>NC_057807.1:569259094-569633785 GCF_018294505.1 Triticum aestivum
GTGGTGTCGCTAAGACGCCCGACTGTGGCACTTCTTTTAATGCCCTTTATGTGGTGTCGCTAAGACGCCCGACTGTGGCATTTCTTTTAAAGCCCTTTATGTGGTGTCGCTAAGACGCCCGACTATGGCATGCTTGTTATTTATTTCATAATTTTAATACTACTATGTTATTGCATATTCATAAGTAACATGCTTGCACGCATCATAGTTTTATTTATCTTTTGTGACTGATGTCACGCGCATAAAATATTTTCAGCACATCATTGTTATATTATACCTGTGTTCATAATGTTTGTGAGTACATTCAAAGTACTCACTGGATTGTCCCTGGCTATTGTCTTGGCCAGATTTTCTTACGCGGTGAGGAGCGACCGTGGCAACAGCCCCGGAACCTAAGAAATGGTGATAGCAGCCTCGCGAAGATAGGAGTTAACCTGGTCAGCTGTTCCTGTGGGAATTGGAGTCCCATTGACACTGATGATCCACAAACCGCTTCCGCCATCAACCATTAGAAACCTTTTGTTGTACTCACAGGCCAGAATGGTCTTGTACTTCATATTTTGTATCTTGCTTGGAAATTATGTATCAAGTTGGTGCCTCATCAGCTAACAGTTATCCTGGGGCTGGTGAGCACAAGGGCCATTTTCTGGAAATTAATACCCGGAGAATCGGTCCCCACAAACTTGGTATCAGAGCCAGGCTGACAATTGGCTAATCCTATCTTAGCCAGGTCGAAAAACTTAGGCAAACCAACCCACCAGATCCTAACCAAAACCCCAGCCAAGCTTCCTGTGCAAGATAGCCACACAGTGATCCCAACACTTTTGGCAGTCGGTGCCCAACCTATCAGCCTAGCCTATCGATCACACACCAGTGACCGATGGCTAAAATGTCTCATTCGCAAGCGTGCGAAGGAAGACTCCATCCCCTTTTCTATAAAAAGGGCACGCTAGCCTCAACCCAGCACAGCACAGCCTCTCCCCCAACCTAGCCACAATGCCTGGTCCCATAGTGCACAAAGAGACAACAGCAACCAACCTTGGAGGTTTCGTGACCATACTCGCAAACCTCACCCGTCGTGCCTATGCGTTAGAAGAGCCCCCAGAATATGTTGTGTACCAAGGCCCCATGAGCAGTGAGGACCGCCAATTCTGGGCCACTGTGCACATCTACAGTAGGGGTCTGTCGCCAGAACGCCCCTACAGGTTCACCGGAAGAACTACTTCCTTCGAGCCACAAGCCATCCAGCTAGCCGCTCGGGAGGCTATAGTTCAACTCCGGCAGTTGTCGCCCAGAGTTAACTGTCGCTCGTTCTACTACTACCCCAGGCGTGAAGGGTATGGTAGACCACCCCAAGTTGCCAATGGAGATCATGAGACGGATCCCGCATTATTGCACCTAGTGCGCTATGTAAGTGCACTAGAGGCATTGTTCCATCAAATCACTATTGATCTGATCGCAGCTCGTGGAGAGCTGGTTCGCAGAGCCCCGGCAAGCAGGGAAGCCGAGCCCGACGTCGACAACCCAGTCGTGCTGTTCGGACACCCGATCGAGACCCTGAGGTCAGCTCCAGCCAGCGGCCAAGGTGTCTTGATGACCCCAGAAGAGCTTCGTCACCTTTTGGGAGCACACTCCAACGGAATTGTGGCCAACAATCCCCGCAATGGTCATCATCGCTACCCCGACCCTGCAGTTCCTCCACCATCTCCGACTAATCCCGACAGTGAGACACGTGGAGAAGCCTCGACATCCACCAGGCACACCCGTTTAGACATAAACGAGGTAGACTAAGCCGTACTAGTAGTACCGAGTCTCAGTGTATCCTCGCTTATAATTGTGCGACCTTGTATATTAACGCAGCCTGTCGTTGTGTCTCTGTTTTAATAGTAGCCTTGCATGTTTTGTCAGCGCATAGTTGCACATTTTCCGGGCACAGCTACCAAAACCAACCCCGACGACACCCACAGTAACACGTCTCTTTATGAGATATGTGTATCTCTGACACTGACCCCGACCTTTGGAGGTGATATGGCAGATTTATTACCTTTCACCACGGTAAATAAACCAACCCAGATGCTATATAAGAAAGGCCACCTTGTGACCTTACCCAGCAACCCTCACCTCGTGCACCACTCTCACAACCATTTCTTGCCATGCCGAGCCCTAGTATTTATCGGAGAACCCCAGATGCAACCCCAGGTAGCTTTGTCAAAATATTGTGGGACTTTACCTGCAGTACCATGGGTTCTACCCAGCCACCCCAATACGAGCTGTTCAAATCGAGAATCACCCCTTCCACCTCGGAATATTGGGCAGCAGTACACATTCCTCCCATAGACCCCAACCAAGATCCAACGGAGGTTTCCTTCGTAGGGAAATCTATGCCGACCCCACGCTTGGCCATAGAAGCTACTGCGAACGAAGCGATTGCTCGTCTTCGATCCGCAGTACCCTATGCCCGCGAACGAGGATATTATTACTTTCCGAGCCGTGCAACGCCCGGAGGAGTAACATCTTTTCCCGGTGGACGGATTGAGAGAGACCCAGTGCTGGCCAACCTTATCGAGTACATCATCGCTCAAGAACATTTGAACCAGCGAGTGATGGATTATCTCCAGAGTCTCACTGATCTGAATCCTCAGATTGCCATCGGCAGACCACTGAGGCCTGATCCGGAGAGACACATACATCGACTGGTCAATCCACTTCCTCCGATAGAAGAGGAGTGTATTCCATTGCCAGAGACTTTTTCTCGAGACCCTGTCCAGTTACCATTCTCATTTTAGACGTCACTGCTGTGTGTGTTATTTCAGCGTTTAATATTACGTTGTAACTTATGCATGGTACCTCGAAAATGTGCGACGAGTCGAGTATTTAGTTTCTACTTATATGAGTGGTTTTCTTCCTGAGCAATCTGTGTAACCGCGAAAATCCTGGAATGAAATTTCTTTTCCCTGAGTTGTTGCATCATTCATTCTCTCACTGCATGGATTTTTTTATTCACACCGCACCACGGCAGCAGACCCATAACCACTCGGACTCTTACACTACTTGCAAATACGCGCAACCCTGTTGCATCTCACCGACCATCTCCCTAAGCACCCCACATGCCTCCAAGGGAGAGATTAGAGGATAATCATTCGGATACTAATCACCTCCGGCACACCGATAATGGTGAATAACCGGAATTTCGCCTAATCCCCGTGATCACCGCCACCAAGGAGAGCTAGCACCCGAGCGGCAGCATCACAGCGATCATTAAGGATCATCTCACACAGGAGCACAGAGAGCCCCAGCACTGCCGCCAGCCCTCCACACACCAGGATCACGTACCAGTCCGGCACCATCTCCGCCATTGGAGACTCGTCTCGAGCTCCGGTAAGCAGTAATGGAGGAGGAGGAGGAGGAGGAGAAACGAGGCCAAGTGCGAAGTTGAAGAAGGAGCACCGCGGTCGTTTTATAGCTCGAGATCGGTGTACGGTGGGCGAAGTCCACCAGCGCTGCTCGTCGCCCGATCGCCGGTGTTCGGAGGCGAATCCACGAGCAGTGCCGACAGCGCACTGGCCCGCGAGGTGAGTGCACACTGCACCGGCAGCAAGCACGCCGCGCACTACCGCAGTACGACCTAGATGCCCTACGCGCTAAACATCGCCGGTGGGGAAAACCGGGAAAGCGCGTGGGAGAGAGGAAGAAGAAAGAGCCAGAGGAAGAAGGAGAGACTGACAGTGGGCACTGGTCCCACCTGTCAGCCAAAGGGAGCACTGTGCTCTCGGGTACGACCAGCGTATTATAGAATTTAGAATTTATTCTAAATTCATTGCGTCCAGCGCAGTAATCGCTTGTTTTCCTAAACGTGGAACTTCTCCACACAACGCCAGTATACCACATTGTAGTTACCCACCACTTATTGCCATCTCACTGTAGCCAATTTTTACCGCTTAAGTAAAATGATCTTTTGACCAGGTAAAAGTATTTTGGTTTACAATCCTTAGCAAATCTCGAGGACGAGATTTTTCTTAAGGGGGGTAGTAATTGTAACACCCCCAAAAATTTAACCAGGTTTTAGTTATTAAAATTTTGCCTAGAGTTTAAGATTTTTTCCTATAAGAATATTTTTGTTGATTTCAGAACCTTTCTTTTAATATTAAGGAGTTTTTCCCAAGTGGAGCTTTCCAAAATATATTGGACTTCTATGCTCTCTATATAACATTTTCTTGATCAGTGGATTTTTTTTAATTATTCCACCCTGAGCTATAATCATTAAAATGACTTGTTTTAAGTTTTGGAGCTCTGTTTGAACTACAACCATTTGATAACTTTAGCTAAAAATCCAAACAAAATTTTGGAGATGTCATGTTATGTCTCTAAATCACTTTTGTGCAATGATATATTTATTTCATTGCATATTATGAGTTTTGCACCTGTTTTTCAAATCTGGTCCAGTGGGCACTTTTGCACTATAGCCTAATTAAATATTTCCCTAGAGCCTCCACCAAAATTATGGGATGTCAGTGGTACCATGCCATCCAACTTTATGTAAAAACATAGTGTTGTTCTTTGAAAAAATTAAGTGCATCAACCTCTTCTTCATTCTAGACGAGACTTGTGTTTTCTACTGCAACCCCATTCTTACTTGCTCAAGTGACCTTGTGCTTTCTCATGCCTGTAGTCAACCCTGCAATACCCCTAAGTCCAGGAGCATGCACTATTTGGAACACTTTTGGTCCATGTAATGATGCCATTTACTCCCTGTCCAGAATTGTAGTTTTGCAAAACTTGCACTAGCAAGTTTCTCCTTTTGGCAAACTAACCTCACCACCCTCTCTTTCTTCTAAAGAGACCCCACTCTGGGAGATTTGGCCACCCCAAGAACTGCCTAGGTGCCCTTGGCATTTTGTCAAACACCCTGAGTGCATAGCCAGATTTGGCATGACTTCAAGTTTACATTGTGAACTTGAGCCCCTAACCTATCCAGCATGTCCCATGGATTTTCCCTAGCCTATGACCCCACCCTGCTAACCCTCTTGTGGTTTGGAACCCCCTAGCATGCCATGGCATTTCATCGAGCACGTCCCGGGCATGCTCTGGGCGCGCCCAGAGCGTGCGTTTGGCACGCACGTGCGCCCGAGCCGCCACATCACGCCCCGCACTCACTCCGGCCCGTGACCGACCACAGCCAGCACGCCGTGTCCCCTGCTGCACCCCACAAGCCCCGCAGCTCTCGCCACGTCTCCGGCAGGCCAGCCGCTAGCCGCCACCACCCCCCGACAGCTCTTGCGCTAGCCAGCGCCGCCCAAGCCATCTCCGCTCGCCAGCTCGCCCTTGGAGCAGTAGCCGCTCGTCCGCTAGCTCCTGCCGCCATCCCCAGCCTCGCCACGATGCCCTACAGCTACAGAAGACAGTCGTCGGCGCCCTTATCCGCGGCCGCCGCCGAACCGCCTCGACTTGCCTATTTAAGGGAGCCCCGAGCCCGTTCCCGCACACAGGCAACCTCAGGCCACCTCATTGGCGCTTCACTAGCTCGCAATCAACCCGGAGAGGTTCTCTTCCCTGTCTCCGGCAACTCCTGCCGCCGCCACTGCCCCAGCCACTCCGGCACCATCAGGGCCTCCCCCTCTCCACTCTCTTCATAAGGAGCCTTCTCTTCCTCCCGTGAACCTTTCCCCCTACTCGATTTTGATCGGGAACCACCGCAGCCACAAAAAAAATTTGCTCTCGAGGCCTCCTCCGCCGCGAAGCTCACCGTCGGTGACTCCCTCCACCCCCACCGACCCAGCGACCACCGAGAGGACCGCCCCGGTCTTGCGGATCCATCTTGACTCTCTGGAGCCCGCGGGGAGCAGCCATTCGCCGGCGTTGATCGCCGCCGCCGCGCCTCCATTCGGGCGAAGGAAGAAGAGGGAGGGATGGACTGGTCAAACCTGACCAGTGGGCCCCCTGGACCCACTGTCAGTGACCCCGCCCCAGTCCACGTGGGTTAAGTGGAAGCGCATTTCCATATTACGCCTTCGACGTGTACGTGCATATTCGAAACGTTTTCTTTTCTGTTTTTATTTAAATAACAGATTTTGACCAAACTTTGACCGGCTGTATCTTATTAAATACAACTCCAAATAAATTAATTCTTTTTCCTACCTCTCTCAAATATTGTCTAGTTTATTTTAAGATTTATTTGAAAAAATTTCAAAACAAATTTTTGTGCTGTTTTGATTTTGTGTGTTAATTTATATATATTCTTTTAAATAGGATTTTTGAAGATTTCAAGATGTTTTGGAATGCACCCTGCTTTCCCATGACCTGAAGGCAAGCATTCTGAACCCTGGTGTAATTTTTATGTGTGTTGTTTGACTCGGTGACAACACCACCCCGACACGAGCATACGTCATTTTATGTGAGGATGTGATCCTACTCATGAGTGCAATTAATGATTTTTATGCTGATGGAGTTGACATGATTTGTGATGGAAATCACCGTCATACGCCTTTCATGCATACCGGAAGGGAAGCCGGGAAGGCCCCTGTCTTGGGTAGACACGGTCTTGTCGCGAGTCCTCCGTCGAGACGGTCGTGTCCGGTATGGCATGAGGGGGTATGTCGCGTGGTGTTTCTATCTGTTGGTTGAAGTATATGTATTGTTATGCTAATCTTGCAGGAAATATTTGAACCTCCTGAGTCGACCGTAGATCGAGTCTTGTGCCAGTAACCCCCATACTTGCTTCGTACTACCACTCGTCTCTACAACAAGTAGGGTACGGTTCAGTAAGTTGTCAACCCCTTTCCTAGCACACACCATACAGAGAGGCCATGGTGGAAGATACTGGAGGCATCCGGTAGTCATGCCACCGGGTCCGGGAGCATGGGTGTTTCGGTTGTAGCCGAAGGGGGTAGCTCCCCAGTTTGCGCTCGGTATAAATTTTGTGATCCCATGTTACGTGGAGGTTGTAGCCTCCCCACTTAGAGTTTTGCTTGACAGGTGTCGTGGGTGATTCCAGACACATGTGAGTTAAGCTGGTGTGTGCAAGTTAGGTGTGTTTTCAACTAAAAGACCGTAGACGGAATTAGTCCTGATGGACTAAAGGAATCCGTACTCGTGGGTAAAGAGTACACCCTCTGCAGAGATTAAACCTATTCGAATAGCCGTGTCCATGGTTAAGGATTACAGTCTGGGATGGGTCAAGTGTCGGTCTTAGTGTCGGTCTTCGGAGGTGAAACTGTTAAACAGTTAACTGGAATCACAACTTGTGACTTGTGATAATTATGATTATTATTATTTTTGACTAACCCGTGATATTTGGTATTATCGAATATCCCTGGGATGGTTCTACCTCCTGGATATTCACTGTGATTTTCTTTTAAAGCCCTTTATGTGGTGTCGCTAAGACGCCCGACTGTGGCATTTCTTTTAAAGCCCCTTATGTGGTGTCGCTAAGACGCCCGACTGTGGCATTTCTTTTAAAGCCCCTTATGTGGTGTCGCTAAGATGCCCGACTGTGGCATTTCTTTTAAAGCTCTTTATGTGGTGTCGCTAAGACGCCCGACTGTGGCATTTCTTTTAAAGCCCTTTATGTGGTGTCGCTAAGACGCCCGACTGTGGCATTTCTTTTAAAGCCCTTTATGTGGTGTCGCTAAGACGCCCGACTGTGGCATTTCTTTTAAAGCCCTTTATGTGGTGTCGCTAAGACGCCCGACTGTGGCATTTCTTTTAAAGCCCTTTATGTGGTGTCGCTAAGACGCCCGACTGTGGCATTTCTTTTAAAGCCCTTTATGTGGTGTCGCTAAGACGCCCGACTGTGGCATTTCTTTTAAAGCCCTTTATGTGGTGTCGCTAAGACGCCCGACTGTGGCATGCTTGTTATTTATTTCATAATTTTAATACTACTATGTTATTGCATATTCATAAATAACATGCTTGCACGCATCAGAGTTTTATTTATCTTTTGTGACTGACGTCATGAGCATAAAATATTTTCAGCACATCATTGTTATATTATACCTGTGTTCATAATGTTTGCGAGTACATTCAAAGTACTCACTGGCTTGTCCCTGGCTATTGTCTTGGCCAGATTTTCTTGTGCGGAGAGGAGCGACCGTGGCGACAGCCCCGGAACCTAAGCAACGGTGATAGCAGCCTCACGAAGATAGGAGTTAACCTGGTCAGCTGTTCCTGTGGGAATTGGAGTCCCATTGACACTGATGATCCACAAACCGCTTCCGCCATCAACCATTAGAAACCTTTTGTTGTACTCACAGGCCAGAATGGTCTTGTACTTCATATTTTGTATCTTGCTTGGAAATTCTGTATCAAGTTGGTGCCTCATCAGCTAACAGTTATCCTGGGGCTGGTGAGCACAAGGGCCATTTTCTGGAAATTAATACCCGAAGAATCGGTCCCCACACATGATTATTGTTACTACTAGAAGAAGAATCTTTCTTACTTTTGTTGCTAGATTTTACTTGAGACATGTAGGTAGATAAGAGTAAACACTTGGCAATGTAAGAAGAACTTTTCTTGCGAAGATCATCATTGATTGCCTTTAAAAACTCATGCTCTTGCTCAAGGTTGAGCTTTTCAAAGCGTAACTTCTCACGAGTCTTTAAAAGTTTTCGATGATCTTCCAAGGTGGTTTCATGAGCTACTTAAGAGTGTTTAGTTCTTTAGTTAGGCGCTCAATCTTCTCTGTATCATTGTCATTCATTTTATCTTGATTAGAATATTTAATTGATGTTTCATCATAGTATTCATCACTAGAGTTGTCAACAAGTAAATCATCATCTACCAACAAATCATCTTCATCACTATTGAAATCAACATACTCAGGGTGTGATACCTTTGGGCCTTTAGCCATGAAGCATCTTCCAATTCCTTCATTTGGTGAGTCAAATATATCGTAGGAGTTAGTTGACACAAGTGCTAGACCGGCAACACCTTCATCTTGAGTATGTTCGGAGTCGGAGTGATAGCTTCTCTCGGAGTGATGGTCGGAGTCGGAGCCGAATACCCATTCACCAACATGAGCTTGATGTCTTTGCTTTGTGTTGATGATTTGTCCTTCCTTTCCGAATCCTTGCTTCTCCGGGAGGTTCTTCGTTCATAGTGATCATCTCTACTCCTCCTCTGTCTTGGTGGTGATTCATCTCTTCTACTTCTCCTTTTGGGTGAATCTTCTCTCCTTTTGTAAGGAGCCGTACACTCATTGGAATAGTGTCTGGGTCTTCCACAATTGTAACAATTACGTTCACGACTTGAAGATCTTTTGTCATTGTAGGACCTTGACTTGGAGCTTCTTTCCTTGCTTCTACTCTTGTAGAACTTGTTGAAGTTTTTCACCATTAAGCTCAATTCCTCATTGAAGGATTGTTTCTCACTTGATGATGTAGGAGCAACACATGAGGCTTTTATGCACCACTTGACTTGTTGTGAAGCTCTTCCTTATCCTTGAGTGACATCTCATGAGCAACAATTCTTCCAGTGACTTCTGTTGGCTTGAGATCTTTGTAGTTGGGCATCATTTGGATCAATGTGCACACGGTATCATATTTTCCATCCAAGGCTCTTAGGATCTTCTTGATGATGAATTTGTCGGTCATCTCTTCACTCCCTAAGCCGACAATCTCATTTGTGATGAGAGCAAGCCTAGAGTACATTTCAGCGACACCTTCACCATCCTTCATTTTGAACTTGTCAAGTTGACTTTGAAGCACATCCACTTAGGATTCCTTGGCGGAGTCGGTACCTTCGTGCATATCAATCAACGTATCCCAAATTTCCTTTGCATTCTCAAGACGGTTGATTTAGTTGAATTCTTCGGGGCATAATCCGTTGAAGAGGATATCACAAGATTGAGCATTGTATTGCAGCATCTTCAACTCTTCTGCGGTAGCTTCATAGTTTGGTTCTCTCCCATCAAAGAATTCACCTTGCAAGCCAATACACACAATAGCCCAAACGGCGGGGTTATGTCCAAGAATGTGCATTTTCATCTTATGCTGCCAACTAGCAAAGTTAGTACCATCAAAGTAAGGACCTCTACGATGGTAATTTCCCTCGCTAGACGCCATACGCTCCTAGGTTGTGAAACCAAGGCTATGATCACCAAAAGCTACGGAAATCAAGGCAAATGGAGACCAAAGCTCTGATACCAATTGTAGGATCGAAAGTATGTCTAGAGGGGGGGTGATTAGACTACTTGACCAAATAAAACTTAACCTTTTCCCAATTTTAGTTCTTGGTAGATTTTAACAACTTAGCACAAGTCAAGCAATCTTAAAACAATTCAAGCAAGCATGCAATGAGTATATAAGAAACAGAAAGTAAAGCATGCAACTTGCAAGAATGTAAAGGGAGGGGTTTGGAGAGTGCAAACGCAATAGGAGACACAGATGTTTTTGTCATGGTTCCGGTAGGTGGTGCTATCATACATCCACGTTGATGGAGACTTCAACCCATGAAGGGTAACAGCTGCGCGAGTCCACGGAGGGCTCCACCCACGAAGGGTCCACGAAGAAGCAACCTTGTCTATCCCACCATGGCCATCGCCCATGAAGGAATTGCCTCACTAGGGTAGATCTTCACGAAGTAGGTGATCTCCTTGCCCTTACAAACTCCTTGGTTCAACTCCACAATCTTGTCAGAGGCTCCCAAGTGACACCTAACCAATCTAGGAGACACCACTCTTTAAAAGGTAATAGATGGTGTGTTGTTGATGAACTCCTTGCTCTTGTGCTTCAAATGATAGTCTCCCCAACACTCAACTCACTTTCATAGGATTGGATTTGGTGGAAAGCTGATTTGAGTGGAAAGAAACTTGGGGAAGGCTAGAGATCAAGATTCATCTGGTAGGAATGGAATATCTTGGTCTCAACATATGAGTAGGTGGCTCTCTCTCTCAGAAAATGGATAGAGGAAGTGTAAGCATAATCTGATGGCTTCCCTCAGAATGAGGAGAGGGTGGAGGGGTATATATAGCCTCCACACAAAATCTAACTGTTACACACATTACACCAAACTCGGTTGTACCAGATCAGAAATCTCGGTTGGACCGATTCAGTTCATATGTGACCGTTAGACAATTTCGGTGGGACCGACATGCATCTTTGTAGGACCGATATCAAGTTAGGGCATAATGTAATCTCGGTTGGACCGATTACTCAAACTCGGTTGGACGACTTTGGTAATAAGCAAACCAGAGAGTTGGTCAGGCAAACTCGGTGGGACCGATTCGCTCGTCTCGGTGGGACCGAAGCGTTACAAAAAGGAAACAGGGAGTTTGCATTGCAGACTCGGTGGGACCGATCGCTCATTTCGGTTGGACCGAAATGTTACTAAGGGAAACAGAGAGTTTGCAATCCCATCTCGGTGAGACCGAGATCCCTATCTGTGAGACCGAGAAGACTAGGGTTTCTGGAAGTGGCTATGTCAAATGAACTCGGTGGCGTCGGATGGATCAAATTGGTGGGGCCGAGTTTGACTTTAGGTTTGGGACATATGTGGATATGAGAAAGTGGTTGAGGGCTTTGGAGCATATCACTAAGCATTTTGAGCAAGCAAGCCATTAAGCAACACCTCATCCCCTTTTAATAGTATTGGCTTTCCTATAGACTCAATGTGATCTTGGATCACTAAAATGGAAAATGTAGAGTCTTGGACTTTGAAGCTTGAGCCAATCTTTTGTCCTTAGCATTTTGAGGGGTCCACAATCTTTATCCGTGCCATGCCAATCATTGAACTTTCCTAAAATATTTTATCTTGAAATAGCATTAGTTCAATGAGCTATATGTTGTAAATCATTACCAAAACCACCCAGGGATAGTTGCACTTTCACCATGGAACTAGAGAGGCAGAGAGCTCCTGCTGATCTGAATCGAAGCAAAAAAATCGATTGGGGATGGGACAGAGAAAGAATGAATGGAGGAGAAATGACACGAGGGGGTAGGGAGGGACCTTGTGCGGAGCGTCATCGTCCCCAGCAAGGTCGAGCTTGTGCCTCCTACAGGTCACGGTCGTCGTCCTCTCCTCGTCCCGCGCTGGCTGAAATGAATCTTCGGACGGCGAGACAGCTGCGCGGCCTGGGTCGTTGCTTGCAAGCAGCAGCTACTCGCCGCATCGGCTATGGTTGGCTTCCGCTTTCATCGGGCCGCTTCAGCCGCCGCCGCCATGGATCTTGGCTGCCATCATAGGTTGGAGGCGGGGAGATGGAGGCGAAGGACGGGGAGGAGAAGATGGGAGGCGTGGAGGCTGAGGATGGGGACGAGGAGATGCGTGGTGGTAGAGGACGAGGACGAGGAGATGCGTGGTGGCGGAGAACGGGGACGAGGAGATGCGATGTGTGGTGGCGGCGGATGGAGAAAAGAGATAAGGGACGGGTGTGTGTTAGGGTTAGGCTTTATACCGGGAAAGGTTTAGGGCTTCGGCGGGCTTTTGGCGGGCTTGCGGTGCTGTACTAGGCCGTTCATGACGATTTTGAAATTGTCACCGAAAATCTGTCATGAATTAACAGGTTTCTTGTAGTGCTAGACGGTTGGTGGTGTTCAGAGCTCAATCATTATGGTGTAAAACTCCGGACAAGCATCGGGGTCTTCAATTAGGTTGTGGAGATCGCCCCGAGCAATTTGACGGGTACCGGTGACCATCCCCAAGGGTTGCCAAAGTGTACGGGTTTGGTGACCGCCTCCAAGGGTTGCCATTTGTACGGGTTCAGTGACCGCCCTCAAGGGTCCCTTAGTAGAATCACGACATCTTGCATTGTGCAGGACGTGAGAAGATTACGGTGGCCCTAATGGCTTTTTGGGAGTATTGTGCCTCCACACCGCTCCAAACGGAGATTAGCGTCCGCAAGGGTGTGAACTTCGGGATACATCATCGTCTCTGCGTGCCTCGGTTATCTCTTACCAGACCCCTTTACTTATGCACTTTACTTTGTGATAGCCATATTGTTTCTTGTCATATATCTTTCTATCACTTAGTTGTTTATCTTGCTTAGCATAAGTTGGTGGTGCACATAGGTGAGCCTAGTTGTTGTAGGTTTTGTGCTTGATAAATTAACTGGTAGGTTTATTCCGCATTTGTTCAGGCCTAAACCGTAATTATTTTAAAGCGTCTATTCACCCCCACCCCCACCCCCCCGACACACACACTCTAGGCAACATCCTTGATCTTTCACCCCTTTTGATTAAAAAATATTATTAAAAATATGTCATTAATATTAACGCTAACGCCCACACGTATGGTGGGAGTCAAACCCGCCCACATGCCCTATAGCACACAGACTACGCCATATCACCGCATGCATGCATGTGGAAATCTTTTTGGATTTTCTGTTTTTAAAATGTTTTATCTCTTAAATGAAAAATCCTATTGAAGATCTGTTTTCACCATTAAATCCCTCGCGACGAGATCTTCGAAACTATCTCATATCAATATATTTCGACGATTTTTTTGTTAAAAGTTGACGTGTCTGTTACACATGAATTGCCATGATGTTTACACTAAAGTTGTCATGATATATTTCAGCTATTTTCTTCTATATTTAAAAGTAAATTTTGACATATTATAAAACAAGGAATTAAGAAACTAGACTTGCCATGCACCATAAATTAAAATTGTCATGATACATGCACTTAAAATTGCCATGATTCATACAAAAAAATATTTTCATGGTCAAAGTACTAGAATTGCCATCATCGAAAAACTAAAATTGTCATGATCTACAAACTAAAATTGCCACATGGTAACTTTAGTTTAAGCACTATGGCAACTACAGTGTAAACGTCATGGCAACTTTTGGGCAAATTTCTTTTTCGTCGAAACATATCAACATGGGGTCTAGTTTTAAAGATCTCGTCGAGACGGTTTTAATGGTGAAAACAGATTTTTAATTCGCTTTTTTAATTAGGAGATAAAACATTTTTAAGCCGAAAACCCAAAAAATTTCTGCTGATGTCATCTGTTCATACGTGGCAAAATGAGTGGTGATGGAGGCGTGTGAGCGATGTGCAAACACCCACACGTGTGGACGTTAGTTTTTCCGAAAAAATATCAGCCTCGCGACAACATTATTTGCTATAAAAATGTCAGATTTGCCATGGTAAAAGAAAAAAGAATCTAAACTTCGACATATATATAACAAAATCTCTACCACTTAAAAAAAGGTAAGGTTCCATTTTACCTTTATTCCTGCCGTTCCTTGGTCCAACCCTTTATGTATACGATAATTAATTACCTTAATTTACTTACCTTATGAACCAATTTCACTTTAATTTATTTACAAAACTTCTAATCAAAATACAAGTTAATTCATGATTAGAATTTGTTGAACATTTATTTACACAGTCATATTATTATTAACATGTTAAATCATAAGTTAATCGTACTTGAAATATTATATCCAATATACGGACCGACATTGTGTTCTACTCCCTCCGTTCCTTTATATAAGGTGTATTATTTCTGGCATGGTGACCAAGACACAAAATTATAAACATATTAGGACAAAATTATCCTTGGCAAATTTGTTGGTTTACGGCAAGTAAATCATTTAGTCCAGAAAAGTAAGAGATGCATGCAATCGACATAGAGATACTTTCTTCTTTTGCTACAAGAAAAGATACAGACAATCAGGAGAGAGATATTTTTTCTTTTTTTAAGGGCTAACAAGGGCATTATGAGGAATTAGAAAAAATGCACTTTACATTATGAAATTTTATAAAAAAAATAAACACACCAAATATAAAGGAACGGAGGGAGTAGTAAAAGAAAAACCATCTCCACGGTCAGAGCAAGGATGAAAAAGTGAAATAATCTCCGTCGTCTCGTCTCGTATTCTCTCCGACTCGAATCCATGAGCGGGGCCGGCGCGGCGCTGGCCTTGCCGGCATTGGGCCTCTGCGGGGAGGACGGGAGGGCGGAGTGGCTGCGCTTCTACGATCAGGTGGAGGCGCAGGTGGCGGCGCTGGTCGCCGACCGCCCGCATCTACATGCGACGAGGGGTGAGAGGGAGGAGGCCTGCAGGGCGATACTTCTGGGGGGCAAGGACACGCTCGCCGGTAATAAGACACACACTGCCCATTGCCTCGTACGTCCTCCATATTGAGGGTTAATTTTGGTTCCCGTAATAACAAATTTAGGGTTGTGTTCTTGTGGCTCTGCTGGATTGATAAGTGAGACACGCGCTGCAATCGAGTCAGTTAGCCATACTGTCATGCTTCGGAGAGCATCGCATAGAAAATGACAGCGGCGAAGATCCGTCGCTGCATATAGGCTAAGCATCAGAGAGCTCTTGCTATTCTGGCTATCGTGAATATGTTACTCTGTCCAGATTTTACCTTCACGTCACATTTGGATTTGCAATTCTATATGGTAGAGTTCTCTACCTTGCACTTTCAGAAAGGAAATTATTTTTTGGTACTGATATCGCTGCCTTGCGTATTCAATGTAGAACTCCAAGAGGGTGATCTGGAGGATGTCAGAGCTTGTAGAGGTCTTCTTGCCCTACCAAGCACTGAATCTAAGGTGATGTAGTTACCGAGATATCAGACGCATTCTCAAAAGCTTGCAGTCCAGCTTGGGTATATCATTGACTTTCCTAACTCCATTTTTGCATCTCTATTTGGTTCTCTTAATGTTAATCGAAGCCGAAGGAAGTTCAAGATCATCTAGAGCTTGGTGAAGACACCGGGGATCATGAGCACAGTGTAAAAGCGTTGAGAGCAAACCTTAGAAAACTGAAGGGAACTTTTGAGACCCTGATGTCAAACAAGGATAAGGATATTTATTCAGTAAAAGTTGTCCTTTTGAACCAGTTGAAGACAATGGAAAAGAACAGCACGCTCTTTGAGAACAAGAAACTAGAGGCAGCACAAGCTACTGAAGAAGTGCAGAAGCTTCAGCGGAACGTACAGGAGCTGCGCGTCGCAACCCAAAACAAGGACAATGAGATTGGCAGACTCCATGCAGAAGCTCTCATGGCTCAACAGAAGCTACATGAAATGGATTCCTTGCTGAAGGAGAAAGATGAAAGTATTGAAAAGCTCCATGCGGAAAACATTGGATTACGTGCTGTAAAGGATTTTGTTTGGAGCCAGTTCCGGATAAAGGAGCAGGAGCTGTTGGACCACGCCATGCTTCTTAAGAACGAGTTAGTGGCGGCAGCACAAGCTACTGAAGCAGTGCAAAAGCTAGTAAAGGAAAATCGCACAATGGAGGCAGAAATTGTTGATTATGGAAACAAGTTATTGATTCTAGAGGATAAGCTAAAGGAGACGCGCTCCTTGGTGAAGGAGAAAGATGAAGAAATCCAAGAACTCAGAAATCGCCAACCTGAGATCACGAGTCTGAAGCGCAAGTGCGCCTCTTCCTTGTCAAATGTAAGTACGTCATTTCCAAGTATACTATGCTTTGAATGTTATTTGTGTTGTGGCCATGCCTTGCCACATATAGTCAATGGATAGTATTTTGTTTACTGTGTAAATCTGCCTGATAAATTTTAACATTAAAAAAACTGTTTTAAAAACATTAAAAAAACTATTTTTTAAGTTCACTTTTGGCAGTTTGATTGTTTCGCCTCATGCTATGTGATGGTCAACTGACAATGTGCTATTTTTATATTATACTCCAATAATTGTATTCTTAAATGTGCCACTGTAATTTTGTGCTGAAAGTACATTAGCATCCAAACTCTTCGTTGGATGCATGCATCAGCTGTGCTGCTGTGTGTTATTGGAAACACAGACCGAGAATAAAGTGAATATATTAGGTTTGCTTTATACGATTCTTGTATCTGGTATCTATATAGGACCATCATAATGCTCTTCTGGAGAGTGCTAATGAATATGTACTGTAACAGGAGACTAGTAAAAGGCGCAGGAGGGATATCATTGGGATGCATATATCTTCTATTTGGCGATGCAGGTCCGGCAGACAGTGTTTTGGACGTCGCACAGTGAGTCTCCCTTCACTCAACATTTCCCACCCCAACTCCATCTTTACACTGTGCACGCCAGATCTACATTCTTGTTGCTAATCTCCTCAAGTTCTAGGGAATTTCACTGGTTAATCTCCTGCTAAACAATCTTGTAGTGCCTTGTCTAGAACTGAGTAGATCTATGCCTTCTTGTTCCGTATCTGCTATCTGAGTTTTTTCTTTTCTGCACAATGATATATGCCTTGTGCGATTATATCACCTCAAAATGTTCTTGTACCTATTCAGCACTTAGCGTTGCCTTGTACTATCTTGTTTCTGGACAATGACTGATCCAAGAAACTTTATAAATCATTGACGTTTTATGCTGTACAGTAATGTATTACGAGACGATATTTTACATCATAATTACGTTGTTGTTAATGCTTATATGTTACAAGATATTCTAAATGATAATACAGTCATTGATGATACTAGTAGCATACAAACTCATGATGTGGATAGCATCTAGAAAGTATTGGATAATACTTATGTGGAAAATGTCCCTTTTTTTTGACGAAAAGATGGCCCTAGGGCCATATTTCATTGATTAATCAGAAGGAGAAATACAAATTGCAGTAGAGCTACAGTTAGGGAGATCAGCGTGTTTTGGAGCTGGTTTCCAGCCGGCACGACCAGTATACAACAACAACAAGAAGATGATCTGCAGCACTCAAGGTGGCTCAAAGAGTCTGTCTAACAGGTTTATACCAGCCGCCGACCAGCTTCTCGCCTCATCCTTGATGCGTCCCATGAGCTGTGGAACAGTGCACTCGGCGGCGTTGAAGACGCGGTTGTTGCGTTCTTTCCAAAGCATCCAGGAAACCAAGCAGATAGCCGATTTCCAGGTCTTCTTTTCCTCACCCTGTAGCAAGCTCAGCTATGCGCTCCAATTGTCTTTCAGGGTTTGGCTTAGCAGTGGTGCAGCCACCATTTGCCTGAGCTGCAGGAAGGAGCCTCCAAGATTGTCAGTGATACCCATCAACAGCCGCTTGGTGTAGGTGCACTATACCAGCATCCGGTGCAGCTAAGCAGAGCAGGCAAACTGGGTTGTGTGCAATGCCTCGAACAGCCAGGTTATCTGCTGTGAGGCACCGTCCATGGGCGGCGAGCCAAAGGAACGTCTTCGCTCGTGGCGCAGCCTTAGAAGACCATATTAGCGTCTTGTCGTCCGATCGCAGAGCTCCTTCAAATTGGCATCGATATGCCGATTTGGCAGTGTAAGTACCATCCGCCGTCCAACGCCAGATGACATGGTCTGCCACACTGTCGTTGAAGTTGATTCCGCTGGCCAACTCCGTCAGGCTGCACAACTGTCTGAGCACCAAAGAGGAAGGATTCGGCTTCAGAAGTCGCATCCACCGATTGCCAGTGACAGCCTCCCGAAGAGAGAGGCGGCGCTTGGTGCAGTGGCGCAGCAGCTCCGGCCATCGATCCACGGGGCGTAGCCCATTCGCCCAGTGGGAGTCCCAGAACGATGTAAGTCTGCCGTCCCCGACAATGATGGTCGTTGATGCGCGAAAGAGCCCTGTTAGAATAAATCCGAGGCACTCCGTTGATCATCCGAGGATCAAGCAATCACATGAACACGACACCGAGATTTGTTAACGAGGTTCACCGATATGGCTACATCCCCGGGGCTTGACTATGGGCGCTCCTCCCCATGACACCGCTACAATACCGCACCTGGTCGCCCTGGACACCGGCACAAGCCGCCGGCTTCCCCTGCGTTCCGGTGCTATTATGTTGGCATAGGTTACATCGTGTGTCTACCCTCGCTATATAAGAGAGGCCTAGGATACAAATGTCCTATTAGGACACGACTCCATATCCTATGTAAACACAATACAACTACAAGTCCAACTGTAACCTACCTTGTACACAATATTCGACACAACTCTAACAAACTCCACCTTGACGAATATTCTCCACCACCTTGAATTCGTCAATGCGTCAAACTTTCATGTACATTGGACTTGAGCTTATCCCATGAGTATCGTTGCTACTTCAAAACTCCATGACTCCACCTGCAACTTGTAGTCCCTTCTTTTCTTGACCATAGTCAATACTCGAGCAAAATTAAGTTCCTCTTTACTCTAGTGTATGCTCCCAGCTTCCAGAGCTCCGTTCAACGCCATCACACACTGATCACTGACCTGCGTGAAAATGAACAACTCACATATTGGGTGTCACACATAAAAATAACCTGAACTCAACGTCACCGCTCCTTTCTTGACCATCTGTCTGAAACTTGAAGGAATTTCACCATTGCTTGTAGTCATCCCGAGTCAAATTCGCAGTTGTCTCACCACATGTATGACCACCAGAGCCCTGGCCCGTCTCCATGCCCCGTGCGTACTGCACGCCTCGCCGCTATTACCGCGTCGAGCCTCCGCTGTCCCGGTCAAGTCTCAAGGGTCGTGAACCCACACCACTCAACTTCCACTGCAGAGTACCACCGATCATCACCGACCGATGATGAGTTTCACGTTTCCATCAGACCATTGGGCTCCAGTCCGAACTACGCGTCACTCGCTTTTCCCCCTTGCTGAATAGGCTTCGATTCCCTGGATCCTTACACCGTAGCCCCTCAACTCAGCTCCACCTTCAACATGACTCCATGGTAGATGATCAGTCCACCCTCGCGCCCCGTCGACTTGAAGCTCACATGTGCACCATCTTGAATCAACCCCGCGCCATAGTCTTGTCGAAGCCGCACAAGCCCTCGTCCTGCGCCACGTGTTTCCACGCCCAGAAGTCAGTCACCATCAGCCTCACGCTCCTATGTCATAGTCGCCGATTCCACCACCGTCTTCTGTACCAACCGACTCACGTCGATCCGTCAGATTGTCCAGTCTGACCCAGCCGAACTTGTCCGGCTGCACGACACGCTCAAGGCTCCCAAATCTTCCATGAATTTTCCATCCATCACATGATAATTTCATCTTAGCTGACATGACTTCCTGCAGCACCTTCAAGCATCCCTACTGCGCCAACAAATCTTTCACCTTTGTCTGCCATAACCCAAGATTTACAGTCTCGTCGTACTTCTCCACCTTAAATCTAGTACACGTTGGCACATGATTCTTCGTATAGCTGACTGTGTGAAAAAACATCCTTAGCTCCCGATGCTGGTTGTTGCTTTGCCTATGCCCATACTCTCCTGATGTATTACCACGTAATATTTCTTCACCAATTTGATTTGCTCCTGCCTCTCCGTGTCATGTGAGGACTCGGTCCTCTTTTTGTCCAAAACAAATCTCACGTCCAGCTTCTGCGACTCTGCGCACCTTGCCTTCCGGCTGCATCGCGCGTCTGGCCAGGCGGCAGACTTAACCACGAACGAGCATCTTCTCTTCACCAGCCAAATCACGCCAAGGCCAGCCCACACAGCGCTTCCGATTTGGCCGCCCGAGCTGGCCGCCACTAACCAGCCTGGGCCTTAAATCCTACACTTGGGCCTGCTAGCAATCGACCTCCAGCCACAGGCCGCTACTCGCTCGCCACGCCTGAAGAACTTCTTCCGATCGCACGTTGCACCGCTGCCGCATCCGATCTCGGCGAGATCTCCTGAACCTGCCGCCACCGCTTCCGATTGCCTTCTTGGATCTCGTGTATAGCGCACCCGATGACCTCCACGAAACTGACACTTCCGCACGTCATCTCTTACCGCGAACAACGACAATCCATCCTCCAAATCAACACGGCCTCAAATCAAACTTTGCTCATGATACCACTTGTTAGAATAAATCCGAGGCACTCCGTTGATCATCCGAGGATCAAGCAATCACACGAACACGACACCGAGATTTGTTAACGAGGTTCACCGATATGGCTACATCCCCGGGGCTTGACTATGGGCGCTCCTCCCCATGACACCGCTACAATACCGCACCCGGTCGCCCTGGACACCGGCACAAGCCGCCGGCTTCCCCTGCGTTCCGGTGCTATTATGTTGGCATAGGTTACATCGTGTGTCTACCCTCACTATATAAGAGATGCCTAGGATACAAGTGTCATATTAGGACACGACTCCATATCCTATGTAAACACAATACAACTACAAGTCCAACTGTAACCTACCTTGTACACAATATTCGACACAACTCCAACAAGCCCGTCGGCAGAAGGGTCCGCGGGCAAGGGCAGAGTATGCCATGGCCTAGTAGGGTCCATCCAGTAATACCATTGCCAACGGCAGCGCAGAGCTCTCCCTTGCTTCTGAATGTCCGGGATGCCAAGACCACCGAACTCACGCGGGCGGGAGACATCAGACCAGTTCACCAAGCATTTACTAGCCGTGGCCTCCTCGTCCTGAGCCCAAAGGAAGCCACGGAGCAGCTTGTTTACCTTTTTAAGCAGCCACATTGGGGGATCCAGCACCATAAGCTGAAAGATGATCATGGCCGATAGGGTGGCACGCACGAGCTCGACACGTCCGGGCAACGCTATATGCCTGGCCTTCCACCCTCCCATGCGTTTGGCCAGCTTATCAATGGCTGGTTGCTGATCAACACGATGCAGCCTGGAGTCTGATAGCGGCATCCCGAGATAAGTTATGGGGAAAGCGGCCACCGGACAGCCGGAGTCCTGCACCAGGTTTGTGATGGTGTGGGTATCTGCACCTTCTATTGGGATGGCCGCACTCTTGCTCCAGTTGGCATGCAATCTCGTTGCCTCACCGAACAGTCGGAGAAGTTCCATGATGGCCCAGAATTCAGTTTCTCGGGTGTTCAGGAAGAAGATGACGTCGTCAGCATACAGTGAAGCCCTTAGGGTGGAGCAGCCCTTGCCAAGTGGGCTAAGGACGCCGGTCTGTGTTGCATAGTTCACCATTGATGCCAAGGTGTCCATAGCAATGACAAACAGGAGTGGCGATAATGGGTCTCCTTGGCGCAACCCTTTCGCATTATGTATGACCTCGGTTAGCTCTCCATTGATCAATACTCTGGTAGAGGATGTCCTCAGCAGCCCTGCAATCCAACCAGTCCACCGGCTACTGAACCCTCGTTGTTGTAGAAGTTGCAGCAAGAATTCCCAAGAAATACTGTCAAAGGCCTTTGCAATATCCACTTTTGACTAGTACTGATGGTGTTTTAGACATTTTCAGGCACTTTATTTGACCACGAACAAACACAAAATTGTCGAGGATTGATCTCTGCTTGATGAAGGCACTTTGGCATGGGGCGACCAACTTATCCATCTTGGCTTGCAGCCGTCGTGCAAGCAATTTGGTGAAATTTTTTTGCAATGGCGTGTACCAAACTAATTGGCCTGAAGTCAGCCATCTTCTTGGCACCTTCAATTTTTGGCAGTAGGATCATGCAAGCTGAGTTTAGATGTTGGAAATTGTTGAAGTTGAGGTTCTGCAGCCTGTTGATGGCAGCCATCACATCCCCTTTGATGATAGACCAACATGCTCTGAAGAACAACATGGTGTATTCATCAGGTCCAGGTGCCTTTTCCATGGCCATATCATCAATGGTTGCAAACACCTCCTCTTCGGTAATAAGGGCGTCAAGGTCGGCCAGGTGCTGCAGCATAGGTGTGTACCCGAGTGCTTGAAGATTGATGGCTGCGACCCGCTCTTTAGGAGTTCCAATCAGGGTGTTGAAGAAATCCCATGCGATCTTCAGTTTGTCCTCCTGCCCTGTGATCATGCAGTCATTGTGTTCAATCACCTGAATATAATTCTTTCTTCTTCTAGACGACGCCTTGATGTGGAAGAACTTTGTACCAGCGTCACCAAGCCTAATTCAAGTCACCCTAGATCGTTGCCGCCACATTGCTCTTTCCAACGCTGCAATCCCAAGGCACCGGACCTTCAGGAAGTTTCGGAAACGGTGTTCCTGTGGCGTTAACTGTCTGACATCCCTTGCGGCATCAAGTCTGAATATTAATTCATTGACAATATCAAGTGTCTTCGGCAGGTGAGAGCAATGCTGAGAGTGCCATCTTTTTAGCGCTTTGCCAGTGTTCTGCAGCCGTTGTTGCAGGATAAGAAAGGGGTCGCGTGAGTTCACTGGAGAGGCCCAGGCAGCCCCCACAACCTCCTCAAACCCCTCCATTTTGCACCAGTGATTTTCAAAACGGAATCTTCTGCAGGGCTTGAACTCTACATCACAACTCAATAACAGAGGGCAGTGGTCGCTCATCGTTGTGGTGATGCCTTGCAGTAGGCAGGCCGGAAAAGAGTCATGCCATGCCTCATTGTACAGGATCCGGTCGAGCTTGACCAATGTGGCAGCTTGTTGCTTGTTGGACCAAGTGTAGGTCCTTCCGTGTAGGTACATATCTTTGAGTGCCATGTCACTGATGAAACGGCAAAAGGCGTTAAGCATGCGGCGATTAATTCTGTTATTAGACTTATCAGATGCTGCACTGATCATGTTAAAATCTCCAGCACAAATAGTGGGCATGGCAGTGCCGGCCATGGCAGCTTTGAGGTCAGCCAGAAGGGCAATCTTCTCATCATCTCTTTGGGGGCCATATACACCAAACATCCTCAAACATTAACCAGACCGGCAGTGTAAGCAGCGCAACTCAATCCAACTAGCGGTGCAGTGACTATAGGTTATCTGAATCTCTGCTCCTTTCCAAGCAAAGATAATGCCTCCCCTGGTTCCCGCGGCCGGTTGGAAGACAAAGGAATCAAACGCTGCTCCACAACATTGCTTGATCAGATCCTGGTCCACAACACTCAACTTTGACTCTTGAAAGCATACAACTGATACATTGAACTAGCTGACTAATCTCCTAGCCACTCCTCTCCGCGCCGGGGTGTTAAGGCCCCGGATATTCCAGAACAAGATGGGACAACTATCCATAAAGCACACTAATCGTCAGACTACAACAACACACAGTTAGGCCGCCTCCTGTGCTGCAGCCCCGCTTCCCTGACCCCTCTTGCTGACGCGCTTCTTTCCTCCCTTCGCCTCGGCCAGCGCAGTGAGGGCATTGATCTGATGCTCGGAAAGCGGCTCATCGAAGGTGCTGGTGTATCTGGTCATCGCATCATCATTGTCCGTCTCGATTCCAAGCTTCTGCATGATCAGCTTCTGCGCCCTAGCCACTGCCCCCAGCGCGGCCGCGGTGGAGGAAGCAAGGCGGCGGCTCCTGCGTGGGTTGGACACCGGCGAATGGCGTCCCCGGCGAGGCGCTCTGGGGCGTGCAGCTGTCGGCCTGGGCAGCAGTGCAGGCGTGATTGGCTCATCGAGATTGGCAAGCATGTTGCTAATGGCTCCCACCGGCCCATTGATTGGGAGCCCACCAGCAGGCTTCATGTTGGCATTTCCCATGCCCACGTCAGCTAGTGCCGGTCCCATGGGCACAGGTGCCACCTCCTCCACCGTGGGGCCAGCCTGCAGGAGTGTCGGTGACGCTGGGCGTTGACCCAAGTGAAGGAGCGACCGCGTCACGAGCTCATCGTCCACGACCCCCAAGGAAGCGCCCCCACCATCCATCACCAGCTCCTGGGATGTCTTTTGCGCTTGGTCCACTTCCTGAGCCTGGGTAGGCGTGGGCTGCGGCAGCTGCGTCGACTACAGCGCCGGCTCGACAGGAACATGGAAGTGGAGGGCTTCAGACTGCATGGCTCCGATCGACGTAGGAGAGCTTGCCCCAACCGTCTGGGACAGCCCACCCTCGCCAGCATCGTGGGCTCTTGGCTGCACGCGGCCAACCACCGGTAGGGCTAACGCGCCGTAGGGCAGACGTGCCTCGTCAGACGTGGGGTCCAGCGCCCTGCCGTTGATGACGGCGCCATCCTCGTCCACCAGGAAGACACTACCGCGGCCCTTCACTCCCGTACGGGCACCGAGCCTGGAGAAGATGGACGGCCTCCCCGGCGGCGCCGGAGCGGAGCGGGCACCAGCGACGGATCCCCTCGCCCAGGGGAGGGGGCGGGCAGCATGGAGCGAAACGCCTCTGCCGTCCCGATCCGCCGAAGTGCCTGAACCCCCGCCGCCTAAGGCGTACTCCTCCAAGTAGTCGAGGTGCACCAGCACCAGCCCATCATGGACGCGCGGGCACTCGGGCAGCGGCGCGTTCGCCTCGATGGTCTGCATGAAGCCCGCCGGCAGCTGCAAATGGCCGATGGGTTCCGATGCGGCATGGCGACGCGGCTCATCGGTCCCCAGCTGGACGAAGCGCGACAGCAGGTCCGGCGAGAGCACCCAGGCGTAGAGGATGTAGTAGGATACGTCGGTCTTGTTATAGGTCTCCACCTCGACGGCGTGAATCTTGAGCATGGGGAGGATGCGCTTCACCGTCTCGAGGTTCCATGCTTGCACAGGCAAGTTCTCAAGAAAGAGGCGCACCTTGTAGCGCATGGTCGGGAGCTCCGAAAAGGAACGGCGAGACCACTCCTTGGGCAGGTAGGGGGTGCCTTGCCCGTCGTGGAAGACGCCGCCGTCCGCCACCACGTTTCTCCACTGCGCGTCAGAGAAGCGTAGCAGAAAAACATCGTGGTAGAGGGAGACGGACACGGCCCCAGGCGGAACCGCGGGGTACTCCTTCATGATGGCGGCCTTGACTTTCTCGGGGTACATGTCCTCGGACGCCACAGCCATGATCAGCGCCGTGGCACGCAGCTGCAGCTCCTCGTGTGCCATCTCCTGGGTGAATTCAAGGAAGCAGTACGAGGACATGGGCCTGCGAACAGCGTCACCAGGAAGGCTAGGTGCCGCGGAGCTCATAGCTGGCTCAGGATGGTGGTTGATGCGCGAGTGGATGTTACTGGCCGGGAAAACAAGGCGCTGCTGGGGCGGTGGTTTTTGGCTAGCCGCGGGCTGTTGCTGAGGGGGTGCGACAGCGGTGGTGGAGGTGGAGGAGGTGGTGCAAGGCTGCCGCCGCGGGCGGCGTGTTTGAGCGCGGAGCGGGGGAAGTGGGTTGGGCGGAAGGTGCTTGAAGGGGCAGTCCCTAGCAGTGTGCCCCGGTCGGACACAGTGCAAGCAACACACTTCCTCGCGACAAGTGTGGATCTTGTGATTGGTGAGAAGGCAACGAAAGCAGCGGCCATGGAGGTCTTCTTTATAGGACGCGGCACGGGGGGGCGGCGGGTGGGCGGGAGCCACCAGGCCTCTCTTCTTGGTGACCAGCTGCCATGGTTGTGCGGAGTAACTCACCTGCTCCGGGCCATGAATGGGCGCAGCGGTATTGATGGCGGCTGGGGAAGCAGCAGCATGGGCCGCCGCATGAGCGGTGTCCTTCTCCGGCGCGACAGGCGGCGAGGATCCGGGCACGCCGAAGGCCACCGCATGGGAGTAAGAGCGGCGTGGGCTGGTTGACCGGTCCGATGAGGTCGAACGACCCGACAGGCAGAGCCGCTCCTCCGAGGCGAACGGGCTCAAGTCCAGCGGTCCTGAGGGTGGTTTTGGGCTTGGGTGGCGGCTGCACACGAGCGGTGCCCCTGGGGTGGCCGTGTGGGCGGGCGGTGGCGTGGCCGAGGTGGCCATCGGCGATGGGCGAGAGCCGCGGCCGCGAGGGAGAGGGATTCCCTGTGAAAATGTCCTTTTTAATATCTTCAACTGTTTGGTTTGCTCACTTGACCCACCAAAGTATTCTTGTAGTCCATTTACTCCATCTAAGTATGAATACCTCATCGAGTCGCCTAGTTTTGTCACGTCGCATCACATTTGAACATTATTAATCACAGAAAATCCTGACGAGTCATCTTGTTCCTCTGTCATTCTCTTGCACCTCTCTGAATTATCCACTTCTTCCTCTGCGTGGGTACTGATACGCATGGCACTGGCAAATACCAGTTTGAGGGGTACAGTGATCACGTACAGATCCGTAGGAGTAAAGTGGGCCCAAAAAAATTACCTTGGGGATTAAGTGGACAAACACTGCACTACAGGCCAGGGTAGAAAAGTCAACTTCTTCCTGATGGTACTGATTCTTTGAATTGTTTTAATTGTATATTAAAGTATAACAGGACAACAAAGATTTTTTTTATCAAAGAAGGGCTTGCCCCTTCCGATTTTCATTACTGAAAACCACAGAGTTCTACATAAGAGTTCAAAAGGAAACGAAAAGATCCAACCGGATTCAACAGGATCAAATAGCAACCCCAACGACCAACAAGGGTCAGCCACACCACATATCAACACAGAAACAAAAGTAGCAAAAAAAGGAGCCAAGGATCTATTCTTCAGGAGCACCAAACATCAGGTTCACCACCGCAGGAGAGACTTTCTTCATTCCAATCTAGCAACATTGATCCTTCACCCCTGCTTGGCTGTGAACACTTCATTTGCTGCCTGCTCTAGCACCCTTGCTCCCAGCTCCAACGTTTTTCTTGACGACTCCTTTATCTGCAGAATAGACCAGTCAATTAACCACCTGCACATTAGCTTGACAACATATAAAGGATCATTTATCCTTTTATTCTCAAAGATAGTTGCATTTCTGCTTTTCCAAATTGACCAAAGCAGGGCTGAAATCCCCACCAGCACCAGTTTCTTATCATCTTTGTTAAATTTCCTAATCCAGTCTTCAAAACAATCTTTCACACTAGATGGCACAGTTTTAAAACCACACACACATCTGACCAAAATCCATAACAACGAAGCAACCGAGCAAGAGAAGAATAGATGATCAATTGATTCATCTTTCCCACACAAGACACATCTTTTCTCACCCTTCCATCCTTTTTTAAGCAGTACATCTCTAGTTAGGATGCCTTTTTTATTAATCAACCATAAAAACACTTTCAGTTTCGCAAGTACTTTAATCTTCCATAAGTATTTCTGTGGGAATTTCATCCCAACAGCTATCAATTTCCTATACAAGGATCCCATAGAGAATTTATGATCAGCAGTGAGGGCCCAGAGGATTTTGTCCTCCCCTCCCTGCATTTGAATTTCCTCACATCTTTTTTTGACTGTTCCAAAGCTCCACAGTCTCTCCATGCAGGGTTCTTCTAAATTTAAATCCATGCCAACCTTTCTGTATGGCCTCCTCCATAGTAATGTTATGGTCAAAGGATATATCATACAGTCTAGGGTAAGCCTCCCTCAAAGGTTTATCATCAACCCATGAATCTTCCCAAAACCTAGTATTTCTCCCATTCCCCACCTTTTTCTTTACAAATTTGTAAAAGATTTCTTTGATTTTAGTAGGCTAGCCCAGAATTGTGAGTCCCCTGGCTTTTTACATAATTAAAGCCAAACACCCCCCTTTTCTATATTTGTCTTCCAAAATATCCTGCCACAGGCCCTTTTCATTTTCCATTTTCCAAAACCATTTAGCCAGAAGTGCAATATTCATTATTTCTAGATTTAGTATCCCCAATCCCCCCATTTCTTTGGGGAGGCAACAGTCTTTCCAATTCACTAGATGGTATTTTTTGACATTCTCATCTTCTTGCCATACCAGCCTGGATCTGAAGAAATCAAATTTCTTTATAATCCCCTTAGGCACAGCATAAAAGGACATCATAAATAAAGGTATATTAGTCAGGCAGGCTTGCACCAAGGTTATTCTCCCTGCAATGGAGCCCAGTAACTTCCCCTGCCAACACCCACATCTTTTTTCAATTTTGTCAGTTACACATCCCCAATGAGAATTCCTGATTTTGTTCTTAGATACAGGCATCCCCAGGTATTTTATGGGCAAATCCCCCATCTTACATGTTAGTATTTCTTAGTATATCATTTGTTTTTCTCTGGCTTTGCCAAACAACAGTAATTCACTTTTGTGAAAGTTTATCTTAAGCCCAGACATTTGCTCAAAAGCTCCTAGTATGAGTTTAAGGTTTTTCACACTTTCTATCTCATCCTTTATCAAGAATATGGTATCATCAACATATTGTAACATATTAATCCCCTTCCCTCTATCACTGTTCAACACCCCTTTAACCAAGTCATTCTTCAGGGCATTACTTATTATGAAGGCTAGGGCATCAACAGCAATGTCAAACAGCAAAGGTGACATGGCATCCCCTTGCCTCAATCCTTTAAAGGTTTTAAAGTATGGGCCAATTTCATCATTCACTTTAATTCCAACATGTCCCCCTCTCATAGTTTCCATCACCCAGTCACACCATTTGTCAGGAAACCCTTTCATTTTCAACATTTGTGCCACTTAATTTTGTCATATGCTTTCTCAAAATCTACTTTAAAAACTAGGGCATCTTCTTTATTCTTATGAAAGGAATTCAGAGCCTCATGCAAAATCACAACCCCTTCCATAATATATCTGCCTTTAATAAAGGCACTTTGGGTTTTAGAAATCACAGGGGCCACACACTTAGCCAGCATGTTCATCAGAATCTTAGTGATGATTTTAAAACTAACATTCAGCAGGCAAATGGGCCTAAACTTCTGAATTTGTTTAGCATCATTAGTTTTTGGGATTAAAGTAATTATGCCATAGTTGAGTCTAGCAATATTAATTTCCCCTTTTGCAAAACCATCTACTAGGTTTTTTAGATCCCATTTGACCACTTCCCAAAAATCTTGGTAAAAGTCACCAGGGAATCCATCAGGGCCAGGGCTTTTATTTCTTTTCATCCCAAATACCACTTGATGAATTTCATTTAAGGAGAAAGGTGTCAAGAGCTCCTATCTTTCTTGTTCATTGATTTTATCCATCTCCATCTCTATCAATGAGATACTAGATTCTTCAGGATGTCCAAATAATTACTTATAAAATTTGGTGATATATTCCATCAACTTCTCATCCCCTTCTATAATCCCTTCCTCCTGTTCAAGGGAAACAATTCTGTTTTTTCTTCTTCTCCCATTTACCTTAGCATGATAATATCTAGTATTTATGTCTCCATCCTTAATCTCCGAATCTTTATATCTTTGCAACCATTTCATCTCCTCTTGTATCATTACTCTTTTTAGTTGGGCTCTAAGCTCTTTCTGTTCACTTCTATCCACCGCACTTAAACCCATGATCTCAGCTCTTTTATCTAAATCATCAAGCTCCTTTATTATTCCCATGATCTCAGCTTTTTGCCTCAATTTCCTCAACCTTGATTGCCATCATCCAAAACATCCCCTAAGTATCTCTCATTCCAGGTGTTATATACCAGCTCTCTAAAGCCTTCTCTCAGCAACCAAGCATTTTCATATCTAAAAATATATTTATGAGCATGAGTTTCCCCTGTGTCCAGGAACAAAGGAGTGTGATCAGAAATCTCTCTAGCAAAGGCTTGCAGTATGTTGAGTGGGTATTTTTCCTCCCAAGCTGGGCACATCAGCACTCTATCTAGTTTTTCAAAAGTAGGATCCTCCTGATTATTAGCCCAAGTGTATTTCCTCCCATTCAGGGGTAATTCCCTAAGCCCTGCTTGTTCAATAATGGCATTGAACATGAAGGACCATTGTTCATTAAGCATAGGTTTGGTTTTTCTCTTTTCCACTTTTGATAATGTTGAAGTCTCCCCCAACCAAGCAAGGCAGAGGATTATCATGATATAATCTTGCCAATTTAGCAAGGAAACTTGCTTTTCCCTCCTTTTGTGCATCCCCATATATAGTAACCAAATTCCAGTGCATTTTGATATTTTTATCAAATATTAACATTCTCAAGAAATATTGTCCTTTTTCAATATTTTCTACATTAAACACATCTTTGTTAACCCCCACCAGGATCCCCCCTGACATGCCTCTGGGTGGATTCCAACTCCATTGAAAATTCCTCCCTCCACACAAATTATGCAACTCATTTTTTGTGAAGTCTTGCTTTATGGTCTCAGAGAGTCCAATAAAGTCTAGCTTCTCATCCATAATCATTTCCCTAACATATCTTTTCTTGTGATCTTGTCCTATACCTCTTACATTCCAGAAAACTCCCCTCATTATTCTATATTTGACCACAAAAAAGACCAAAAATCTATATCCAATGCAAATACAGAGAAGATTCTCAATTAGAACCTCTTATTTTTTTCCTTCTTTGAAGGACTCCAATCCCAAGTGATTGCTTCACACAGTCAAGTGTTGGTGAGCGTTTCCTACCACTTTTTCCCCCAGAGAACATTCCCCTTAGTTTTTTCATCTGTTGTTCCTCAATATCCACATCAGAATGTTCATAATCTGAACACAATTCCTCAAGGGTTATGTCTCCAGTATTAATATATACTGGGACATCCTTTTCAGATTTATCATTCTCTTCACATTCCCCCCCTGATTTACCACTTTTTCTCTTTTAATATTCTGAAAGTATAGCTCTCTTCTAGCTATTTCCATCTTATTAATAATATCAATATTTTTATCAATCATCTCTATTGAACACCCTAGATCAATCCCCACTAGAGAACTAATATGTAATAAGGAGGCATCAGCAAAAGCCAGTTCAGAATTCTTACCATAATTGTCTATCTCCTCAGCTCTGCTTTTAGCCATATCCTCAATTTTCTTGTCTTCCCTTCCTTTGTTTCTCAGGCTTCTCTTGATTTCAACAGCTTTCTCCTCCCCTTCTTTATCCAGGATCTCACTTCCATGTATTTCAGCCATTTTCTCCCCCAAAGTCCCAATAGATTCTTGGCTAGCATTATAATTAGTGGGCTCATTATATTTCCCAGACTCAGTATCTTTCTTTTTCTGTTGAGTCTCTTTCTCATAATCTTCAAGGTCCATATTAGCTAACTCCATTTCATACTCCTCTCTATTGGCAGCCTCTTGTGCCAGTTTCTGAATTTCTTCAAGTTGTTTTTTACTAATCTCCTGCAACCCTGTCTGAATCTTTTCTAATTCTCTGATTCTGTTTTCATTTTTAGCCCATAGTGCATTGTTTCTCATCTTGTCTTCCTCCAAGCTTTTGATCTTACTGAACATGATTTCACTTTCTTTTTGCCATTTTCCTCTCTCCAAAGCCATCTCCTTTTACCACTGCATCATGGTTTCTTCCACTTGAGCTTTCATTCCTTCAATTCTTTTATCCACCTCCTTACTTTGTTTCAGGGATAAGCATCCCAGAGAAACCCCTCTATGTTCATTATCCTCCATTCTAGTCCTCTTCCTGTTGTCAATCTCTTCCTCCCCCCTTCTGAGAAATTACTGCTACCATTTCTCCTCTTCTCTTCCTTGTACCAACCAATCTCCACCATCTTCTCAGCTTCCACCCCAATTCTAAACATAAGAAGATCAGGGGAAGTGATTTCCACTTGAGTTGGTATTTTCTCCACATCTCTGATCCCACACTTTGCTCTAATTTTCTCCTCATTTATACTATCCATATCAATCTCCAGGACAGGTCCAACTGCAGCAGCCACCTCACAAACACCCAAAAAGTGTCTGAAACAATCTGGAACTTCGGCCAGCCTGACCCAAATGGTGTGCATCTTCCCAACAGCTTGATGATCAAGGGACCAGGGTTGAACCTTGATCACCACCCCTGTCCCCAGCAGTTTGAAGTCATTAAACTTGGCCAGCTCCACCAACTTTGCTTTATTGGGAAATCTCATCATGTATCCATTCTTTCCAAATTCCCTCACTCTCCATTGCCAGCCCCAGTCAAACATTTCCTCCATAGTTTTCACAAGCTTAGTCTCATTAATGCTTCCTTCTCTTATGATCACCACCCCCAAAGGATTGGTATGTTCTGCTATCAGGACATCTTTATAGCTCTGAACCAGAAGAATTCCCAGCCCTTTAGCTACATACCCTACATATTTTGGGACTGGTTTAACCTGTTTCAGCAAGTTGCACTCCCCTGTAATATGATTCTCTCTGCCACAGATCAAGCAGTGCCCCACCCTGCAATCCTTGGTGGTGTGTCTGGGGTATTTACACTTACCACATACCTGTTTGTTAAATCTGTCAAAGTTTCTCTTGTTCTCTTCATACCCATGCTGCCAACCACTCTTACCCCCTTGCTTCTTCATTTCCAGTCCAGCTCCCTGTTCTACCATCTTGTCAACTCTCTGTTGCCCATCAGGGGCTCCCTCCTCTTTTCTGTGACTTTCTTTTCCAAGCATGTTACCAATTCGATTTCCAGCCATTCCTTCCACCTGGGCCTTCTCACTGCCCTGCATCCCCTGAACCAGCTGAGAGAGCAGCGAAGTCAAAAGCAATTGCTGCTGTTGCTGATTTGACTGAGAGATCTGATTGTTGCTCCTCTCTTTTTTCATTACAGCACCTTCTCTTTCACCGCAAGCCATCCTTGGAGTCTCTCCCCCTGCATCTTTTTTCCCTGCCTTAGCTTGCCACACCAGATTCTCTTCGATCCTCTCAGATCTGGGGTCTTCATCCTCTGCATCTCTGCCCATATCCTTCACAGTACCAGAACGATTCCCCCCTCTCCCAAAACTCCCAGATCCCCTTGGGAAGGCATGCCTCCCTCCATTCCATCTCCCCACCTTCTCAGTATTGTTGAATCTTCCTCCTATATTTCCATTTCCTCCCCCTCTATTGAATCTTTGAGCCCCAAACCCTCTACCAAAATTTCCTGACATGGTTTTTTTGTGTGGCGGCGAGGGGGGAGAGGAGGAAACCCTAAGGAGTCGGAATTCTCCCCAACTCCCTCCACTCCCTTTTTTATACCCCCCACACCTCCGTCCCTTTGTTGGGTTGGGCCGGGCTCCATCTCACTAGGCCTCCACCATCTCAGGCCCACCTCCACATCAGTGTTTAAATCCCTCCCAACTGAGCCCCCAAAAATAATCAGGGGTCTCAGAAATTTTTTCTCACAAAATTCCTCCAACCCCCCCTCTTTTACACCTAAGTATCTTGCAATAGGGGTACTCTGCAACTCAATTTCCCCAAAATCTACATCCTCTTCCCTAAATACAGGGATTATGGGATGAACATTGTCTTTTTTCATATGCTTTCGAACAATTTCTGCATCTATCCCACTCCCATGAGTCATGTTGCTCAACTTTCCATTAGTATCTTTATCCCCAAAACCCCCATGTTCTGGACATATGTCTGCATAAGAAATCAATCCAGAATCCTGATTTCTTCGCGATTTCGACCCCCCCCCCTAATCCTATCTCTGTTGCTAGGCTTAAATTTCCCACACAAATTACCATAACTAGCATCATCTACTTCAATCGAAGTAGTAGACACTAAGTATTTCACAGCTTTCATCATACCTGGATCAGAGATGAGGGCCTCCCCCTCCCCCTCCTCTTCGGAGTCCTCACCGGCCAGCAACCAGAAGCGGTTGCCGACCGGCGAGCACCCTACTGGCGGTGGGAGAGAGTGAGGAGGCAAGGCGACCGCCTCTGGAACCGCGGTGAGCGGCGAGGGAGTGAGGTTGGGGTCGAAGAAGCCCTGGCCCTTCGCTGCGGCGGCACCGTCGCTTCCTCCTCCATTTCCTTGAGCTCCTCGTCCTCCTCGATCTGGATTGGCAGCCACCTGGATCCAGGGGCAGGGATCCCCATCACCACCTCCTGCGGGGGGCCCTGATGCGCCGGAGGCGGTGCCCACGGCTGGATCAGGCGGTAGCGGAAGGAGCGGAACACCTTCCACTTCTCCCTCTGCTCCGGGACCAGCGACTCCGCCTCGAGCATCACCCACAGGAGCACCCCCATCGCCGGCTGGCGGTCGTAGTTGGGGAAGCACCTGAGGATCTCCTCCCCGCGTAGCTTGTCCCGCACCACCTCCGACGCGTGGTTGAGCGCCTTCGCCGTCGGGAACCATCGATCGATCTCCTTCAACCGCCCCATCAGGATCTCGTCGCCGTCGGATGGCGCCCACATCTATTGTTCCCTCGTCATCATTGAACCCTAGCTGTCGCAGCGGCGCGGGGCGTGGGTTCTCACGGGCGAGATTTGTGAGGTGTGGAAGGACAAACAAAGATAGTCTAAATATTCATGTTGATCATTCATTCTTAGTCTATGTATAGTGTAAACGTCCCTAGTTGTTCTGATCTGAACTAGATGTGTTATGACCTGTCAGGTCTATACCAGAAAGAGTCCCACCGGGCATTAGTATTAGGGGCTTGTTCCGCAAGTTATCTTAGGCAAGTTATCTTAGGCAAGTTATCTTAGGCTAAAGTTATAAATACTAGTTGTAAGACACCGTTGAGATCAAGCAATAAAGATATTATAATCTTCTGTTGCCCGGCTCCCCAAGGAGCCGGAACCCTAGCCGCTCTCCCAACCCTAGCCGCAACGGCGCCCGACCGCCGGCGCGCCCGCTCCAGCCTCCGTCCCCCTCCTCCCTGTCCATACAACCTACACCGAAGGCCTGGTAGGAACCCTAGTCCTACCAATTTGGTATCCAGAGACACCAGACCGATCATGTCGCTTCCCCCATCACCGCCGCCGCTGCCATCCACCTCCGCCCCACCACTGCTGCCGCCGGCCACCTCCTCGCCGATGACGGCGATCACATCCGGGACCGTCACCACCACCGCGCCAGCGCCCGTCACCACCACGGCAGATCCGCCCCCGCTCCTCACGCCCGAGGAGATGTCGGGCACCCTGCAGGAGCTCGTCCACACCGTCCGAGGCATCAGCCTCTACCTCGCCGGGCACCATCCCCTGCCACCGAACGCCGTCACCACCGCCTATGGGCCGCCGCCGCTACAGTGGTCCGCCTCGGCCTTCCAGGCGCCCTACGGAGGGGCGCCCCTGCCGCCGCTCCTGCTGTCGCACTACCCGGCCGCGGGAACGCCTTGGCCAGCGTGGCCAACCACCGCCGCATCGCTGGGGGGCCCGCCTCAGCAGTCCCTCCTGGCGCCACCGCCGGCCCTCACGATGCAGGCGCCGGTGCAGCCGCACCACCAGGCGCCGCTGCCATCGACAGCGCCACCAACCGCGTCCCGGCCTACTGGTCGGCCCCTGCACCAGGTGCAGTTTCCGCCCTCGCCATCGCCGATTCCCGCATGGGCGGCCGGCTCATCTTCGGACCCGGTGTATACTACGGCGCTGGAACACCCGATGCCCTCTCTCCGATTTGATCATCCCTCCAGCTCGGCGAACTACGCCCCAGAGATACCCGACCCAGCACACGCGCTACCGTTTACTGCAGCCCACGGGCACGGTGGTCCGACACCCCCTCGCTTCGCCAAACTGGATTTCGCCACTTACAACGGCACGGAGGACCCCCTCAACTGGCTCAACCAGTGCGAGCAATTTTTCGAGGGCAGCGGACGCTCGCTTCGGATCGCACCTGGCTCGCGTCCTATCATCTCCGAGGCGTGGCGCAGACTTGGTACTACGCCCTCGAGCAGGACGAGGGTGGCATGCCACCATGGGAGCGCTTCCGGGAGCTTTGTCTCCTCCGGTTCGGGCCTCCTATCCGCGGGAGCCGACTGGCGGCCCTCAGTCGCTTGCCTTTCACATCAACGGTGCGGGACTACGCCGACCGCTTCCAGGCCCTGGCATGCCATGCCCCGGGCGTCTCCGCGACTCAGCGCGCCGAGTTATTTGTGGGCAGATTACCAGACCATATTCGCGTGGACGTCGAGCTCCGGGATCCCCCCGACCTCCAGACGGCCATGTACTACGCCCGGGCCTTCGAGCAGCGGGCTCAGGCGCTCCAGCAACCGGCCGGCTGGGGCGGCCGCCTTCCCAGTCGACCCGCACCATCACCGGGCCGGCCTCCTCCAGCCCCGACGACCACATCTCCGGCCACCACCCGGACCTTCCGTCGGTTGTCACCGGCCAAGCAGCAGGAGCGTCGCCGTCAGGGCCTCTGCTTCAACTGCGATGAGCCCTACTCGCCGACCCATGTCTGCCCCCGCCTATTTTACTTGGAGACGGTCGACTACAACGAGGCGGACGACTCGACCGACGAGCCACCACCCGCGGCGGCCGCGGACGCGCCCACGGATTCTACGACAATGGCATGCGTCATCTCCCTCCACGCTCTCGCCGGTATCCGTGGCGAGCGGACCATGCTGTTACCAGTGACGGTCCATGGCGAGCGGCTGCTGGCCCTGCTGGATACTGGCTCCACCTATAATTTCCTGCCCGCGGCGACCATGCGTCGACTAGCACTGTCGACCACGAGTGGGGAGCGCCTGCGGATCACGGTGGCAAACGGCGATCGCCTCCAGTGTCATGGGCTCGCCCGCGACGTTCCCATCTCCATCGGTGGCGAGCACTTCTCCATTACCTGTGCAGGGATCGACCTCGGCTGCTTCGACTTCATCCTCGGGGTGGATTTCCTCCGGACCCTCGGGCCCATCCTGTGGGACTTCGACGTGCTCACGATGACGTTCTGGCGACTAGGCCGCCGCATCCGGTGGGACGGCCTTGGGGGCACCGCGCCGGTCATGCCACACCTCCAGCTGGCCGCCGCATCCCAGGAGGCCGAGCACCCCCTGCTGGATCCCCTTCTGCAGCAGCACAACGATCTCTTCGACGAGCCACGGGGTCTTCCGCCCGCCCGGGTGTACGACCACCATATTCACCTCGTACCGGGTTCCACCCCCGTGGAGGTTCGGCCCTACCGCTACCCGCAGCTGCAGAAGGATGAGTTGGAGCAACAGTGTGCCCTTATGCTCGCGGCAGGCATCATCCGGATCTCCACGTCGCCCTTCTCCGCGCCGGTGCTTCTTGTCCGCAAGACGGACGGCATGTGGCGTTTCTGCATCGACTACCGCGCCCTGAACGCGCTCACGCTCAAGGACAAGTTCCCTATACCGGTGGTCGACGAGCTCTTGGATGAGCTCCATGGGGCGCGCTTCTTCACCAAGCTCGATCTCCGCTCGGGCTATCATCAGGTGCGCATGCATCCAGACGACATCGCCAAGACGGTGTTTCGCACCCACCATGGCCACTTCGAGTTCTTGGTGATGCCCTTCGGCCTCGCCAACGCCCCGGCGACTTTCCAGGCCCTGATGAACGACGTCCTTCGACCCTACTTACGGCGGTTTGTGCTTGTTTTCTTTGATGACATTCTTATCTACAGCGCCACCTAGGCCGAGCACCTCCAGCACGTCGCCATTGTCTTCAACGAGCTTCGGGCGCACCACCTCCACCTTAAGCGCTCGAAGTGCTCGTTCGGGACACCTACCGTCGCCTACCTCGGCCATGTCATCTCGGCCGACGGGGTGGCTATGGACTCCGACAAGGTGGCGGCCGTCTCTGCATGGCCGACGCCTCACTTGCCGCGGGCTCTTCGCGGGTTCCTCGGCCTCGCCGGCTACTACCAGAAATTTATCCGGGAGTTCGGGCTCATCGCGGCGCCCCTCACGCGGTTGCTTCGCCGCGACGCTTTCGCCTGGGACGACGAGGCGACGACGGCGTTCGAGGCCCTCAAAGGGGCCCTCACGACGGGCCCCGTCCTCCAGATGCCCGACTTCGACTGCCCGTTTGTGGTGGACTGTGACGCCTCGGGCGCCGGGTTCGGCGCCATGCTTCATCAAGGCGATGGGCCCCTTGCTTTCTTCAGTCGGCCCTTCGCTCCGCGCCATCTTAAGCTGGCGGCATACGAGCGGGAGCTCATTGGCCTCGTACAGGCCGTTCGTCATTGGCGGCCATACTTGTGGGGACGATCCTTCCACATTCGCACTGACCACTACATCCTGAAGTTCTTGCTGGACCAACGGCTATCGACCGTGCCGCAACACCAGTGGATCAGCAAGCTCTTCGGCTTCGACTTCTCCGTCGAGTATCGGCCGGGCCGTCTTAACATTGTGGCCGACGCGCTGTCCCGTCGCGACTCCGACCTCGCTCCCTCCACCGACGAGTCCACCAGGGCGGTCCTGTGCATCCGCTCCGGGCCGACGTTCGGTCTCTTCGCCGACATTCGCCGCGCCACTGCGACGGCCGACGATGCCGTCCTTCTTCAGCAGCAGCTCACGGTCGGCGACCTGGAGGAGCCTTGGCGCTTCTCTGACGGACTGCTTCTCCATGGGCGCCGGATCTTTGTTCCGGCGCATGATGGTCTCCGTCACCAGGTGTTACAGCTCGCCCACTCGGCGGGTCATGAGGGTGTGCAGAAAACCCTCCATCGTCTTCGCGCCGACTTCTACATCCCTGGCGATCGCGCCCTGGTCCGCGACTGGGTTCGGTCTTGTCAGACTTGCCAGCGCAACAAGACGGAGACCCTAAGGCCGGCTGGTTTACTTCAGCCTTTGGAGGTGCTGTCTCAGGTTTGGACGGACATATCCATGGACTTCATCGAGGGCCTTCCCAAGGTGGGCGGCAAGTCGGTCATTCTCACGGTGGTCGACCGCTTCTCCAAGTACGCCTACTTCATCGCGCTCGGCCATCCATACACGGCGGCGTCAGTGGCCAGGGCCTTCTTCGACGGTATCGTCCGTCTCCATGGGTTCCCTGCTTCGATCGTCAGTGATCGGGACCCAGTGTTCACGGGCCATGTCTGGCGCGACCTCTTCAGGATGGCGGGTGTCCAGCTTCGCCTGAGTACGGCGTTTCATCCTCAGACAGATGGTCAGTCTGAGGTGGTTAACAAGGTCATTGCCATGTATTTGCGTTGTGTGACAGGTGATCGGCCTCGCGCTTGGGTAGATTGGCTCTCTTGGACGGAGTATTGCTACAACACCTCTTATCACTCCGCCCTGCGCGCGACGCCGTTTGAGGTGGTCTATGGTCGCCCACCCCCGCCTATACTTCCGGTGGACCCGGAGACGGCTCGGACGGAGGTTGCGAGTGACCTTATCCGCAGTCGTGACGAGATGCTTGCTGAGGTTCGTCAGCGTCTCCTTCAGGCACAACAGCTGGCCAAGCACTACTACGACGATCATCATCGCGAGGCGGAGTTCGCGGTGGGTGATTGGGTGTGGCTGCGTCTTCTCCACCGCTCTACGCAGCCACTCGACCCGCGCGCGAAGCGCAAGCTCGGCCCTCGCTACGCCGGGCCCTTCCCTATCTTGGAGCGCATTGGGAAGGTGGCCTATCGTCTTCAGCTTCCGGCCCGCGCTCGCATCCACGACGTCTTCCATGTTGGGCTGCTCAAGCCTTTCCGTGGATTAGAGTGTTGGCGAGCCCACAAGCCGTTATTTTCAAAATCGGAAAATCTGAGTGGATTAGAGTGTTGGTGGCCACTGCTGCAAATCTGCAATGTGCCTTCCTCCGTGTTGCTGTGTCCTCAGAACTGCACATCTGGGAAAGAGTTCCAAGCGCTTATCACAATTTCACAATTTCTTTGGAAGCGTACATGTTAGACGTCCACTCATGTGTTGTCTTTATCCTCTGTTTTTTTTTTGAGGATCTTTATCCTCTAGCTCATACAAGGGATATGAGGTGATGGAGACACGCACACAATGCGAGGAGGTGGAGGAGGCACGCACTCCACCGTCTACCGCAGCGACGGCGGCTTCGTTGGCACGATCCTTGGTGGCACCCGGCCATGAGTTGTCCCGTGAACGAAATATGTGGTGGCGGTCTGGAGACATTCCGGCAGGCATCCCGACCAGCACAACCAGCATGGTTGTGGTCATTGCACGAGATGTGGCGAAAAATAAGCATGGGAATAGGGCGGCGGGGCCCCTTTTGATAAAAAAACAGTAATATTTAAAATATGGCATTCATATTTTGCCATGATTGATAAAGAAATTTATCATCCCCGCGACAACATTATTTGCTATAAACATATTATATTTGCCATGATAAGAAGAAAAATCTATAGGGAAATAAAAGAAAAACCATCTCCACGGCCAGAGCAAGCGATGAAAAAGTAAAATAATTTTACTGTAGCATCCACCAAATCGTTGCAAATCGCATTGTAGCATCCACCCAATTGTCGGAACCGCTGCCCCGATGCTAAATGTCGTCACGGAACCGCTGAACCGCCCTTTACTCATTAGCGCCGGACGCTGTTGCTAGCTCCACGAATCTTCTTGTGGTTGACCGATGCCCCCGCACTAGAAGAAATTCTCCTTTTGCAACATTAGTGAGCTTGCACAACAATGCTGGCGACCAACATCGTCGTGCCACTAGACACACCAATGTGGTTGCAGATGCGCTCTTGTGTCCCTTGATCTCCTTGTTGCTATCACCAAGGGTCATCGACCAGATCCATCAGACGATTTTGAGCCACGAGCCAGCGCAATGGTCTAGCATGACAATCCGACCATTCCGGGGCATCCTTGGTGATGACGAGCTACAACGCGGGCTAGCGGTGATGGTGCACAATCCCTGCCGCATACGTCACTGATCATGTCATCGTGGCGAGAGACGGTACTCCCGCATTTTTGATTGCTTCTCCCCCATGACGTGCAGTGTTGCCACGACTTGTCATCGGCGGGCGCCGGCACACTAGTCGGAGCAACAACTGGTCGAAGATGGGGCATGGTACCATAGTCGCGATCCAGGCTGCCTTGTCGTGGTTTTGGCCTACGTCACGATAGACACTCTTCCCAAGGATGTGACCTCCTCCGTTGCCGCAGCCAACAAGTGATACGAGGTGATGGAGACACACACAAAATGCAAGGAGGTGGAGGAGACACGCACCCCACCGAATGTACCGTAGCAACAGTGGCTTTGTTGACGCGTTCCTTGGTGGCACCTGGCCCTAAGTTGTCCCATGACGAAGTGCATGGTGGCCGCCTACAGGCGGCCATGGGCGGTAAGCTAACTGGGTTGCGAGAAAAGGCCCACCTGTTTATCAGAGGGCTATGAGTTTTCTTCTGGACTAGCAACCCTTAAGGTCTCTTTGATTCGCAGGATTCTTAAAACACGGGAGCATGAAAAATGTTGGAATAGAGTGTCATGTCCTCTTGTATCCTACGTGATTTAGAGAAGTGTTTGATAGCACAGGAAAAGCAAAGTAATTCTATAAAGAAGTTTGAGTGGATGGAAAGTTTCTTCCAAAATATAGTACAAATGATTCCTACGGAAAAAATCCTAAGGATTCCAATCTTACAAATCAAACGGACATCACAAGAAAAAAAAATCTAAGGATCCAAATCATGTAAAAATCCTATGAAATTCCTTTGTATCAAAGGAGTCCTTAGACTTCTGGCTTAGGTAACAGGATGTGCGGTGGAGGCTGAACACAACAGATCCCGAGAGCCAAAAATGTTTTAATCAAGAAAACGAACTGCCAAAAATGACAAGAGCATGAGAAGGCTGAGAAAGAGCTCACTTTATTGTCCTAAAATAAATACTATGAGAATAGGGCAAGGGATGAAGCCCCTTTTGTTGAAATAGAACAGTAATATCAAAAAATATGGCATTAATATTTGGGAAACGTTTGAAATCGGCGAGCCGGCCGAAACTTCGGCAGGCCGCCTCGCTCGCTACGCGCGTTGCCCTTGTGCGCACGGCCACGTCGCTCTGGTCCCACGCACCGCTTCCTGCGCCCACCTTATCTTCTCAGGACGAAGCACCTCCACTCGTTCCGTCCTCCACTCCACCCGTCCTCCATACGCAATCCCTCCTCTGCTTCTTCTTTCTGAAATCACTCCAAAAATCCATGGCACCTCCTGCTCTACAAAGAGACGGTGTGTATCTTTCGATTTTTGTTGCCATGCTGGGCCCAACCTCTCCCTCGTCGTAGAGCGGGCCATCTTTGCCGTGAGCTGGAACCAAGACCATGGTCCCGCCATGAATTTTTGTTGGAACTATTTATGATTTTTGCTGGAAACAACTTCTGTTTTTGCTGCAATTTGAGAGGATGGTGGTGTGCCGCTGCATGATTTTTGCTACATCAAAGTTTTTTTTTCTGGAACCACTTTTGATTTTTGCTGGAACCAGCATCCGATTTTGCTACATAGACTAGGATGGTGTTGAGGCGCGGTGGCTGCCATTGTGTTTTGCTGCATTGGTTTTTTTGCTGGAAGCAGCAATATTTTTTGCTACAACCATCCGAAGCAGAGCTGGAACCGGCGAGATTATTTTGTTTGTGACGGTCTGCGGCGGCGTTTTTTGCTGGAACGGTGTTATTTTTTGCTGGAACAGTCTTTTGTTTTTGCTATCACCAGCGAAAACTCATTTTTTGTTGCTGAAGCATTTTTTGCTAAACGCGGTGGTGGAAGCCGACATCGACAGTGAGCAGAGACGGCAATGGCGGAGGGTGATGCAAGCATGAATGCATGATGCGCCACATGTTGGAACCAGCCGATGAAGAGCGGCAAGCGGCACTGCGGCAGAAACTGAATTTGCACAGGTAGCCGTGTTGCAATCCCAATAGCCTTGCGGCGAGAGACGGCAAGCCGGCAGCGCGGCGGCCCACGCGACGGGAAGACGAGGAGGCAAGGCGTGGCGGTCAGCAAGGGCGGCGTTTCCTTTTTTCTCGTGCCGGAGGTTGATGAAGGGGGAGGGTGGGGACATATCTGATGGTTGTGTGCATATATAGATCGAACGGCTCTAGGCCGACCGGCCGAAAGTTTGGGTCGGACTACCGGCGCCTATCATTGGCCTTGGTAAACGTTTCCAGCTGGGGCGCCAGCTGAACCGTTACGTCGGACACATGCAAGCCGTGAGATGGATCATAATCATGCGGCCAGAAACAGCGCACCCCCTTCCCTTATCTGCAGCACATCTCCTTTTTCCTTATCCAGCACTCAGCTCCTCCGCCCCATCCCCACAGCTCCATTCCCCGTCCTGCACCACCGGCGTCGCTGCAGCTCCGGCCCCCTGTCCCGCACCACTGCCTTCGCTGTTGCGACCCTCCTCCTCCTCCCCCCCTCCGCCCTTAATCTCCCTCCTTTTCCTTTCTTTATGATGGCCAAGGCTTCGCCCTGAATCCCGTGATCCCCGATGACCATCTCTCATTGGAGATGGACATGACGACATGGGGGGAGCCCTGCGCGGCTGCGTTGCCGGAACCAACATCTATTTTTGCTGCAACCTGCCAGCCAAAACGCTGGAACCGGCCAACTCAGAAGCTGAAAATCGGCGAGACTAGGTGCTACGAGCGGTGAGGTGGAGCTCAGCGACGAGCTTCAACTAGAGGCGACCGGTGCTGCAACTAGCGTGGATTCGAGCTAGAACCGGCCAGCAAAATAGCTGCATCCAGGGTGGATTTTTGGTACCAGAACAAGTTGTGTTCTGACCGGCAACAGGCATAATGCTGAAAGCTTCAACCAGCATGGAAAAAGTCTTCAACTGACATAAAAAAAGCTTCAACCATGAAAAATCATAAACAGAAAAATCTTCAACCCGTGTAAATAATCTTCGACTTGCGCGGCAAAAGCTTCAACAGGCGAAGGACAAAGGTTCAACCATGGGAAAAAGCTTCAATGGGGTGGAAAAACAATTTCAACCATGGAAAATATCTTATGAGCGACGCTGAAAAAAGCTTCAATCGGTGTGTGAAAAAGCTTCAACCGTTGAATGAAGAAGCTCAACCATGGAAAAGCTTCAATGGGCCTAGAAGAAAAGCTTCGAATGTGGAAAAGGTTTGAACCGGGAAAGAAAAAGCTTTAACCGACAAGGAAAAATGCTTTCACCAGGCGGCAACATGACGACGATGTGCGAGCGGGGAGCTACGGCATGGCGGTGCTACGATGGCGGCGGTTAATTGCTGCAACGACGAAGGGGTCGGGCGTCTTACGACAATGAAGGGGTCGGGCGTCTTACGACGACGACGTTGCTACAGACAAGGGCGGGGTGTTGCGATGAGGTCTTTTGCTGGAACCATCGAGCACGGGTGTTGCAAGGACGACGATTGGCGATGGCGAGGATGGCCGGCAACTAGCGGCGAGGTGTAAGTGCATCTAGTGCCCCTTAGTGATTTTGGTGTATTAAAGACTTATAGGTTAAGGGACTGATGCGTTTGTGAGTGTACACAGGTCTATAAGTCTATGAGGAGTTTGATATTTACAGAGAAAGTTGACCCCTAAAAATGAAGTTCTTCAACTGAAGACTTTGGATTTCTGAAGACTTTCTGAAGACTTTGAAAGTGAAGAAATTGGTGTGACCTTGAAGACTTGACAATCATTCGAGGAACATGAAGCGTGAAGACTTTTGTTTTCGTAGTTTCATTTTCTCTTTCTTGAGTCATAGGAAACACCGTACTGTTAAGGGGGGTCGAGGAAATACTAAGGAAAAATTTCCATGTGATGCTCAACTCAAAATTCTACACCTACCAATCCCTTCAAGTGAAGCCATTGGAAATCTCAACAGTTCAGTCATATTCTTCAGTGACAGAGACGAAGTTCTTCTGGTCTCTGAGGAATTTGTTCTGACTAAGGAGTTGGGAATTCGCCAGTGCGGATTTCCTACATAGTTAGGAACATGATAGCCCTGAGGAATTTGAGAGTCTAAACTCCGACCATTGCTGTGCTATGCGCCAGCTGTCCCAAGATATCTACCCACCTAACGGTCATATCATTGAAGGGCATTTATGTCTTATCATGTCGGGCTGCTCCCTAGGCTATAAATAGCCACCCCCTACAACCACTAGCTGGTTGGCTGCTCCGAGAGAAACTGACACTTGTCATTTGAGAGCATCCCATCCTTCGAGGACTTTGAGCGAAAATCATCAAGTGAGGAAAACCCAAACCCAACACACCTACAACCCAAAGTGATTGAGCATCACTGAAGAGATTGATCCTGCGTGGATCCGACGCTTGTTACCTTTCAAGACTGTGCTTCTTCCAGACGGTTAGGCGTCAAGGTCTAGAGCATCCAAGAGGAATTGTGGATCATCGAGTGACCTAGTCTGTGAAGGTTTGGAAGTCACCTGAAGACTTACCACGAGTGATTGGGCAAGGTCTGTGTGACCTTAGCTCAAAGAGAATACGGTGAGGACTGTGCGTCCGGGACTGTGTGTCCTCGAGTTGAAATACTCAGCGCTCCAACCAGACGTACAATTGAGACAACGGTTGGAACTGGTCTACCAAATCATTGTCTTCACCAAGCTTACTGGTTCTATTTCCTCAACTCTTTCATTTCCTTATTTCAGTTGTTGTGTGCTTGTTCATATCTGTTTGAAGACTTTGACTGAATACTTTCTCAATTTTCTCAGTTCAATTTCTTCAGTCTGTCCGTCTTCATCTTGTGTTATCCCGTGCTTACGCTTTCTGTATTCTGTGCTTGTCTTCATTTCATCATGATGACTATGCTTGTGTTCTGCTATGTTTACTTTTGAGTACTTATTCCGCTGCAAGTAGTTCTTCATTTAGGAATTTCCTCACCAGCAAATTCCTCAGTGAAGAACTCATAAAAATCGCCTATTCACCCCCCTCTAGTCGATATAACGCACTTTCAATTGGTATCAGAGTAAGGTACTCCCTTGTTCTGTGTGATTTTGGTTTAACCGCCTGGAGTTTTAGTTATGTCGACCGCATGTATGATCAAGATCTCTGCTGGGTGTCCTACCTTCGATGGAACGGACTACCCCTACTGGAAGAATAAGATGCGAATGCATCTTGAGGCAATTGATAACGATCTCTGGTATGTTGTGGAAAATGGTGTTCCCTCAGTCACACCTTCTCTGAATGCTACTGATGTGAAGAGATTCAAGCAACTCGATTCTCAAGCAAAGAATATCATATGTGGCAATCTGAGCAAAGGGTAGTATGGAAGAGTGAGTGCTTTGGAAACTGCTAAGCTTATATGGGATAGGGCTGTCCAAAGTGAATGAAGGAGTATCAACTCAACGTGACTCTCGTGTTGATGTTCTTCGCAATCTCTTCAACCGCTTCAAAAGACTCTACAATGAAAATGTTCAGCAAACCTTTGATCGCCTCACTGACAACTCAAATGAGCTTCAAGCGCTTGGCGCCACTGACATCACCGACCATGAGGTGGTGAAGAAATTCCTGAGATCGCTCGATTCTTCATTTGATACTCTGGCACTGATGATTCAAGAACGTGCTGATTACAAGTCACTTGATCCCGCTGATATCCTCGAGAGGCTAAATACTCATGAGTTCCAGCTTGCTGAGAAGAGAGATCTCTATGGTTTGAGCTATGGCAGATCACGTGCTCTGAAGGCCAAGGCAGTCTATGAGTCTGAAGATGAGGACTCTGCTAGCAGCCTTGCTGATCCTGAAGAACTGAGCCAGGAACTAGCACTGCTCGTGAAGAAATTTCAGAAGTTCTTGAGACATGGTCGTTTTGGAAAATCCTCAAGGAGCAATGATTCCTCATCCAGTGACTACAAGAAGAGGCTATGCCACAACTGCAAGAAACCTGGTCACTATATTCAAGATTGTCCTCAGTGGGATAAGGAATCAAAGAAGAAGAAATACAAGGACTACAGTTCCGATGACGCAAAGAAGAAGAAGAAATCTTCAAAGTCTTCATCATCAAAATCCTCAAAGTATTCATCTCACAAGAAGAGCAGCTCCAAGAAGGCTCGGGCATTCATTGGCAGGGAAATGGACTCTGAGGCTGAATCCGAGGAACATGAGGACGAGGAGGCATCTGAGGAGTCCGAGTCTGGTGTGGCGAGCCTAGCTCTTGCTACAGCATTCGTCAGCAAGTCTATCTTCAACTCTGAAGAAAATGGCTTCACCAACAAGGCTGATGAAGACAATGATGACTACGCTCCCACGTACTGCTTCATGGCAAAGGGTACCAAGGTAACTAAATACGCCTCCTCTGAATCTAGTAAGGGTGAATCTGATGAAAACCTCAAGCCCAGCTACTCACTTGCTAAGATTGCTGTGAAACAACAAAAGGCTTTTGAAAAGGTTCAAAACATACTAGATAAAAGTGATGATATGTTGGGTGAAGAAATGGATCGCACTAAAACCATGACTAAAAATCTTCAGAGACTTCAGTTCAAGTGTGACAACCATCAAGGTCATCATAACACTCTCTTATCTGATCACGAGAAGCTTTCTTATGAATTTCTTCAAAGAAAGCAAGATATTGAGAAGCTAAGAGTGGATTATGAAGATCTTCAGAAGGAGCGCGATTCATTACTTGCTCAACAAATCAGCGCTACTCAGGAAGAATTTGTTCCTCCATGTCTGAAGTGCATTGAACGTGAAACTGCAAATTCTTCACCTGAATGTTCAAATGCTTCTAATGCTATAAATTCTTCATCTGTCTCTGCTAGCACTAATTCCTCATCTGAGGACATTGCTAGTATCACTAATGATGCAGGGCTGAAGGAATTGTACATGACAGGCATGTACAAAAGCCTCAAAGGGCATCAGACTCTTTGTGATGTGCTTAAAAAGCAGATTCTCAACAGGAACCCTAGGAAAGAGGGTATTGCCTTTGAGAGGAAACTCAATGCTGATGGAACATATTGGAAGCTTGAGCAGTACCCCAAAACCTCATGGGTTGCTGCAAAGGGACCTCCAGTTGATCCATCCAATTTATCTGGCTTTACATGTGAATCTCCTCATTCTTCTGATGAGTCATTTGACTCCAACTATAAACTGTTCAAGAATCAGAATGGTGAAGTATTTGCTAGATATGTTGGCACTAACTGCAGGAACGGTTCCCCTATGAAGAAAATCTGGGTTCCGAAAAGTTGCCTTGAAAGTCTTCAGGTGAATGTCCTCATGACACCACCTGTGAAGAATAGGAACTCCAGATCAAATTCTTCATATGGATCCAAGTCCTCATACGGACCAAATTCCTCACATGGATCAAATTCCTCAAAAGGATCAAACTCCTCATATGATCATCATCGTGCTAACCCTTCTGTTTCGCATGGTAGAGCTAAGGGCTATGAATATGAGCAATATTCTTCTAATCATTATGTTCATAAGTCCTCTAAGAATTTCTCTGCTTATTCATATGCTTACCCTAACCCCTCTTATGTGAAACGAAGTGGACTGGCTTCTATGCCACCTTTCTCATATGGTGCTCGCAGAGTGATGAATTCTTTGCCACCCCTTCAGATGTGGGTGGTGAAGAAAAATAACTAATCTCTTATGCAGGGTCAGGTCTCCAGATGTTCTCAAAATGTCTGAAGAATTTGCTGGAGACCTGAAATTGCCTGAAAGGACGCAGGCTAATCATGAAGAAATGAATCTTCATTTCTCATGTCCTCATACTGTTTTATTTGTTCCATTACTTGATGAAATTGATCTGATGATATTGATGGCATATTCTTCACTGATGAAGTATATGAGTTCGTAAGTTGCACTAATTCATCTGCAGGATGATCAACCCAAAGCAAACGAGTGGGTCCTCGATAGTGGATGTACGAATCACATGACTGGTGACAAGAATCTATTGATGGATGCTCCTTTATCACCATCGCATCTGAAGCATATCATCTTCACTAACAAAGGCAAAAGTCAGGTATTGGGTCTAGGTAAGGTTGCGATCTCAAAGAATCGACACATGGACAAAGTCATGCTTGTCGAGTCCTTAGGATACAACCTGATGTCCGTCTCAATGCTTTGTGATCTCGATATAGTTGTTGTCTTTGGCAAATATCGTTGTTGTGATCATGGAAGCTGACAATTCCAAAGTCTTCGAAGGCTTTAGGAGAGGAGACTTGTACATTGTTGATTTCTCTACAGGACCACAATCGGTCGTGTGCCTACTTGCAAAAGCTTCAGAAGGCTAGCTATGGCATCGACAACTTGGTCATGCTGGCATGAGGAATTTGCACACGCTCGCGAAGAAAAAGAATGTCATTGGCATTGAGAATGTAAAATTCCTCAAGGATCACTTATGCGGAGCCTGTGAAGCTAGAAAGATGACAAAGGCCAAGCATCCAGCGAAGACTATCATGACTACCACTCGACCATTTGAATTGCTTCACATGGATCTCTTTGGTCCTAACCATTATTCTGCTGTTACAAATGATGCATCTCTATATGGCTTTGTTATTGTTGATGATTATTCTCGTTACACATGGGTGCACATTGTCACTTACAAACATGAGGTGCAGGAAGTCTTCAAACGATTTTCCTCGAGGGCTTCAACCAACTTTGGTGTGAAGATCAAGCACATCAGAAGTGACAATGGGACCGAGTTCAAGAATTCTGGTCTTGATGACTATCTTGATGAACTTGGTATTACTCATGAGTTATCTGCTCCTTATACTCCTCAGCAGAATGGCGTCGTGGAGCGCAAGAACAGAACTCTTGTTGAGATGGCTCACACTATGCTTGATGAATACAAGATGCCTCGTCGTTTCTGGATTGAGGCAATTGATACTGCGTGCCACATCATCAACAGAGTATATCTTCACAAATTCTTCAAGAAGACTGCTTATGAACTCCTCACTGACAAGAAACCCAATGTGAGTTACTTCAAAGTCTTCGGTGCTAAATGCTGGATTAGAGATCCTCATCACAATTCTAAATTTGCACCGAAAGCACATGAGGGTTTTATGCTTGGTTACGGAAAGGACTCGCACACCTACAAAGTCTTCAACAACGTTCTTCACAATGTGCGGTTCGATGAAACTAATGGCTCGCAAAGAGAGCACCTACCTTCTGTGTTAGATGAACCAGCACCTGAGGAATCTATCAAGTTTAAGGCTACTGAGGATGTCATTCCTACCGAAGAATCTGCTGAAGAATTCATTCCAGAATGTGAAGAACGCCGAGCTGGCGCACCTGAAGAAAATGGTGCTGAGTAAAATGCTCCTGAAGAAAATACGGATCAAATTCCTCGAACACAACCCGCTCATCCTTGCATTGCAAAGGAAGTGCAAGTCAAGAAGATCATCGATGACATTGAAGCACCATGTCCTCTCACACGCTCAAAAGCTTCACATTTGTCTAACTTTTGTGGGCACTTTGCTTTTGTCTCTATCACAGAGCCCACTAAGGTAGATGAAGCATTTCTGGAGCATGAGTGGATTCAAGCTATGCAAGAAGAATTACATTAGTTCGAGCTCAACAACGTCTGGGAAACTGGTCAAACGTCCAGACCCTTGCAAGCACAACATCATTAGCACAAAGTGGATCTACCAAAACTTGCAAGATGAAAATGGCCTTGTGGTGAGGAATAAGGCACGACTTGTAGCTCAAGGCTACACACAGGTTGAAGGAATTGATTTCGATGAAACTTTCGCACCTGTTGCTAGACTTGAGGCTATTCGCATATTACTTGCTTATGCTAACCATCATGATATTATCTTACAACAAATGGATGTGAAAAGTGCATTCCTCAATGGTAAGCTTGAGGAAGAAGTATATGTTGCTCAACCCCCAGGTTTTGAAGATCCAAAGCATCCTGACAAAGTCTTCAGACTCAATAAGGCCCTGTATGGCCTCAAGCAGGCCCGTCGGGCGTGGTATGATACTTTGAAGGAATTCCTCATGAAGAAAGGCTTCAAACCCGGTTCACTCGACCCAACTCTTTTCACTAAATCTTATGATGGTGAATTGTTTGTGTGCCAAATTTATGTTGATGATATCATTTTTGGCTGTACTGACCAACATTACAGTGATGAATTTGCCTATATGATGAGTGAAGAATATCAAATGTCTATGATGGGAGAATTGAAATTCTTTTTAGGTCTTCAAATTCGTCAACAGCGCAATGGCATATTCATATCTCAGGAGAAATACCTCAAAGATGTATTGAGGAAATTCGGCATGCAAGATTGCAAAGGGGTCAAAATTCCAATGCCCACAAATGGCCATCTATGTACTGATGAAAATGGTAAAGACTTTGATCGGTATACCGCTCCATGATTGGATCTTTATTGTACCTATGTGCATCTAGGCCGGATATTATGCCTAGTGTGTGCATGTGTGCCCAATTTCAAGCAACACCGAAGGAATCACACCATAAGGCTGTGAAGCATATTCTTCGATATCTAGCTCACACACCAACACTTGGATTATGGTATCCCAAGGGCTCCTCATTTGATCTCATTGGATATTCAAACTCAGACTATGCTGGTGATCGTGTGGACCGCAAGTCAATGTCAGGCACATGCCATTTCCTCGGATGATCTTTGGTCTGCTGGTCCTCGAAGAAACAAAACTGCGTATCACTATCTACTGCAGAAGCTGAGTACATTGCTGCTGGATCGTGTTGTCCTCAATTACTATGGATGAAGCAAACACTCAAGGACTATGGCATCAACGTGAAGAATGTGCCTCTCTACTGCGACAATGAGAGTGCTATCAAGATTGCTCATAACCCAGTTCAGCACTCGAAGACCAAGCACATCCAGATTCGTCATCATTTTCTTCGTGATCATGTGTTGAAGGGCGACATCTCCATCGACCACGCAAGCACTGAAGACCAGCTGGCCGATATCTTCACTAAGCCCTTGGATGAGAAGAGATTTAGCAAGTTGTGGTGTGAGCTAAATATCCTAGAATCTTCGAATGTTCTCTCAAAAGGACACACATCCTAACACTTATGCTGGCTTGATGACTTAGATGCGCAACACACAAAGTAACATTTTTCTTCAATCAATGAAGACTAACCCTCTAAGTGTGAAGAGATTAATGAAGAAATTGATTGTCAGAGCCCTACGACAATTGTACGCGGTGTCTGAAATCAGCTTTCTTATACGGTGGGTTACGCCACCAACCAAAGTTGAAAATCTTCAATTTGAGTTTTTCTTCATTTTTGAAATTCCTCAGTTTTTCAAATTCTTCTACTTTGCATTGTCTTCACTCTTTCCGGCATTGTTCTTCATTTGAATATATATATATATATATATATATATATATATATATATATATATATGAGTTTATGTCCTCTACAGCATTCACTTATTGCTAATTCTTCAAGTTGATTTCTTCTGCTAAGTGAATGTGATTGGAACCTTCCCCCTCTATGCTAAACTCAACCCAGTTTGTTCACAAATTCTTCATGTACGTTATATTTGAAACTTGTTCAAAATCTTCACTGTGTCCTTGACAGCTGAAGAAATTGCGAACGGAAATTTTAACTTATCTTATCTAAATTTTCTGCTTTACCACTCAAGCCGTTCCGCATCCCACGACAATACTCATCTATTCGCCCACGATCTTACACGATCGCCACCTCTTAGTACGTGGGTGACACATGTCAAGCGAATGAGAAGGGCCAGGGACACGTTCGTCCGATTTACTCAGGCGTACAGTTATTTCACTCCCACTATAAATACTCCTGCCTCTTCCTCACTTCATTTTTACTCCACTCAATCTCACTCCCGCTCGAGCTTATCAAACCCTAGCGCCACCGCTACTTCATCGCCGCCGGTGAGGAAGAGCTTCACTGCCTCGACCTCATCGCCGTCATACTCGTGCCGGTTGCAGATTTCTTCACTCCGCCGCCGCCGTAGATGTCGTCCTCTGCCGAGTTAGGGCATGGAAGATCTGAACTGACGAACTTCACATCCACTCTTCCCAGTTCATCGTGTTCTTCATCAAGGGTAATTAAAAGTTACTTTTACTGCCCTCTTTGATTCAATTATTTTCTTGAAAATCTTCAAAGGTGTTTATTCTTCAAATCTTCACACACTAAAACACCTCACATGTCATCTGCTCTTGACTCATTTCTCTAAGCAATGATTTTCTTCAAGATTCCTCAATTGTGTGGATTTTCAATCTATACAACTCTGGAACCTAAGACAAAGAACGCTCAGTGAAATTCTTCAAGACTGATCTGGTCAAATTCCTCAAACCTATTCTTTTTGAAAAACCTTCTGAGAATGCATATGACCTCTCCAAATTCCTCGCAACTATACTCTGTTCACAGGTACATATGTCCACTGCTGAATCACTAGGTTCTCATCAACTTAACTCATTTGCAGCATTCCTCAAAGAAAAGTTGCGTACCTCTTTAGAAACTTCGGTTGTTCATATTCCACAGCTGAAGAAAATGGCTGACGGTAAGAAGCCACAGAAGGGTGGAAAGAGGCCTGAGGTCAATACAGCTTTTGAAATCCCTGAGGACATTTATGTTGGGTACTACACACCCCCTGATGAGGATAGAAATCGGCGCAAGGTGCGCGTTCAAAAGATTGAGAGGAGATGGGCACGGGAATGGAGGGAGTACAGATATGTTACTCCCAAATATATGAAGAAATTTGCACTCAACCCTCCATGCCCAAGACCTCCATTGGCACTTGGCCAATTGGCAGATCCCACCAGCCTCAAGCGCGGTGAGGATTATCCTAATGAATGGGCAAAGGGCCATGCCAAACTGGCCAAACAAGCAAAGGAAGCAGTGAGGAAATTTAATGAAGACTCTGCTGCTGCTGCTACCGCTGTTGAGGCCTCTGCTAGCAATCCGAAGAAGGCAATGCCTAAGAAGCCAGCTCACATGGCAAGTGCTTCTCCCTCAATGCCCTCACGGCCAAGTACCTCAGCAATGCCCTCATGGCCAGATTCTTCAAAGCCCTCATGGCCAAGTACCTCGGCAATGCCCTCACGGCCAGATTCTTCAAAGCCCTCATGGCCAATTCCTCAATCTGCTCCTCCTTCAAAGTCTTCAGCTGCTCCGACTAAATCTCTGCACCTGTGCATCTCGCCACGTGCCAAAGGACTACAGGCATCTCAATTGCCTCAGGAGCTTCTGCGAGTTCCTCTACTACACCAACTTCCTCAACTGGCCCCTCTCTGCTGAAGAAAAAGGCCACTGCTGGACGAGGCCCTCGACCAAGACCTCACAAGAAGCAGGTCGCCTTTCAAGTGCCCTCTGATGATGATGAGGCCGATGATGAAGAACTTGCCGAAATCATCAGAGACAGGCAGGCCAGGGCCGCTAGAGCCAAAGGCAACAATATGCCACTGCTATTGGATCCAAAGTTGATCCTCAACTTCATTGATATATGGCACAAGGACCCAAACACGCCTTTGCCGGAGATGAACCTCACTCCTGGTCAAAGTCATGTCTTGACTGCCTTCATTGAAGAAGAAAAGTGGAAATATGAAAAAGGAATAAGACTGAAGAAAGCACAGTACAAGAAGTAGCACTATCTAAAGGACAATGTCCTCACTCTTACCCCTGATCAACTCGTTGCCTTGCAAGCTGAGATCAAGCAACTGAGCGATGAATTCAATCGCTACTATGCTGATTGGAAGGGCGCCAAGGTTCGGTTCGTCAAGCTGATGAAGACATTCACTTCAAGTGTTGCTGCACCTGTGCATATTGAAGTCACTCCGGCTGTAGCATCTGCTCAGCCCACTGAAGAACATGCCAGCACCACTGATGACAATCAGGATGCTGAAGAAAATGAAAGTACCAGGGTTGATGATTGCATTCCAGCCGCTGAAGAAATTGCCAGGGTATCCACTAGTGGTGCGCCTGAAGAAAGTGAAGAAGTCAGGGCAACTGCATCAGTTGCACCTGAAGAAACTGAACCAAATTCCTCTGCTCCTCCTGCGCCTACACCAACTCCGATCCTTCCATCTGCATCAGATGTGAAGAAGACCAAGGCTGCAGAGCGTGCATCTGTGAAGAAAAGGAAGGCATCAACTTCATTAGATTCTTCAGCTCCGAAGAAGATGAAGCCTTTGACCAGCTCAACTAAAAATCCCATTGATGCCGTTCCTGTCTTGTTCATGCCATCAAAGGACCTTGTTCCTTTTGGTGAAGATTATGTGATTCCAAGCGAATCCGACAAAGAAAATCCTTCTGCTGCTTCGTCAGAGCAGTTGGATGAAGAAATTGAAGTGGATGCAATCCCTTCAACACCTGTTGTCTCCTCGCCTATGCCTCAGTTTACTGCTGAAGAGGCTGGCGTTGAAGAAATGGAAGATGAGGATGTGTACATTGGCTGTACCACACCTGTGCTGAACGATGACTTTTGGGAAAGTCGGCACCCTAACTCTCCAATGTTCACTCCACTTCAAGCAATTCCTTAGTCCCCTGCTGCTACTATATAAATGGGATCTGAAGAACCTCATGCAACCCCATCTGTCCACGAAGAAATTCCAGCCACCAGTGCTGAAGAAATTGTAAATGAAGAATTGAAGACCTAGGCTGCAGCTGAAGAAGAGCCTCAAATTCCTTAGTCTCTGGATCCTAAGATTGTGATTCCAGAGGTGGTGATGCAATTGACTGACACTCTCAACCCAAGCCAAAGGATCCCTTCTCAAAGAAGCAGAAATTCAAGGCTGATGACTTCTTCGGTGAGCATGTTTTCTTCATTGAATTCAATCCTTATGACAATGCTCGTCTTAGAAGGAGGCGTTTCTGGACTGCCAGCCAGGCCAATTTCTATTCTTCACTACTTTTCATTAAGGACAAAGTCTTCGACCATGAGCATATTCCTCACGTGGACATGGAATCAATGCCTTTCTTCTCTCAAGTCCTCAGTATGCTTCATGATGCAGGCTTGCTCAAGTTTTTCTCAGACATTGTTGATTGGAATGAAGAGCTTATTCTTCAGTTTTATGCAACACTGCACATCACAGGTGATGCTGATGATATCAACACTTGGGTGTTGGACTGGATGACTGAAAACACTCATTACAAGGCACCGGCCTCTGAATTACTTCATGCCCTGCCAATCAGTCCTCCACCTGAAGGTGCTCGTTGTTTGTACCAAGAGCCTGAACTCACTGCTCATTACATGCAAGTACTCATGAAGCCTCTGAATCCTGGTCAAGCCCCAAGGACCAAATTCCTCGTGAAGGAATTGTTGTATGTGCCAAGAACCATCTACCGTATTCTGACGAAGACTATGAGTCCTATCAAAGGCCATGACTCATCTGATGAGGAAATTGTTGGCATCATGAAGAATATGCTATTCAACATCATGCATGGCATCCCTGTCAATTATCATGATTTCTTCATGAGGACTCTGGCAAATGTTGCACTTTCTCCATTTGAGATGAAGCCTTATGCTCCTTGGATCATGAGATTCCTCAGAACAAGGTCTTCACTCAACTACAAAGCTGACTTTCAGAATCACCTCAGCTACTTGCCCCGATTGAAGTCCTCAAGCGGACATATTCCTCAGCTGATGAGAAGGGCAAGGCACCAGCTGTTATCGATGAAGGTATTCGTCCATTGGATGGTCAGTTCTGCAAAGCTGCATCTTATTCCACCAATGATGACTCTGCCACTCATGATTCTGCTGCCAATGCATCCAAGGCAAATCCTCAAGCCACTGCTCCTTGTGTGATGACTGACTGAGAGCTGCTTCTTAGTCTTCACCAGAAGGTGGATCGAAACCACAAATGGGTTAAGCGTCAGTTTGGCTCTATTCTTCACAACATGACTTCTACACATAATGCAGTGAAGAAAAACCATTACTACCTCCATGAAGTCTTCGATCGCACCTAGGCTATTCTGTCACATCTCTATGGTGAAGAAGATCTGAAGCAAATGGGTTTCAAGGAAGATTTTGACTGGTCTGCTCCTCCATCGAAGAGATTCAAGAAGGTCAAGGTTCCTTCCTTGGTCGCCAGTTCATATTCTTCATCACGCGACACGGACGAGTATGAAGACTTGGACGACACTGTGGCAGGCCCTACAACGACTCAAGACCCCAACAACGCTGGCGCTCCTCCATCATCATGATATTCTTCAGGGGCGTTAGTCCTCACTTTCAACCCTTTTGGTCATTCGATGACAAAGGGGGAGAAATTTGAGTTAGTCTTCAAGCGGGTCTATCTTTATGGGCGTTTTTTTTCTAAGTTACAACTCTCGTTCTTTTGATGACTTTGCTGGATCGAGTTGTAATCTTAAACTCTATGGTGGCCTGATACTTTTGCTGAGTTCTTCTGCATGCTTATTCCTCATTAATGCCAATGCACGCATGCTGAATTACATCAGTCACCATATTTCATCATGCATTTCAAATTCTTCATATTATATGTCAAATGCGTGTATGAATTACAAGATATAGGGGGAGATCTCCATGATTATACTCTTCAAGTGTGCATTGCTTCAAAAGCAAATTCCTCACTATGCACATCTTCAGGGGGAGTTCTTCTATATCTTGCAATCAAATTCCTCAATATCAGTATTTACACTTCATATGTTTATCCCTGTTGAAAACTTAACCTATATTGTTATCAATCACCAAAAAGGGGGAGATTGTAAGTGCATCTAGTGCCCCTTAGTGATTTTAGTGTATTGAGACTTATAGGTTAAGGGACTGATGCGTTTGTGAGTGTACACAGGTCTATAAGTCTATGAGGAGTTTGATATTTACAGAGAAAGTCGACCCCTAAAAATGAAGTTCTTCAACTGAAGACTTTGGATTTCTGAAGACTTTGAAAGTGAAGAAATTGGTGTGACCTTGAACACTTGGCAATCATTCGAGGAACATGAAGCGTGAAGACTTTTGTTTTCGTAGTTTCATTTTCTCTTTCTTGAGTCATAGGAAACACCGTACTGTTAAAGGGGGTCGAGGAAATACTAAGGAAAAATTTCCATGTGATGCTCAACTCAAAATCCTACACCTACCAATCCCTTCGAGTGAAGCCATTGGAAATCTCATACAGTTCAGTCATATTCTTCAGTGACAGAGATGAAGTTCTTCTGGTCTCTGAGGAATTTGTTCTGACTGAGGAGTTAGGAATTCGCCAGTGCGGATTGCCTACACAGTGAGGAACATGATAGCCCTAAGGAATTTGAGAGTCAAAATTCCGACCGTTGTTGTGCTATGCGCCAGCTGTCCCAAAATATCTACCCACCTAACGGTCATATCATTGAAGGGCATTTATGTCTTATCATGTCGGGCTGCTCCCTAGGCTATAAATAGCCGCCCCCTACAACCACTAGCTGGTTGGCTGCTCCGAGAGAAACTGACACTTGTCATTTGAGAGCATCCCATCCTCCGAGGACTTTGAGCGAAAATCATCAAGTGAGGAAAACCCAAACCCAACACACCTACAACCCAAAGTGATTGAGCATCACTGAAGAGATTGATCTTTTGTGGACCCGACGCTTGTTACCTTTGAAGACTGTGCTTCTTCCAGACGGTTAGGCGTCATGGTCTAGAGCATCCAAGAGGAATTGTGGATCGCTGAGTGACCTAGTCTGTGAAGGTTTGGAAGTCACCTGAAGACTTACCACGAGTGATTGGGCGAGGTCTGTGTGACCTTAGCTCAAGGAGAATACGGTGAGGACTGTGTGTACGGGACTGTGTGTCCTCGAGTTTAAATACTCAGCCGCTCCAACCAGACGTACAACTGAGACAACAATTGGAACTGGTCTACCAAATCATTGTCTTCACCAAGCTTACTGGTTCTATTTCCTCAACTCTTTCATTTCCTCATTTCAGTTGTTGTGTGCTTGTTTATATCTGTTTGAAGACTTTGACTGAAGACTTTCTCAATTTCCTCAGTTCAATTTCTTCAGTCTGTCCGTCTTCATCTTGTGTTATCATGTGCTTACGCTTTCTGTACTCTGTGCTTGTATTCATTTCATCATGATGACTATGCTTGTGTTCTGCTATGTTTACTTTTGAGTACTTATTCCGCTGCAAGTAGTTCTTCATTTAGGAATTTCCTCACCAGCAAATTTCTCAGTGAAGAATTCATAAAGATCACCTATTCACCCCCCCCCTCTAGTCGATATAACGCACTTTCACGAGGACGCCCCATGAGGACGCGGGAGCACGTGTGGTCGGGGTATGGCGACCTGCGCGGGGAAGGGAAGGACCTGCGCGAAGGGAGTGAATCGAGGGAGGAAGAAACATGACCTGGGGATAAGAATCCAATGGCTCGAGGGGCCTAATCCGACGGCTAGGGCGCGACCGGCCGAAAGTTTAGGCCAGCGCGCCGATGCCTATCAGCGCCCTTAATATTTTGTCATGCTCGCTAAAGAAACATCATCCTCGCGACAACATTATTTTTCTATAAAAAATGTTAGATTTGCCATGCTAACAAAAAAATCCGCGTGTGACAAACAATCTCCCCTTTTCACTTCTCGTTATCCCCTGACAGCTACGCTAGGGTTCCCCTTATCCCCTGGCGGCTACGCTAGGGTTCCACTCAAATCTGTTACCCACCGCTAATTCTCACATTCGATCGCTGTATTGGCGATCGCCGCGTGATTCCCAAGTAATCAACGCTCCCACTAGTCGGTCTGCATGGCAGGGAGGGGCTCTGCAATGGCAGCCGGTGAGGGTCGCGATAGCAGCGACGGCGGCAATCCAACAGGAACACAATCAAATCTGTCGGACAGGTTCGCAGGATTGAATCTGCATGATGAAGAGGAGGAGGATCTGGATCTATCGGGCAAGATTGATGATCTGATAAGGGAGACACGATGGATTGCCATCTTTAGGGTTCACACCTCCAAACCCTTTAGCCATGTGTCGTTGTACAAAACCTTGAGGAACGCCTGGATTCTAGCCCTAACCGATTGCTCGCACAATTTTCCTGCTTGGGAGATTGGAATTGAGTGATGAGGGGTGGACCGTGGCTATTTAGAATCGTATCCCGGTGTGGGCAAGAATCGTCAGCATACCTGATGGTCTGATGAAAAGAAAGAAACTGCAGAGAAGATTGCAAAGAAGGTAGGCCAACCAATCATAGTCGTAGTCAATGAAGGTCGTCTGAACCCGACCAAATACGTGAGGACCAGGGTGTCGGTGATGCTTGATACTCCCCTGGTTAGGTTTGTGCCACTGGCTCTAAGGGAAAGCAAGAAATATCCAATCGAGTATGAGAAACTCCTTGATTTTTGCCACTTCTGTGGATTGATAGGGCATGTTGTAACCGAATGTGGTGATGGAATACATAGCCCCGAGAGCTATGAATGGGGAGATTGGCTCCTTGTTGATTTTGATGCCCCAGTTGGGAGAGGGAGTAACAAAGCTGGTCGGGGTGGGTCAGTTGGAAGAGGAGGCGGTTTTGGTAGAGGAAGAGGAAACGTGGGAGACCCAAGCACAGAGGAAGAGCGTGATATGGAGCTGGATGGGACTGATAGTGCTAGTGCAACTATGATTTTTCCTTCGGCGCGCAAGCGACTGATAGGACAGGATGGCAATATCAATGCCTCGGCAGTGCATATGGGAGGCCCGGGAGGTTCTGGCGCATATCTGCCCCCAGGATATGTTTCAGAACAGATTCAGTATTTGGAGAACACTAGCAATGTTGTGCCTGTGGATAAAAGCGAGCTTATTACTTCGCAGAAAATTCATGATCCAAAGAGGCTGAGACCAACAGAGAACAACTCTTCACACAATATATCGGCGACTCCCCTCGAGGGTGATCGCTGGGCGCAATGAAACTCATATGTTGGAACTGCCTGGCATGGCCAGTGCTGCGGCAGAAAGAGCGCTTCTGGACGTCCAGAAGCAATGGGGGCGGATGTTGTCTTCCTGTCTGAGACGCATCTGAATAAAGCTAAGGCAGGGAAGCTCCGGAAAAAACTAAAAATGGATTGCATGGAAGTGCAGGAAAGTGATGAAGCAAGCGGGGATCCGCTTCTATTTTGGAGGAGACCGGTGGTGAAAGATCGTGGATGTCCCCTAGAGGGGGGGGGTTGAATAGGCGCTTTAAAATAATTATGGTTTAGGCTTGAACAAATGCGGAATAAACCTAGCGGTTAATTTGTCAAGCACAAATCCTACAACAACTAGGCTCACCTCTATGCACCAACAACTTATACTAAGCAAGATAAGCAACTAAGTGATAGCAAGATATATGACAAGAAACAATATGGCTATCACAAAGTAAAGTGCATAAGTAAAGGGCTCGGGTAAGAGATAACCGAGGCACATGGAGACGACGATGTATCCTGAAGTTCACACCCTTGCGGATGCTAATCTCTATTTGGAGCGGTGTGGAGGCACAATGCTCCCCAAGAAGCCACTAGGGCCACCGTAATCTCCCCACACCCTCGCACAATGCAAGATGCAGTGATTCCACTAAGGGACCCTTGAGGGCGTTCACCGAACCCATACACTTTGGCAACCCTTTGGGGCGGTCACCGAACCCGTACACTTTGGCAACCCTTGGGGGCGGTCACCGGTACCCATCAAAATGCTCGGGGCGATCTCCACAACCTAATTGGACACCCCGACGCTTGCACGGAGCTTTACACCACAATGATTGAGCTCCGAACAACACCAACCGTCTAGGGCACCCAAGCACCCAAGAGGAACAAGCTCAAGGGTACCAAGCACCCAAGAGTAATAAGCTTCTCAACTTGTAGCTTCCACGTATCACTATGGAGAACTCAAACCGATGCACCAAATGCAATGGCAAGGGCACACGGAGTGCCCAAGTCCTTCTCTCCCAAATCCCACCAAAGCAACTAATGCTAGGGAGGAAAGTGAGAGGAAGAACGAAAGAAGAACACGAAGAACTCCAAGATCTAGATCCAAGGGGTTCCCCTCACTTAGGGGAGAAATTGATTGGTGGGAATGTGGATCTAGATCTCCTCTCTCTTTCCCCCCAAAAACTAGCAAGAATCCATGGAGGGATTGAGAGATAGCAAGCTCGAAGAAGGTCAACAAAGGGGGAAGAACATGATCTCAAAAGATAAGGTTGAATGGGGAAGAAGACCCCCTTTTATAGGAGCTCCCGAATCCAACCGTTATGTGCTCACTCTGCGCACGAGCGGTACTACCGCACTAGGCAGCGGTACTACCGCTAGGCCCAGTGATAGTACTGCTAGAGCTTTGCACAAAGGCTAGAAAGAAGGGGCAAGGAGGAGGAGGCCCCCGAGTGGTACTAGTAGCGGAGGTAGAGCGGTAGTACCACGCCTACTGCCACTCCTACTACCGCCCAACCCAACACGAGAGGCGACGCCCTCGAATCGAGGCGGTACCAGCGCAGAACAGGAGGAGTACTACCGCTGATGGCCATGAGCGGTACTACCGACGAGAACAGCGATACTACCGCTTGAGGCTGTCAGCGATACTGCCGCTCAGGCCTGGCGGTACTGCCGCTAACTCCTCCCAAATGCCACTTCCACGAAAACAAATAAACTCCAAGGAAAACCAGAACTGCCACAACTTCTGCAAATGAGCTCCGAATTGAGCAAACTCAAGCTTGTTGGATACAAGACAACGAGTAAAATCAAAACAACGACAGAGAAGAACCGGCAGAACCTCCACCATGATGTAGTAAGAAGAGGCAGGGGAGGTAAGCCTAACAAAAAGAGGAGAGAAACCTCCAACAAAGAAGAACCGGCAGAACCTCCACCATCGAAAACATCATAGAAGATGCATGTGAACTCCGTTTTTTATGAACTCGAGCTTGTCATCAAGATGACCATAAGCTCCAAAACTCACAAAGAGAACCAAACAAGTACCAAGAAAGATGATGCAAGGATGTAATGGTTTGAGCTCTCTACTCATGATACAATAAAGCTACTCATCGAGAGCCCCCCCCCTTGATAGTACGGCAATCGATCCTAAAACCCGGTCTCGCAACTACCACCATGAGACCGGTAAAATAGTAAACCTATCAAGGGGAAAACCTTTTACTTGCACATGGTCCACTTGAGCTAGATGATGACGAACTTGTCCTCCTCAAGATGGACCACCTTTCTTGATTGCGTAGGGTCGATGAAGACTAGATGATTGCTCCCCCGTACTCCACTATGGATGAGCCACTCTTCGGCACATCTTCACAAGACCATTGCCACCAAAATGGACGGCAAGCTTCAAGCATTTGATCTCTTTGTGATGCTCCACTTAAACTTGCACACGACAATCTTGACGACGATCACCACTTGATGTTTCCTCTCCATGGGTTGAGTGATATCTTCCTCTTGACGCAAGCCCCTGAACACGTACCTAACCCCACATAGAACTCTCACATAGACCATGGGTTAGTACACAAAGCATAGTGGACAATGCTTACCATACCATGGGATCACTTGATCCCTCTCGGTACATCTTCTACGCTTTGTGAGTTGATCAACTTGATTCACTCTTGACTTAGTCTTGATCAACCTTGAATCTTTCCAACTCTCTTCATTTGTATGATGTCTGGAAGGTAAACATGAATGGTCACACAATCTTCTTCTTCAAGACATGCTTGCAATAAGCACAACACTCACATAACCAATCTTTGGATAATTCCTTAATAGCACCTTGGTCAACTCATAAACTCCTTGAAACCAACACCTGGACTTCAAGAAGAGCCTATGGACAAATCCTTCAAGTATAACGCAATGATACCATTAGTCCATAGAGAGTGTCATCAACTACCAAAACCACACATGGGGACACCGCATGTCCTTTCAGGTGGCAATGCAGTTGAGAGATAAAGATAAAAATTTCATAGATGTTACGGTGGGAGATGGTACAGATGGGGTATGGAGGTTTACGGGCTTCTACGGGGAGCCGAAGTGGGAAGACAAGCACTTGTGGTGGTCGTGCTTGCGTCATCTACATCAGTGAGTTAATCTACCATGGATGATAGCTGGTGATTTTAATAAAATCTTGTACTCTCATGAAAAAGAGGGTGGCGCGCCGAGGCCAATGCGCATGATGCAAAATTTCCGTGATGCTCTTGTTGACTGCGAGATGGAGGACATGGGATGCAGCGGGGATCTGTATACTTGGAGGAGGAGGAGACTCAAAGAATGGCTTGACATATCGGTGTGCAATGGCCAGTTCCTTGGTCTCTTCCCAGACACAAAGGTCACAAATACTGATCATATAAAGTCGGATCACACACCCCTTTTCATTGATACTGAGGGAGATGTGCAGGTGGATTCTTAGAAAACCCATCAGAAGTGCTTTGAGTCAAGGTGGTTGCAAGAAGATAACATAATGCAAGTAGTGTCTGAAGCTTGGGAAAGATCAGACCCGACGACACCAATTGCAGAACGAACAGCGAGCGTCCACACCACTTTGCATGAGTGGGATCACTCGATCCTGACGGTGCCCCAACGGCGCTTGAAGGAACTGAAGGCGGAGTTGGAAAAGTTGCGGTCGGGCCCTCTCACTGATGAGGCGGGAGACAGGAAACGAATTCTGTTGATGGAGATAGAGGAAAATTTGGAGAAGGGAGAGATCTATTGGGTACAATGTAGCCGTGCAAACTGGCTCAAATTTGGTGACCGCAACACCAATTTTTTTCATAATTTTGCATCGGCTAGGAGGAAGAGGAACTACATAAAACGCCTGATTGATGACTCGGGTGTTTGGAGAGAGAGCAATGATGCTATGACTAGTTTGATTAGTGAGTATTTTTAGCATCTCTTTTCTGCTAAAGTTAATGTACTGGACATGAATGTTACAAATAAAGTTAAGAGGAGGGTTACTGATTATATGAATGAGTCACTCATTGCATCGTATACAGAGGAGGAGGTAAAGAAAGCTCACTTTAGCATTGGTGATTTAAAAGCACCAGGTCTGGATGGGTTACACGCTATCTTATACAAAAAGTTTTGGCATTTGCTTGGAGGTGATCTCACCAAGGAGGTCCTGACAGCTGTTAATACAGGCATAATACCTGAGGGGTGGAACTCTACCACCATTGTCTTAATTCCGAAGGTGGATAATCCAGAAAAAGTTACCCAATTTAGACCCATAAGTCCGTGCAATGTGGTCTACAAGGTGATTTCAAAGATGCTCGCAGCACGCTTAAAGATTCTTCTCCCAGATATAATTAGTGAGACTCAAAGTGCATTTGTGCTGGGCCGTATCATCAATGACAATGTCATAGTGGTGTATGAGTGTTTACATACGATGAAGAAGCAGAAGAAGGTTAAGGTTGGCACTTGTGCAATCAAACTTGACATGCACAAGGCAATGCCAGAGTTGAATGGGTTTTTCTGGAGGCTATGCTCACCAAATTGGGGTTTCATGCCCAATGGATTTGGATGGTAATATCATGTGTGAGTACGATCGAATACAAGGTTCATTTTAACTCAAATGAAACACTTCCTTTTTTGCCAATGAGAGGCTTGAGACAGGGGGATCCTCTCTCCCCATATCTGTTTCTTTTGTGTGCTGAAGGACTGTCAGCATTGATTGCTCACGACGAAGAGGCAGGGAACCTAATTGGAGTGCAGGTTTACAGAGAGTCACCAACTATATCCCACCTGCTTTTTGCTGACGACTCTCTTATCCTCATTAGAGCGGATAACCATAACTCTACCATGCTGAGATCAATCTTGGATGAGTACTGTGCAGCGTTTGGTCAATTGGTCAGTGAATCAAAATGTTCTATTTTTTTAGTCCTAATACAAAGGTGGAAGTGAAGGCCGAGGTATGCCAAATTTTGAATATCATGACTGAGACCATCTCAGACAGATACTTGGGTCTACCGTCCATCATAGGGGTGGACCACGTGGACTGTTTTAAACACATAATAGAAAGGATTCAAGCATGGGTGAATGGTTGGAAGGAGAGAACTCTATCCTTTGGAGGAAAAGAGGCTTTGCTGAAAGCGGTGGCCCAGGCCATCCCAACGTATGCGATGGGTGTATTTAAATTCCCAAAGAAAATTTGCAAGGGAATCACTGATGCAACGTCGCAATTCTGGTGGGGCGACGAGGAGGACTAGCTAAAGATGCATTGGTTTGCATGGTGGAAGATGTGTATTCCAAAGGAAAGAGGAGGAATGGGATTTCGGGACATTCATAGTTTCAACTTGGCAATGCTAGCAAAACAATGTTGGAGACTAATTGACAACTATGGCTCTTTATGTGCTTGAGTTTTACGAGCAAAGTATTACCCCACGGGAGATATACTGAATTGTCAACTAAAGAAGGGATCATCCTATGTGTGGCAAAATATCTGGTCAGGAATTCAAACTTTCAAGCATGGTTGTATTTGGAGAGTTGGTAACGGAAGCAAGATTGATATATATGGGATGATTGTTGGATCCCAAATAGTGCATCAAAGAAAATCCTTACAGTTCGTGGAAACCAAATACTCATAAAGGTTAATGAGCTCATAGACCCAATCACGGGAGAATGGGATGAGCAGGGACAACTTCTGGCACATCGACGCAGAAGGATATTACAAATCTTGTTACTTCGTGTGGACACTGAAGACTATGTGGCATGGCACCTAACAAAAAGTGGAGTTTTCTCTGTATGCTCGGCTTACTACAAACAGTGGGAGATGTGTTGTATAACACAAGACAACAGCTTGGTACGATCATCTATGGAGCCGCACCCAGTTTGGAAGAAATTGTGGAATTTAAAGGTGCCAGCAAAAGTAAAAATTCATATCTGGAGATGCCTACACAATACAATACCATGCCGGAGTGTGTTAGTGAACCGCCATGTGGGAAATCTATGTTGTTGTCCATTTTGTACAGAAAGAGCAGAGGACCTAGCACATATGTTGTTTAAATGTGCTGGAGCACAAGAAGTGTGGAGAATCCTCGGGGTCGCAGGTGATATAAACTCCACCTGTCAAATGGATCGAGCAGGTTCAGCAGCTATAGAGTTCATTCTCTGTGACATTTCTTTCAGGAGACAATATAATGGAGTGCTTGAGCTACCGGAGCTTATAACCACTACCTGATGGTATATATGGTGGCAACGGAGACAATTTGTGCGAGGTGATGATATTGCATCTCTAGAACGAACGGCCCCGGCGGTGGTAGCCCTAGCTGAAAAGGATCGAGAAGAGGTGTCTAGAGGGGGGGTGATTAGACACTAAGTGACAAAAGGTGCAGTTTTTAATTTCTTTATGTTTAAGTGGAGTTTTGTCACAAGTTTAACAATCACAATACATATCAAGCAAGCATGCAAAGAGTATATGAGCAGCGGAAAGTAAAGCAAGCAACTTGCAAGAATGTAAAGGGATGGGATTGGAGTGTGCAAACAAAATTGGAGACACGGATGTTTTTGTCGTGGTTCCGATAGGTGGTGCTATTGTACATCCACGTTGACGGAGACTTCAACCCACGAAGGGTAACGGCTGCGCGAGTCCACGGAGGGCTCCACCCGCGAAGGGTCCATGATGAAGCAACCTTGTCTATCCCACCATGGTCGTCGCCCACGAAGGACTTGCCTCACTAGGGTAGATCTTCACGAAGTAGGCGATCTCCTTGCCCTTACAAACTCCTTGGTTCAACTCCACAATCTTGTCAGAGGCTCCCAAGTGACACCTAGCCAATCAAGGAGACATCACTCTCCAAGAAGTAACAAATGGTGTGTTGATGATGAACTCCTTGTATTATGCTTCAAATGATAGTCTCCCCAACACTCAACTCTCTCTCATAGGATTTGTATTTGGTGGAAAGAAGATTTGAGTGGAAAGCAACTTGGTGAAGGCTAGAGATCAAGATTCATATGGTAGGAATGGAATATCTTGGTCTCAACACAAGTGTAGGTGGTTCTCTCTCAGAAAATTTATGTTGCAAGTGTAGGCACGTTCTGATGGCTCTCCATGAATGAAGAGTGGGTGGAGGGGTATATATAGCCTCCACACAAAATCTAACTGTTACACACAACTTACCAATCTCGGTGGGACCGAAGTGAGAAACTCGGTCGGACCGATTTAGCAAATCATGTGACCGTTACGATTTTCGGTGGGACCGACATGCAACTTGGTAGGACCGATATGGTTAGGGTTAGGGCATAATGTAATCTCTGTGAGACCGATTACACAAACTCGGTGGGACCGATTCGCTCATCTCGGTTGGACTGGAATGTTACAAAGAGGAACAGAGAGTTTGCATTGTAATCTCAGTAGTACCGATTACTCAAACTCGGTGAGACTGATTTTGGTAATGGACATATACAGATAGATTACAATCCCATCTCGGTGAGACTGAGATCCCTATCGGTGAGACCGATTTGCCTAGGGTTTGTGGCAATGGCTATGACATCTGAACTCGGTGGCGCCGGATAAAAGAATCAGTAGGGCCGAGTTGGACTTTTGGTTTGGGTCATATGTGGATGTGAGAAGGTAGTTGAGGGCTTTGGAGCATATCACTAAGCATTTTGAGCAAGAAAGCCATTAAGCAACACCTCATCCCCTCTTGATAGTATTGACTTTTCCTATAGACTCAATGTGATCTTGGATCACTAAAATATAAAATGTAGAGTCTTGTTCTTGGAGCTTGAGCCAATCCTTTGTCCTTAGCATCTTGAAGGGGTTCCACATCCTCTAGTCCATGCCACTTCATTGCTGAACTTATCTGAAACATACTAGGTAAAAGTGTTAGTCCAACAAGAGATATGTTGACATTAATTACCAAAATCACCCAGGGAGCACTTGTGCTTTCAATCTCCCCCTTTTTGGTAATTGATGACAACATTCATCATAGCTTTAGATAAAGGTATAGAGAATAACAACTAAAGCTTTGGAAAGACATGTAACAAGCATAGGCTCCCCCTACATGTATGCAATCATGTGAATATGGAATATAGGAGCATGTGAACGCATAAGCATGCCAGAGTAAGCAATGTGTTACATGTATCTTGGCTATATGCATCAGAGCAAATGATGTGAATATGGGAAATGTACCTTCATGCTCATGAGTTCTTCTTGCAAACAATATGTACATCAGCAATAATTCCTCATACACATGACTATGATGCATATACATACCTTGTGGTCTTGAGTTGGCTTAGGATGGAATGAACCTGCGTAAACAAGTTCAGAGAACACAGATGCACCTACTAGCCAGAGCAAACAAAATAAACCAGAAGAGAACCAAGACTGGGATGACATGTAGAGTGAGTACTAAGTACCACATTGGATATAGACATGTCCCCAAAGGTAAAGATGTGCAATGAATTCAAGGATTTCCCTCCCTTAGATGTCTTGCTCCCCCTGAATCTAGCATGGGATACTGGGAGAAGATAGGGAACAGAAAATCAGAGCAAAATCAGAGCTCAAAGAAAATAGGCAGAGCTAATGAAATGCAAGAAAATAAATATGAACATGTCTTTCCCCTCTTGAAGACATGTGACTTCTCTCCTCTTGAACACCAAACATCTGGGGTGCTTGATGATTACTCTCTCTCTCCTTGAGTATTCTCTCCCCCTATAGATATGATTAAACTTTGATGTGATCTCTCTCTCCCCCTTTGACATCAATTTCCAAGAAGGGTCCTTCTGGATTTTGTCACGATGGGTTTGGTCCTTGAGTCACAGAACAAAGCAGCAAGTTGAATATGATGCTGGTAGAGGACAAGAATCATTGAGTGGAGCTGGATCAAGTCGAATGCAGAAACAAGTGGCAAGCTGTTGTTCCTGTAGTGAAATCGGTGGCTCCAAGTTTTATGCTTCAGTTGCACCGAAAGGATTCGGTTAGACCAAAAGCAACACACCAGTGTCACCGAGTTCATCACAGAGAAAACACTTGTCACCTCAGCTCTCTAGACGAGTAAGATTTCACAAGGATTTGCAAGGAATTGACTGAAAGATTTGCAATGAATTGGATGCAGGGAATGCAGAACAAACAAAAAAGAAATCTAGATGAAGTTTTTTTGAAAGAGGAAACAAATATGCATGAGATAAATGTAAGGGAAAAAACGAGAGAACTTCATCTAGAATTGGTCGGCAACAAAGTCACCTATGTTAGAGTATATTGACTTAGGAGTCAAGTGAGATCACTTGATCATAGGTCATACTCATCGTTTAAGCTCAAAATGGGGTTACCATTTTTCATTTAAGCATATTGATGTATTCACATCTTGTCGAGTTGCTTTGACTCATGACTTGGAGTAAAGCTTATCTAAGATGGAATAACATACCTTGGGTGGTGGTGTTGATCGTGATCATGTAGTTGAACTTATGTGGGTTGCTCAAGGTTGATGTAGCTCATCAAGAGTTGGGAGCACCTCTTTGGAATTTGAGTTCATCTACCTTGCAAGGAAGAGCACTTGTGTATCCAAAATGACAATCATGAATTTCAATAATAAATTTGTCAAAGGATATGTTTGAGTGGTTTCGTGCTTCCTTGTCTTCAACCACCATTGTGTAGAGACTTGGTGATGTAGAGATTGCTCAAGATGTGAGTGAGTTGCAATCTCATAGATTTAGATTCACCCATGTACCTACACGGGTTAGATAACATGCAAGGTGCAAATATATCCAAGACATAAGATTAACTTCATAAAAGAAATATCAAGGATTAGTCATAGGCTCATGTCTTGCATGTATCAAATGGAGTTCCTACTCCAAGTTTGAAGCATCAATGATGTTCAATTCACCTCTTAACCCGCAAAACACTTTCTCATCAAGTGGTTTAGTGAAAATATCCACTAATTGCTTTTCGGTGCGAACATGCTTAAGATTAATGTCCCCTTTGACTACATGATCTCGAATGAAATGATGACGAACTTCAATATGCTTAGTTCGAGAATGTTGCATGGGATTGTGAGCAATTTTGATAGCACTTTCATTGTCACAAAGTAATGTAACATGTTTCACATATATCCCATAATCTTTAAGAGTTTGTGTCATCCAAAGTAATTGAGCACAACATGAACTAGCGACAATGTATTCCGCTTCGGCGGTGGATAAGGATACTGAGTTTTGTTTCTTGGGAGACCAATACACAAGAGATCTACCAAGAAATTGACAAGTACCCGAAGTGGACTTTCTACCAACCTTGTCACCGGCATAGTCCGAGTTGGAGTAGCCAACAAGATTAAAAGAGGCCCTCTTTGGATACCAAATGCCAAAATTTGGTGTATAAATTAAGTATCTCACTATCGTTTTCACGGCCTTAAGATGACATTCTTTAGGAGCGGCTTGATATCGTGCACACATGCACACACTTAGCATAATATCAGGACGTGAAGCACATAGATATAACAATGAACCAATCATAGAGCGATAAACCTTTTGATCAACCGGTTCACCATCTTTGGTTAAATCAAGATGTCCACTAGTAGGCATGGGTGTAGTCATACCTTTGCATTCTTGCATATTGAACTTCTTGAATAAGTCCTCGGTGTACTTTGTTTGAGAGAAAAAGGTACCTTCCTTAGTTTGCTTGATTTGCAAACCAAGAAAGAATTTGAGCTCACTCATCATTGACATCTCAAATTTCTCCGACATTAGCTTTCCAAACTTTTCACTAAAGTGAGGGTTAGTAGAACCAAATATAATATCATCAACATAGCTTTGGCGCACAAATAGTTCCCCATTAACCAGTTTAGTAAAAAGAGTAGAATCATTTTTTCCAATTTCAAAGCCTTTTTCAATAAGGAACTTGGTCAAGCATTTATACCACGCTCTAGGAGCTTGTTTAAGACCATAAAGAGCTTTGTGAAGTTTGTAAACATGATTAGGTTTCTTAGGATTAACAAAGTCGGGAGGTTGCTTAACATAAACTTCCTCCTCTATTTCACCATTTAGAAACACACTTTTAATGTCCAGTTGGTATAAGGTGATATCATGGTGATTAGCATAGTCAAGTAAGATGCGAATGGACTCAAGTCTAGCAACGGGAGCATAATTCTCACCATAGTCCATACCTTCGACTTGAGTGTAGCCTTGGGCGACGAGACGTGCTTTGTTGCGAACCACTAGTCCATCTTCATCTTGCTTGTTGCGAAACACCCATTTGGTACCGATGATGTTGTGGTTGTTGTCGGGCTTCTCGACTAATGTCCACACTTGATTTCTCTCAAAGTTGTGTAGCTCTTCATGCATGGTGTTTATCCAATCCGGATCTTCCAAAGCTTCTTCAACCTTCATAGGTTCAATGCTACAGATGAATGAATAGTGTTCACAAAAGTTAGCTAAACGAGTTTTAGAGCGATTGATTCTCCCGGTTTGGATATCATTGTAGATTTGCTTGACGGGATGGTCTTTAGCAATTCTTGCTCGAACTCGTGAAAGCTTTTGCTTGGATCTTGGTTGAACATCTTCTTCATCTTGTTCTTCTTCTTGTCCTTCTTCGTTGTTGACGTTGTCGTTCTCTTGTCGTGGTGGAGAAGGAGGTTGTTGGCGTTCATCTTGGTGCACTTCCTCGTTTTCTTCATCTTGGTGTGTCCCACTTGTGGATGCTTCCGTATCAACTCTTGGTTCACCTTGTCGTGAGGTAGAAGCTTCCACTTGGACGGACGAGGTACTCTCCTTCACCTCCGTTGGACGAATCTTGCCAATAGACAAGTCTTAGATTGCTTCCAAGGGGTCTTTGTCTCCTGCATCAATTGGCAATTGCTCTACTTGCAAGCCGTTAGATTCATCGAACTTCACATCTACCGTTCCCTCAACCTTTCGAGTGAAATTGTTGTAGACATGGTAAGTGTGAGAGTTTGAGCTATAACCAAGTAGGAAACCTTCATGAGACTTAGGAGCAAATTTAGAGCGACGATGCTTATCAAGAATGTAGCACTTTGAGCTGAATACTCGAAAGTATCCAACTTGGGGTTTGTTACCATTGAGGAGCTCGTATGCCATCTTGCCAAGTAGCTTGTGAAGATACAAGCGATTTGTTGCGTGACAAGCTGTCTCAACCGCTTCCACCCAAAAGTGCTTCGGCGTCTTGTACTCATCAAGCATGGTTCTCGCCATTTCGATGAGCATCCGGTTCTTCCTCTCAACAACTCCATTTTGTTGAGGTGTGTACATAGCCGAGAACTCATGTAAAATCCCTTCTTCGTCAAGAAAGGTGTCCACATTTGCATTCTTGAACTCTGTTCCGTTGTCGCTGCGAACCTTCTTGATCTTCACTTCAAATTGATTTTGGGCCTTCCTAGCGAAGTTTTTGAAGATCTTTTGGACCTGTGATTTATCATCGAGAAAGAACACCCACGTAAGTCTTGAAAAATCATCAACTATAACTAGACCAAAAGAATTTCCACCGAGACTTTTGTAAGCGTTGGGACCAAAAAGATCCATGTGAAGTAGCTCGAGTGGCCTCCTTGTGGTCATGATGTTCTTCACGGGATGCCTTCCTCCAACCTGTTTACCTGCCTGACAAGCGTTGCAAAGTCTATCCTTATCAAATATGACATTGTTAATGCCAAGGATATGATTTCCTTTAATAAGCTTGTCAAGGTTTCGCATGCCCACATGACCTAATCGTCTATGCCACAACCAGCCTTTAGAGGATTTAGCAATAAAGCAAGTTCTAGGTTGAGCCTTTTTAGTGAAATCAACAATGTAAAGATCACCTCTACGTATACCGGTAAACACCATTTTATGATTATATCTACGAAACACTTGGCAATCTACTTCAGTAAATAGGACATTGAAACCGAAATCAGCAAGTCTAGATACTGAAAGTAAATTGTAGCCAAGAGATTCAACGAGCATGACATTTTGTATGGAGCTATCATGTGAGATGGCCACCTTACCAAGGCCAACCACCTTACCCTTTGAGTTGTCACCGAAAGTGACATACTTTCGAGGACCATCGTTTTCAGCAAGCTCACAAAACATGTCTTTATCTCTGGTCATGTGATCGGTACATCCACTATCAAGAACCCATTCCTTTCCTCCTGCCATATATCCCCGAAAATTTGCCATAAGACCAAAATGTCTCATTGCATCATCAAGATCAAAGTCACTATCATCATCCTCATCATAGTATCCATGTTCAACATCTTCATGTGGTGGATCAAATCCTAGAGAGGGTGATTCATTAGAGTGAGTTTGACAATGATCTTCTTTATGAATTTTAATAGCTTTGGAAATAATATCACTAATAATTCCAACATCTCCTTTGGCACGCATGAGGTTTGTAAGCTCAAATAGACAATCACCAAACATAGGATCATTGGAATTCATCTTACTCAAGGCAATAGACTTATGGAGAATTTCATCTAGGTTTTTCAACGAATAATTTGGAAAACGTTCCTCAACACAAGTGTAGGTGGTTCTCTCTCAGAAAATGTATGTTGGAAGTGTAGGCACGTTCTGATGTATCTCTCCACGAACTAAGAGTGGGTGGAGGGGTATATATAGCCTCCACACAAAATCTAACCGTTACACACAACTTACCAATCTCGGTGGGACCGAAGTGAGAAACTCAGTCGGACCGATTTAGCAAATCATGTGATCGTTACGATTTTCGATGGGACCGACATGCAACTCGATAGGACTGATATGGTTAGGGTTAGGGCATAACGTAATCTCGGTGAGACCCATTACACAAACTCGATGAGACCGATTTTGGTGATCAGCTAACCAGAGAGTTGGCCAGGCAAAATCGGTGGGATCGATTCGCTCATCTCGGTTGGACTGAAATGTTACGAAGAGGAACAGAGAGTTTGCATTGTAATCTCGGTAGTACCGATTACTCAAACTCGGTGAGACCGATTTTGGTAATGGACATATACAGAGAGATTACAATCCCATCTCGGTGAGACCGAGATCCCTATCGGTGAGACCGATTTGCCTAGAGTTTGTGGCAGTGGCTATGACATCTGAACTCGGTGGCGCCGGATAGAAAGAATCAGTAGGGCCGAGTTGGACTTTTGGTTTGGGTCATATGTGGATGTGAGAAGGTAGTTGAGGGCTTTGGAGCATATGACTAAGCATTTTGAGCAAGAAAGCCATTAAGCAACACCTCATCCCCTCTTGATAGTATTGGCTTTTCCTATAGACTCAATGTGATCTTGGATCACTAAAATATAAAATGTAGAGTCTTGTTCTTGGAGCTTGAGCCAATCCTTTGTCCTTAGCATCTTGAAGGGGTTCCACATCCTCTAGTCCATGCCACTTCATTGTTGAACTTATCTGAAACATACTAGGTAAAAGTGTTAGTCCAACAAGAGATATGTTGACATTAATTACCAAAATCACCTAGGGAGCACTTGTGCTTTCACTAGCAGTGAACTATGTCCGCGGAGCACAAACAAAAACGACACCAAAAGTGAATACATGGCCGGCGTTCTTGGATGGTCAGGCTGTCCTGAATGTCGATGCATCGTTCACAGAAGGAGATTATGCAGGATCTTGTGGAGCGGGCATCCGTGATCACCGTGGAATTTCCACAACAACACTAGAACATGTAGCTGATGTTGAGACAGCAGAAGCTACGGCTATGCTTGAAGGACTGAAGCTAGCAAGGGATACATGGTGCCATAATGTGGTAGTAAGATCGGATAATATCACGATGGTGGAGGCTCTTAACTTCAATGGAGGCCATTCTATGGTGGCAACCCCGTTATTTGATGAATGTCGCAGTTATCTCAAAGACTTCGGGAGGTTTATTATTGAGCACTGTTTTAGAGAGTCAAATAATGTAGCTCATGAGTTAGCGAGATGGGGTCGTGCTAATAATCCATCTCGCTAGATTGACGCCCCGCCTGATTTCATTGTAAACCTTCTGGCAGACGATGCGTCTATCATTTGATTAATAAAGTAGGACGCCGATAATGCCCACACATGTGGGCGTTAAGGGGTCTGCCCACACAGTTTGTGTGGTGTTTAGGAGGATCAGCCCACACGTCTACGTGTGGGCAAAATAAGTAATGCCCACAAGCCTCTTTTTTTCCTCGCGGTCCCTCTTACATGCCTACGTGTGGGCAAAATAGATAACGCCCACACGCCCGTAAGTCAGACCTCCTACCTTATGGCCCCGCACGCCCCACGTGACAGTCGCCACGCGTCCCCGCAGTTGCCATGGTCTCGACCCTCTTACATGTTCATTTAACAGCAATTGCCATGTCGCTGAACTACAGTTGCCATGTCGGACAACTACAGTTGCCATGGTTGCTCAACTGCAGTTGCCATGTATGGTCTGGTCTACTGCAGTTGCCATGATTTCAAAACTTTAGGAGTTGCCACCTACTAACACTAGGCAGTTGCCATGTAGCACTACAAAATAGACATGGCAAAAAAACATGTTCGGATAAAAGAGAGAGTTGCCATGTGCTCACAAGCACGCTAGGGCAGTTGCCATGTAAAAGAAAGAGTTGCCATCTACTTACATGCACGCTAGGGCAGTTGCCATGTACCACTACTAGGAAAAGGGCTACTAGTGGCGCACCAGTTTTGCCTACGAATGGCGCACTACTGGTGCGCCACTAGTACCACGCCACTAGTATTTTTTACTAATGGCGCACCTTTGGTGCGCCATTAGTATCTGGTATACTAATGGCGCACCTGGTGCGCCATTAGTATAGCCCACGGTGTGCAATTAGTATGCCTCCCAGGTGGGCATATTTACCCAGGTGCTTTGGCATACTAATGGCGCACTTTTGTATGATGCGCCATTAGTATCCTTTGGCATACTAATGGCGCACTGTAGGGTGATGCGCCATTAGTATCCTTAGGCATACTAATGGCGCACTTTGTGGAGATGCGCCATTAGTATGAATATTAGTTTTTTTTTACTTTTCTGATTTTTGCACAGGTTACAAAATGTATTATTGGATAGAATATAGACAGCACCACACAGCAACAGCAGATTCATCGAATACAATAGAAGATTAGTCTCCGAATACAATTCATCATATTAGTCTCCGAATTCAAAAGACCGAACAAAGACAGAACATTACAAGTCTCGGAGACCGCGAGTAGCGAGTTTGTCTTCACATTACAAGTCGATATCGATCATCTAAACTACCATCACATAGAAGGGAGCCGCGGTCATCACGATGAGCATCATCGCAATGAAACTGGTCTTCATCCGGTTCCTCCAACGCTCCCTCCTCTCTCCCGCTAGATAGCGGGTGTATCTAGATTCTGCCTCCGCCCTAGTGGTGTACACTTTGGAACTGTTACCGCTGAAACGGTGAACCTGTCTCCGACACTCCTCCCAGTCGTCGTAGACTCCGGGAACCTTACCCTTGTACACAACATACGACGGCATCTCTATGCACAAGCCAAACAACAGACAATACATAAGCAATATATAAGTATGCAACAAAAGGATCGGAAGAGAAAAGCAAGACATTAATAACACGATTCATGGTCCTACTAATAAATAGCATTGATTACATCTAAGTTGAATGACTGTCCAAACCAAAGAGACATACAAGTTCATTAAAGTTTAATTACAACATGAGCTAATCGATGTTTCAGAACTACAAATAGCATCACTACTTTTGACTCGACTCATGGGACCGGAGCGTGGATGAAGTCGCCGTCTTTCATGATGGTCATGAAGTCGCGGGCGTTGTCAGCCTGCATTTGCGTTGTGTCTATCTCATTGTTGGACGGTTGATATATGAGGTAGAACTGCCCCGAGGTACGAAGCACATCTTGATGGATGATTTCTGCAAACTCCAACTGGATGCGAAAGAATTCTTGTCGGAGGTCCGTGTCCTGGATTGCCGCCAAAGCTTGCAGCCCAATCTTTGACATTATTTGGTAGCAGAAGGTGATTATGGTCCCGTACGATCGCCCGCATGTGATGGAAGGCATAGTAGGCATCCTTCTGACCGCCAGACGGCTGCTTGACGTAGGGGAGCATCGTATTGTGGGTGAGCACGTGCCTGCCGTACCTACGAACTTGCTTCTTAAAGGTGCCTCCAGATTTGGTGTAGCCGGGGAGAGCATCATCAAGAACTTTCTTGATATTTGTGTAGTCTATCTTGGAGTCACGGTCCAGGTCGAAATACGTGGCCGTGGAATATTTCGGGCTTAAGAGGATGAGTGTGCAATGTGTGTCACTGCACAGAACACGGAATGTTAGAAAAAAAAAGAACGATCGAAATCTAAGAAATCATATGTTATGGGGTGGTGAGGGGATGACTTACTCGAGAAAGTAAGGCACGAGGAAGTTATCCTTATCTAGGTTTGCCAGAATGATGCCTTCGAGGTGTGAACTCGCGACTTGCCGGTCCCCAGCGCTGCCCAAGATATTGGCACGCATGTAGAAGGGGTCGACTATCACGATGTCCGGGGTCTTGTCTCGATGATCCGCATCTCCATACTCAGCGAAAACAGCCGAACGAAGGTGTAGTGCAGCGGATGATGGTTAAACATAGCAAAGATGTCATCAAACCGCGGGACGATCGTACCCCCAATGGAGCCATCCACAAAGCCCTTGCCCTCTGGCACCTTGGCCACAAAAACCGGGTATGCCACATCATTCTGGGAAAGACGCCGCTTCTCCAAAGAAAGAACACTATCATGCAGACTCCGCATAGCACCAGTTGCAGCATTGAGCATATTTGTCGGTAGCATCGCCCTACCCGCCACATGCACCCTCCTCGAGATATCCTTAGGTGAAGGTGGCCCGTCCTGAGCACGGATCGTACTCGATGTCGGCTGGCTCGCACCGGCGCCCTTGTTAGTCTTCCGTTTCCGTCCCTTCTTCTTGATCTGCTGTAATGGGACCGAGTTCTGCTCACAGACCGCCTTCTTGAGCGTGTTGGGGCTGATAATATTTCGCACCTCAGCTATTTGAGGCTCGATGAAGGCGGGAGCTGGAGGCGTCTCCTGAGAACTGAACGCCAGACGACGCCTATTGCAATTGGATTTCTCCGCTGTACCAGCTAGATCGCGGTCGTCTTGGTTGGGTTCTTGAGAAGGAGGCCCGCAGAACTCGTCAGCGTACCCATGTTCGGCAAAGTACTTATCAACGTTGGTAAATGTACCATCGTCGTTGTCGTCGTCGTCCGGATCATGTGCCATATGCATGTCCGGATCCTGTGCCATAGGGATGTCCGGCATGTCCGGTAGCGTTGCGGCGTTCTTGCCATGGCTTGGCGCCGGCACGACTGGAGGTCTTGTCTGTGGGGTGGTCTCCCCCGCCCCAAACGAATCTGGCTCTTCAGCCAAAGCAGGGGCCAGCTTAAGCAGGCGCTGAGGGTCATCTCATCTTCTTCGTCGGCCCCAGCGGGTCGAATCGGAGGTAACAGCTCATCGCAGCCTGGCAGCACCCAAACCAGTTCAACCCTATACGAGGTGGGTGGCATCGGATTACCGTGGAACATAGGGTTGCCCGGTTGAATGATTTTGCCCTTGGCGACATCGACCAACTCGCCACCCACGAAGTGCAGGAGAGTGCAAGGAACGTCGGCGGCGCCCTGCGAAAACATGTAGGGCGTCAGGGATACCCAGTCAAAGGCAAGGAGATGAAGTCATCGACCGAGAGGCTTAGTTACCGTGATGCTGTCGAGCTCGGCTAATGTCGAGGCACCGCCAACGGCAGGCGTGCAACTGACGGAGGAGCTGCTTGCTGGCGAGGTGCCGACCGGCGTACACCCGGGTGCATTAAGCTCCAATGCCCGTGCCGGCGCCGGAGACATGAATACCGCCTCTACCGGAGACACCAATGGTGCCGCCGGAGACACCAATGGCGCCGCCTGCGTGTTGTGCGAGTTGCTGGCCGTGAAGCTGGGAACCGGGGGAGGCCCCTGTTGGCCGCCCGCAATCCACGTCGTCAGCCCATGAATCAACATAGGCACCATGGCGGTGAGCGTCGTTCCCAGTTGTTGTTACACTTGCTCTTGGACAATCTCCGGAATCCGCGCCACTTGTGCCGTGAGTGCTTCAACATCGCGTGACTGGCTTTCCAAGCTGGTCTTTTTCTCCTTTCGCCCACCAGCGGTATAGTATGACAACCATTTTGTGGACAAGCCTTTGCCGGCCACACGACCAGCTGCCGTCGGCTTACTGAGCTTATCCTTGTTTTTCATTACGTTCAACGCCCTATTTAAAGGGGTGTCGAAAGGGGAGCTCTGAGACGACCCTGCGCTACTGCTTTCAGTGTCCTGCGGAAGGAACATGAACCATTTAGAAATATTGGGGATTAATTAGAATGCAACCATATGGAGCTAATTACGCGGGGGTGTATTCCTTACCAGAACAAGCTCGAGCGCCCTGGTCTTCGGATCCGTGGTAAGCTCCTTTGTTACCGAGTCCTCCTTGTACCGGGCCCTGAGAAAGTTCCTGGTCTGCTTGTCACGGTATTTCTCGAAGCGGGGCGGTAGGCCTTGCTCGGCATGCTCCACGTCCTCCTTGTCTCATATAGGCTCCGCCACTCTGTAACCGCCGGGACCGAGTTGGTGGACCCCTAAGTTCAACTGCCGCATTTCTTTCCCCCACTGACTTGATTCGGACGTTGCGCTGCTCTCGCACTTGATCTTGAACTCCTTGTAGTCATCTTCACTCATCAAAGGATATTTCGCCTTGATCTTGTCATAACTATCACCTTTTTCAATCATTGCCTTCACCGTGCTTCTCCAAGTAGACAGGGCCGTGCTCATCCTCGTGAGGGCGGCACTGTTCACTTTGTTCCTTGAGAGGCGTGTGTTTGCAAATTCAGCGGGGAACTTGTATCGTTCGTGCAGCTTCGTGAAGAGGAGGCTGCGCAAATTCCCTCGGTCCTTATGCCTTAGGTTCTCGGTGTTTATCGAGACGGTGCTCCGAAGAATGCACCCGAGCTAAACCGAGTACCCCTTGACTGCTTCTTTGGGCGCCGTCGGATGCCCGTCAGAGTTCACTTCAGTAAATTCCTCCTTGACGGTGCCGAGCATGTTCGGGCGCCGGTCCTTCCGTTGCCTCTTCGGTTGGCTGCCATCTGTGCGTGCGCCGCCATCATCAGTGGTGGCATCCTCGGCGCACCATCAGTGGTGTCATCCCCGACGCCACTAGGGTTGTGTAGTCAGGATCGGTGTCTTCCGCGGCGTCCTCATAGCGGTGAGGTTCTTCCTCCAACTCCTGGGACAGCTCCCAGAATTGCTTGCCGCCCGAACCGCCGGCCTCATCGTTGTGGGCCATGTTTCACTCTAAATAGGAAAAAAGTTTGGTCAAAAAGTTGGTTATTGTCAAGGAACAAGATCATGGTCTCATCATTTAGGGTTTGTCGACACCGAGGCATCCTAAAAGCTAAGCTTTTATCATTTAGGGTTTGTCGACGCCGAGGCACCCTAAAAGCCTAAGCGTACATCATTTAGGTTCTCATCGACACCGAGGCACCCTATAGAAGCCAAGGTTTCATCATTTAGGGTTTGTCGACGCCGAGGCACCCTAAATGCTAAGTTAAGTTTTCATCATTTAGGGTTTATCGATGCCGAGGCACCCTAGGTTGGGCCTAATCACTTGGCACTAATCACTTGGCTCTATTGCCACCTATGTTGGGTTTATCATCTAGGGTTTATCGATGCTAAGGAGAATTCTAAGTTGGGCCTAATCACTTGGCTCTATTGCCACCTATGGTTTAATGCAGCAAGAATGGCGGGGCAGTTGATCCTACTTAACTAAGTACTAAGATACCCCGGCCCATGCATTAGTCGCAAGTACCCCATATGTCCTATTTTTAGCAAAGTCATGCTAAAATTCACGGAAAATTTCAGCATGACCTTTGCTGAAAATAGGACATATGGAGTACCCGAATTTGCCGGAACGGAAGTTAATCGACATTCCGGCAAACTCATGGGCCTCTCGGGGTACCTGCAAATTCATCATGACACAATGGTCGGAGACAAAACCCAGCAAACTAGCAAAGTTACTGACGTGTTTATAGAAATTGTTTTCTGTAAAAGATGATCATCATCTTTACAAGTCTTTCTCAATGTGATCAATTGATGGATCAACATGTAAAACATGTCCAATAAGAGCATATAATTCAACAACTCCACTGAAAATGAGAGCTGAAAGATGCAGGGAGCACAAACAGCTCAGAAAAATCAATCCATCTAGCATTTCAGGTTTTGCTAGAAATACCTTTAATGAGGGATACAAATAATTTTCATTTTCATATTTTAAGAACTATAAATAAACCATCCAGTAAGTATAATCAAGGTAATCAACCATTCCCATAAAACAAGACAAGTTTTATTTAGTACTTCTAATATGGTTGGAGATTACTATGAACATGTGGCAAGACTACTTTGATAACAAGGGCCACTAGTTGGCCAGTAGTTGAACTAGCAGCTTGGCCATCACTGACGCCATGCACTGCTGTGACAACTCTCAGCAGTAACCTCCAATGCTCCGACAACCGACACAGATAACCTGTCTCAAAGATGAGCCTCAAGACAAGCTTGTTATTTCTTTTTCACATATTTGTTTGCAAGTTCTGATATGTAATAAAGATGTGCCTCAAAGATGAGCCTCCAATGTCGATTTGTTTGCCTCAAGACAAGATGAACCTTCAATGCAACAAGTAATAAAATGTTTGCAAGTTCTGATATGTAACTGGTCTTAGTAATCATGGATACTTGTAGGTGTTCTCCTGAGTATTGAGTTTTGGTTTCTGTTAAACACAAAATTGCAGGGTGAATCTTTTTTGTATTTTTTGATCATGAACACTTCACTACTCTATTAATATGTTCAATCGGAGCATTACTGTGATGTCAGGTGGTTATGAATTGTCTTCCTAACAAACAATAAGCATGTCTTCACTCACTCAAATAAGTTCTCATGTTCCACAAAGTTAACGCCAAATCCACTGAATTCTTATAGTTCACAGAGAAACTCCCGGATTACATAGGTGTGTATATGATGCCACAATATTTAACATGCTGACAGTCTTAGACATTAGGACACTACGATGATCTACAACCTTATGTAAAGTGCCAAGTCCATAGATTTCTTTTCCACAGCATTTATATTATTTCTAGAAGCAACACAACAGGGTTAAACACTAGAATCTTGAGTTTAATTTTTTCCAGAATTTTAGAGGCCCCACAAATTCAGTTCAGGTATTTTATACCATGTTAAAGACAGTAAAGTATAGAGGTTTAGCGCTGGTCCTTAGATTCAGTTTCCTAATCTTTTTGTTTTCTACAAAGATATTCCCAACCTTCATGATGCTGGTAAGAAAAGAGCTACTCTCTGAATCTTTTATCTATTTATACCTGTAAATTAGCACTCTGATGCTGGCCTTGACAAATGATCCCACTATGTTGTTTGCTGGAATCTACAAAATGATCCCACTATGTTAACAAATGATCCCACTATGTTGTTATACTTGAGAACACTATAACAAAATCAAAACCATAATAAACAGTTGTCAGATATAACAGGTACAATTACACAAAGCATCTGAATACACACATACATCATCTATCAAGGGAAAATAAGCAGTTCATGTATGTATGTATGTATGCAGTCTCAGATTCTGTACATTAACATGGAGCAGTGGGTAAATCAGATGTCGAATTATTCGTCGCCCCGAGCAAGCAATGTTGTAAATTAATTTCAAATGCATGCTGAGTAGTGAAAATGCAGTCTCAGACTCTAGTCTGGTGGTGGTGCCAAGAAACAGAGAGCAGAGCACTCATCATGGTGTTTTGGCATCACATTCCTGCCTGCACAAATGGTCCATAGTACTAGTACCATACACTAGCTACTGTACCCACCACTACAAGATGTGGAGACTTTTTACCAGAGCATAACCTGACAATACTTTCATCTGCAGTAGAAGAATGTTGATTTCTACTACAGTGCAGGTGCAGAGCAACTTTATCTACCACAAAACCTACTGAGCAGATCATTATGGATGAATGGAGCAAGAGGTGCTAAGAAACTTCCAGTTTTTGAGCATCTGGAGTATGTAGCATGAAAACTATGGTTTTCCAGGGGGTGAGCGTGCCTGGATGCTGTAGTCGCCGGCGTGAGCTTGCCGGAGATGGCCGGCTGCAATGGGCCGTGCATGTATATTTGTCAAGACTCGGAGCATCGGTTGAGGAAGAAGAAGGAAGGGGAAGGGGGAGGAGAGGGGAGGGGCTCACCTGCGAATATGTAGTCGAGGTCGTACACGGCGCCAGGGTTGCGTTGGCGATCTTGCCACCCACCTTGGAGCCGGAACCCTAGGGCTCGGGGCCTGCGCAAGACCACAGCCAGGAGGCGCAGCTGCGCGCGGACGGTGAGGTCGGTGAAGAGAACGGCGACGGCACCACAACGGTGGTGGGGGGCTGCGGTGGTGGGGGGCGTGGGGGCGGCGGGGGTGGGCTCGATCTGGGCCTGGACGGGTGGCTTCTTCGCGGCTGGTCGCAGTCGCAGTCGCAGGGAAGGAGAGGGGAGAAGAAGGCAGGGAAGGAGAGGCGGCGGCGTCGCCGACGGCGTGCAGGCGCGGTGGACGGAGGGGGCGGAGCAAGGCGGGGCGGCGGCGTACGGTTGGGGCGGAGCAAGGCAAAGTTAGGTCGAGTGGGGGATCTGGCGAGGGAGGGAGAGAGGCCAGAGGGGAATAGGTGGAGTGGGGGGAGGGTTAGCAATGGCGCACCTCCCCCTAGTGCGCCATAAGTACGACGACAGCGATGGTGCACCTCCCCCTGGTGCGCCATTAGTAAGTTTTTTATTACAGTTCGAGCACTCATGTTATATTCCACCTAACCGTATCTCCATCAGAACACACACACTAGCCCGACTGGTCAGCACGCAGCACACACACTAGGAGGTCCTGGGTTTGATTCCCAGGCTCCCCAATTTTTGTTTTTATGCATTTTTTTCTTTGCACATATCTTTTTATCCATCCATCCAAATATAACATGTCAGATATGCTAGATGCTCAGAATTTCATGTAGAAAAATAATATGCAGTTTTTTGCCATGTTAACAACATTTAAAATGCTATTTGATATTTATTTGTGTTTAAATATGTTCCAACTTGTTTAAATCATAACTAAATATCCATAGCTCCAAATTTGACAAACTTTATATGCTTTTGGGAGTAACATATAACCAAGCACAACTAGTCTTTTTTTTTGGATTTTTAGTTGCATTCATTTGTGAATTGGTAAAACATTTATGAATATGAAAAAATATCATCAAATTTGAAAAAATATTCATGAATTCAAAAAGTGCCCATGAAAAAACATTTATGAATATGTCGAAACACAATCGAGAAATGAAGGCTACAATTTAAATACAATCGATCTTAGCTAGCTATTTGTTCACAATCTTCTTGCCCTTCTTTTTCGCAAATGGAGTTCTTCTGTGGAATGGACGTCCTTTAGGTAGGGCGGTCCTACTTCTTCTTGTGGTGTATGCTGCTACTTCATCGTTGTCGTCATGTTCGATCTTCGAGTCGCCGTACTTGTCGAAGTCTTGCTCATTGGCTACTCCATCCATTCTGATGATCTTCCTTTTGCCTCTCCTCACGACAACACGACTGGGCTTTGGCGGGTCGGTAATGAAGAAGCATTGGTCCACTTGGGAAGCCAGTACCCATGGCTCATTTTTCACGGTGACGTTTGCGCCCGCGGTCTTGGATTTGGCTTCGGGTATAACCATGGTGGAGAAATACCGGTCTTCTTTTAGGACGCTCTTGGCCCATCTGACACGGAACATCGGGACCTTCTCTCCAGCGTAGCTCAGCTCCTAGATCTCCTCGATCCTTCCGTAGTATCTGTCCTTGTCGTTACCGGTGTAGGATTCCATCGTTACCCCGGAGTTCTGATAACCATCGCTCTTCATGTCCTTGTCCTCGGTGTAGAATGTGTAGCCGTTGATATCGTACGCCTCATAGGTCATCAGGTTGTGCTCGGCGCCCCGTGACAAGGCGAATATGAGTTGTTCTTCCACGGAAGAATCCTCATGTAAAGGGTACGACAGAAGCTTCTGCTTGAACGAACGCATGAAACATGAGTTGTGCTCTTTGATTATATCTCCGTCCGTCCTCTGTTGGCCTTGGTCATTGTACGTCTTCTCAATAAAGGTTTTGTGCTCTACCACCCAAGGATCGACCACGTCTATGTGTTGTAGCGCAACTAGGTTTGCTCTTTCAAAGTCTGCGAGTCAACCCTCGAAGTCGACATGCATTTTGCGGCGACCCTCACGGTGACCCCATCCAGCGAGCCTGTCGAGGTGCCTGTTGACGGGCAGACCAATGGGGTTCTTGATGCCTAGATAATTCGTGCAGTAGGAGATGCACTCTTCGGTCATAGAGCCCCTGGCTATGCTTCCCTCTGGGCGTGACATGTTGCGAATGTATCCTTTGATGACACCATTCATCCTTTCGAACGGCATCATGTTGTGCAGGAACGTCGGCCCGAGTTGGATGATATCCTCCACGATATGGACCAGCAGATGCACCATAATGTCGAAGAATGCGGGCGGGAAGTACATCTCAAGCTCGCATAGTATCACCATGATCTCTTCCTGTAGCCTTCTAAGTTGCCTCACGCCAACCGACTTCTGAGAGATGACGTTGAAAAAGTTGCATAGGCCAAATAGCGTTTCACGGACGTGCGCGTCCATGATGCCACGGATTGCAACTGGAAGTGTCTGCATCATCAGCACGTGACAGTCGTGATACTTCATCCCGCTGAACTTCTGCTTCGCTGGGTCTAGGTATCTGCTTATCTTCCCCGCGTAACCGTAAGGAAGTTTTACTCCTACAAGGCAGGTGAAAAATTGATCGATCTCCTCCTGACTTAGAGTGAAGCACGCGGGAGGGTAGTCATTTCCGGTCTTCTTGGCCTTTTTGCCTTTGCGACGACTTTCTGTGTCCTGCTTCGCTTCATCATCATCATCATCATTAGCGTGAAGCTCCTCCCTGATGCCCATTGATTTCAAGTCTGCCCTTGCTTTCGGCCCATCTTTGGTCCTTTCTGGCATGTTGAGCAAGGTATCAAGCAGACTCTCGCACACGTTCTTCGTGATATGCATGGCATCAAGGCTGTGAGGCACATGGTGGATCTTCCAGTATGGCAAGTCCCAGAAAATAGACCTCATTTTCCATACCTTCAGCAGCGGCTCTGGCGCCTTTCGCTTCTTTCCCGGCTCTGGCGCCTTTTGCTTCTTTCCTGGCAGTGGGCAATCTTTCCAATTTTTCAACAGCTCGTCTATTTCCTCGCCGCTCCTTGTACGCGGGCGTCTTCGGGGTTCGGTTTCACCATCGAACATGTCTTTGTGTTTCCTCCACGGGTCATCATCGCGAAGCCACCTTCGATGTCCCATGAACACGGTTTTCGAATACCCGGGATCTCTATCTAGCTAGCGATACGTTGTGTCATCCATGCACCTTACGCATCTAGAAAATCCGTGGACTACCTGCCCCGCGAGATATCCGTAACCGAGATAGTCGTGCACCGTCGTGAGCAGTGCGGCTCTCATAGGGAAATATTCTTTCTCTGCGGCGTCCCACGTATTGGCTGGCGTTTTCCACAACATGTCTAGCTCCTCTTTCAGCAGCCCCAGATACAGATTGATGTCGTTCCCTGGTTGTTTCGGCCCTTCAATTAGCATACTCATGTGAATGTACTTCCTCTTCATGCACAACCAGGGGAAGGTTGTACATCCACACAAACACAAGCCAGGTGCTATGTGTGCTTCTCTGGTTGCCAAACGGATTGACTCCATTGGTGCTCGCTCCCAGCACGATGTTCCTTGGATCGTTCCCAAATTCCGGGTCTTCAAAGTTCAATGCTTGCCACTGGATCGCATCCTTAGGGTGACTCAGCATCTTGTCTTTTTTATTTATCTCCGGATCATTTGCGTCATCTTCCCGCTTCTTCTCCTCCCTATCCGCGTGCCAACGCAGGAGCTTTGCTACCTTAGGGTCCACGAAATACCGTTGCAGACGAGGAGTGATCGGAAAGTACCACACCACTTTTCGAGGAGCTTTCTTCCTCTTCTTGTATCGAGTGACGCCGCACACCGGACATATGGTAGACTCCGCGTGCTCGTCCCAATAAATGATGCAATTGTTCATGCACACATGGTATTTCACGTGCGGTAAATCCAGAGGACACACGATTTTCTTCGCCTCCTTGAAACTGGTCGGGCACTTGTTCCCCTTGGGAAGACGTTCATGCCAGAATGACATGTTCTTGTCGAAGCATGCGTCAGTCATTTTGTGTTTTACCTTCATCTCCAGAGCCATGAGCGTTACTTTCAGGCGGGTATCCTCAGGCCTGCATCCTTCATACAATGGAGTAACCGCGTCTATCTCTAGTTGATCTAGCTTGGCTTTCTCTCGGGCGGCAGCTCTTGCGTTATCCGTCTGCTTGAGAAGCAGCTCTTGAATATGAGGGTCCTGCACCTAGCCCATCGATGGTCCATCGTCGTCTGCTCCATCGGCATCTTCATCTTCATGATCACGCCCTTCGTCTGCTTCGGCATCTTCCTCATTATCATGTCCTGCATCTTCTACATGATGACTGTGTACAGCGTCACCGTCGTGATCATGTCTTAGAGATTCTTCGTCTTCTCGCCCGCCCGAGTCTTGCTCATTTCTTGCCCGGCCCCCATGGACGACTTCATAGTCATCTTCATCACCTTGCCACCGATAGCCATCCATGAAACCACGCAAGAGCAGGTGGTCCCGCACCTGCCCGGAATCCGGGTCCACAATAAGGCTCTTCAGCTTGCATCTTCGACATGGACATCTTATCTCCGCCTCGTTCTTTTGAAGCATCTTGGCCTTCGCGGAGCTCAAAAACCTATTCATGATGCCTTCGGTCATCGTGCGGACCATGGACGCATGCGGGGTAGAGCAAAACGATATTTTAGAACCAAGAAAAAATTTAGCACGACTTTCCTTAAAAATAGGACCAAAAAGAATGCATAGTACCAAAATTCTCGCCGAAACGGAAATGAATCAACATTCCGGCAAAATATTGGCAACTATCGCATTTCAAATACCGGTACCTGCAAACACAAACATATATGCAACACCACAAACATATGCAACACCACGAACATACATAGATCTAGCTAGGCCACAAAAAGTGCATGTGCACGTTATTGAAGAGGGAGAACAATATAAAGATAGCTTCCCCTCTTACTTACCTATCAAAAAAGGTAATTTAACCACTTAATTTGGATGAATCTATGATGCAAATGAGGTGAGGAGGAGGAGGCAGCCGAGACAAGCTTGAAGGAGGAGGTGGAGAGAATGAAGTGGGGAAAGTGAGTGGGTAGGTGTGGTTGTCCAAAATATCTTGTTGGTCCCAGGTTACTAATAGCGCACCACCAGCTGGTGCACATTAATAACCCTGGAAATAGCGCACCGTGGCATAGTTTTGCAATATATATATATATATATATATATATATATATATATATATATATATATACTAATGGCGCACCATGTCATAGTGCGTCATTACTAGTTTAAACTAGTAATGGCGCACTGTGCCACGGTGCGCAATTAGTAGTTTTAAAAAAAAAAGAATAAAAAACAACAGTAGTGGCACACTTTCTGGCCGGTGCACCATTACTAGTTAGCACTAGTAATGGCGCACTGTGCCAGGATGCGCCATTAGTATGTTTGAAAAAATAAAAAAAATTGTTACTAGTGGCGCACCATGTGCCTGGTACGCCATTAGTGTCTTCCACACTAATGACGCACCTGCACATGGTGCGCCACTGTTATATAGTAGTGGCGCACCATATGACAGGTGCGCCATTAGTATCCATTTCATCTATAGCCCTTTTCCTAATAGTGTACTACCTCTGTCCTGGTTTATAGGTCTCCTTTGTAGTTTGTGCCAAATTTTGACTAAAGATTTAACTAACAAAATGTTAATGCATGTCAAGAAAACTTATCTCATTAGATTTGTATTTGAACATAGTTTTAAAAAATATAATGTTTGGTGACATGCATAAACATTTTGTTAGTTTAATTTATGGTCAAAATTTTGCACGAAATACAATGGGGACCAATAAACCCGGACGGAGGTAGTACCATGCAAAAACACATGGCAACTCGGGTAAAAGAGAGTTGCCATCTGCTTACAAGCAAAGCTAGGGCAGTTGCCATGTACCCTGCAGAAACACATGACAACTGATAGCTTTGGCTGTGTGACGAGGAGACGGGCGTGTGGACGAAGTGATAAACGCCCACACACCAGCCCTTCTGCGTGCATGAAAACTGGTGTTTGGGCGAATTGCTAAACGCCCACACACCAGCCCCCGTGTGGTGAAAAAGGACGTGTGGGCGACCGGATGAATGCCCATCCACCGCCCAGTCCTATGTGGCACACAAAAACTGCTAGAATGCGCCAAGATTCGTGCAGAATTGGTTGGACGAGGATCCATGCGTGTGGGCGAGTTGCCAGAGGCGCACACGCGTGAGCATTAGTCTTTCCGATAAAGTAAACTTTCCCTTAAAAAAACAGAAAAAAAATCTGAACTTCGACTTGTAGCGAAATACTCCACGGTGAGAGCAAGGGATGAAAAAGTGAAGTAATCTCTCCGTCGTCTCGTCTCCTAATCTCCGACAGCCCGACTGGAATCCATGAGCGGGGCCGGCGCTGCGCTGGCCTCTTCGGCATTGGACCTCCGCGGGGAGGACGGGAGGGCGGAATGGCTGCGCTTCTACGATCGGGTCGAGGCGCAGGTGGAGGCGCTGGCCGCCGACCGCGCGCATCTGGAGGCGGCGAGGGGTGAGGGGGAGGAAGCCTGCAGGGTGATACTTCCAGTGGACAAGGCCACGCTCGCCGGTAAGAAGACACCACCTACCTTGCCCTCCTACTCGTTCCCCACATTTCGCGTTAATTTGATTCCGGCAGAGCGGCGCTATGTGGGTCTTGTGGCTCTGCTGGATTGATAATGTCGGGGGTGTGAGATACGCGCTGCAATCGAGTCAGTTAACCACACCGTCCTGCGTCGCGAGGTTCCCTGAAGATTTGGCAACACGTCGTCAATCTACTTCACCCGGCGTTGCAGACTCGCAACATCCTCGAATCTGTACAGATCTGTCGCAGCAAACAAAGTTGCCCCCCACCCCCCAATTAGATAGAAGCATGCTTTGGAGAGCATCTTGTAGAAATGACAGTGGCCAAGATCTGCCGCTGCATATACTCCCTCCGTTTGGAATTACTTGTCACAAAAATGGATAAAAATGGATGTATCTACAACTAAAATACATGTAGATACATTCATTTTTTGGACGAGTAATTCCGAACGGAGGGAGTACATGCTAAACATCAGGGAGGCCCTTGCTATTGTGTGGCTCCAGAATAAAGGTTCACCTAGGGCTGTGAAGCTGGGAAGAAATAATCTAGTTGACGAAGCTTCCCTAATAAAAAGAATCTACTGACGAAGCTGCAGCTACAATCTTATTGTTTTCTTATGTTTGTCTTTATGTCGACTGCCTTTTGCATTTTGCGCGTTGTGGATATGTTACTTTGCGCAAATTTTACCTTCATGTCGCATTTGAATTTGTAATTTTGTATGCTAGAGTTCTCTACCTTCCACTTTCAGAAAGGAATTTATATTGGTACTGATAATATTGCTGCCTTGCGCGCGACAATGTAGAAGCCCAAGAGGGTGATCTGGAGGATGTCAGAGCTTGTAGAGGTCTTCTTGCCCTACCAAGCACTGACTCTAAGGTAATGTAGTTACCGAGATATCAGATGCATTGCCCAAAAGCTTGCAGCCCAGCTTGTGCATCTCATTGACTTTCCTAATTCCATTTTTGCATCTCTGGTTGGTTGGTTCTCTTAATGTTAATCGAAACTGAAGGAAGTTCAAGATCGTCTAGAGCTTGGTGAAGACGCTGGGGATCATGAGCACAGTGTAAAAGCGTTGAGGGCAAACCTTAGAAAACTAAAGGGAGCTTTTGAGACCCTGATGTCAAAGAGCGATAAGGATATTTATTCAGTAAAAGTTGTTCTTTTGAACCAGTTGAAGACAATGGAAAAGGACAGCACGCTCTTTGAGAACAAGAAACTAGAGGCAGCACAAGCTACTGAAGAAGCGAAGAAGCTTCAGCAGAACGTACAGGCGCTGCAGGTCGCAACCCAAAACAAGGACAATGAGATTGGCAGACTCCAAGCAGAATCTCTCGTGGCTCAACAGAAGCTACGTGAAATGGATTCCTTGCTGAAGGAGAAAAATGAAAGTATTGAAAAACTCCGTGCGGAAAATATTGGATTACGTGCTGTAAAGGATTTTGTTTGGAGCCAGTTCCAGATAAAGGAGCAGGAGCTGCTGGACCACGCCATCCTTCTGAAGAACAAGGAAGTGGCGGCAGCACAAGCTACTGCGCAAAAGCTAGTAAAGGAGAATCGCACGATGGGAGCAGAAGTTGTTGATTATGGAAACAAGTTAATGATTCTAGAGGAGAAGCTAAAGGAGACGCGCTCCTTGGTTAAGGAGAAAGATGACGAAATCCAAAAACTCAAAAATCGCCAACCTGAGACCACGAGTCTGAAGCGCAAGTGCGCCTCTTCCCTGTCAAATGTAAGTACGTCATTTCCAAGTATAGTATCCTTTGAATGCTATTTGTGTCGTGACCATGCTTTGCCACATATAATCAATGGACAGTATTTTGTTTACTATGTAAATCTGCCTGATAGATTTTAACATTAAAAAAACTGTGTAAAAGAACATTGAAAAAAACTATTTTTTCTAAATTCACTTTTGGCAGCTTGGTTGTTTCGCCTAATGCTATGTGATGGTCAACTGACCATGTGCTATTTTTATAATATACTATATAGTTGAATAGACTATTTTTCTTTATAGTCCAATAATTGTATTCTTATATGTGCCACTGTAATTTTGTGCTGAAAGTACATGAGCATCCAGACTCTTTGTTGGATGCATGCATCAGCTGTGCTGCTGTGTGTTATTGGAAACACAGACCGAGAATAAAGTGAATATATTAGGTTTGCTTTATACGATTCTTGTATCTGGTATCTATATAGGACCATCATAATGCTCTTCTGGAGAGTGCTAATGAATATGTACTGTAACAGGAGACTAGTAAAAGGCGCAGGAGGGATATCATTGGGATGCATATATCTTCTATTTGGCGATGCAGGTCCGGCAGACAGTGTTTTGGACGTCGCACAGTGAGTCTCCCTTCACTCAACATTTCCCACCCCAACTCCATCTTTACACTGTGCATGCCAGATCTACATTCTTGTTGCTAATCTCCTCAAGTTCTAGTGAATTTCACTGGTTAATCTCCTGCTAAACAATCTTGTAGTGCCTTGTCTAGAACTGAGTAGATCTATGCCTTCTTGTTCCGTATCTGCTATCTGAGTTTTTTCTTTTCTGCACAATGATATATGCCTTGTGTGATTATATCACCTCAAAATGTTCTTGTACCTATTCAGCACTTAGCGTTGCCTTGTACTATCTTGTTTCTGGACAAATGACTGATCCAAGAAACTTTATAAATCATTGACGTTTTATGCTGGACAGTAATGTATTACGAGACGATATTTTACATCATAATTACGTTGTTGTTAATGCTTATATGTTACAAGATATTCTAAATGATAATACAGTCATTGATGATACTAGTAGCATCAAACTCATGATGTGGATAGCATCTAGAAAGTATTGGATAATACTTATGTGGAAAATGTCCTTTTTAATATCTTCAACTGTTTGGTTTGCTCGCTTGACCCACCAAAGTATTCTTGTAGTCCATTTACTCCATCTAAGTATGAATACCTCATCCAGTTGCCTGGTTTTGTCACGTCGCATCACATTTGAACATTATTAATCACAGAAAATCCTGACGAGTCATCTTGTTCCTCTGTCATTCTCTTGCACCTCTCTGAATTATCCACTTCTTCCTCTGCGTGGGTACTGATACGCATGGCACTGGCAAATACCAGTTTGAGGGGTACAGTGATCACGTACAGATCCGTAGGAGTAAAGTGGGCCCAAAAAAATTACCTTGGGGATTAAGTGGACAAACACTGCACTTCAGGCCAGGGTAGAAAAGTCAACTTCTTCCTGATGGTACTGATTCTTTGAATTGTTTTAATTGTATATTAAAGTATAACAGGACAAACAAAGATAGTCTAAATATTCATGTTGATCATTCATTCTTAGTCCATGTATAGTGTAAACGTCCCTAGTTGTTCTGATCTGAACTAGATGTCTTACCCAGGCAACTGGAATTGTTATCCCCATAAAATCTGTTAATTTGTTGTGACTGATGAGTGGATATTGTTTCTTGGTTCTACCATCTCACGGAATTTCTGTTCGGTGGCTTTAACGGAAACTCTTGGTCTAATAACAGCTCATGTTTTGTATGCTTGTTCAACAGATGCAAATCTTTGTCAAGACCACAAATAGCAGGACTTACACTCTTAAGGTCAAGAGTTCAAGTACGATCAGGGATGTTGAGGGCAGAATCCGTGATGTTGATCACAGCCTAGACTGCTTTCGTCTCATCTTTGCTGGGAAGAGGTTGGTGTATGAGCGCACGCTGGCAGATTACAACTTTAAGAATTTGAGCACACTAGAACTTGACCCTCGCCTTCGTATATCTGTCAAGACGCTGACTGGCAAGATCATTGATATTGCTGTTTGGAGTTCAGATACCATCAAGCATGTCAAGGTGATGATTCACGGTCAGGGTGTAATGCCTTGGTATGAGCAGCGCCTCATCTTTGCCGGCAAGGAGCTGGAGGATGGCCGCACCCTTGCATATTACAAAATTGAGAATTCATGCACTCTCGAGCTTGTCCCTTGGCTCCATATCTATGTCAAGACGCTGACCGGCAAGACCATTAATTTTGCGGTTTTGAGTTCAGACAAGATTGAGGATGTCAAGGCGATGATTTATGGTCTGGAGGGCATTCCTTTGTCTACGCAGCGCCTCATCTTTGCCGGCAAGGAGCTCGAGGATGGCTGCACCCTGGCGGGCTATGGCATTCAGACTTTCAGCACGCTTCACCTTGTCATGCGCCTGAGAGGGGGTAGAGTGATCCGCATCAAGACGCGGACTGGCAACACCATTTTCCTTTCAGCGGTTGGGAATAACATCACGATTGAGGATTTCAAGGCCATGATTCACAAGAAAGAGGGCATTCCCCCGTCGCAGCAGCACCTCTTCATTGCCGGGAAGCCGCTGGAGAACGACCGCACCCTGGGGAGCTACATCAGCCATGATTCCGACATCGACATTGACCTTTTGTGTTGGCGCGCGCCGCTGCCTGGTCGGATTGTGGACAGGGCGCGTAGGTTGCGGAAGAAGCAGGAGCTTGGGCACGGCTGTCTGTAATGTGGCGTGGTCCAATTTGTCTGAGTGGAGTCTAGGCGAAGTCGAACTGTTAGTTAGAAGCCTCTAGTAGTTGTGTGAGAAGTCGCCCACATGCAGTTATTTTCACATCGGAAGCCGGAAATTTGAGTGGGCTGCTAGTGCGAATTTGCAATGTGGCTTCCTCCATGTTGGCGTGTCTGTGAAGGGCTGCACATCTGGGAAAGAATTCCAAGCGTTTATCACAATTTCTTTGGAAGCGTTTATCACAAGTGCCCACTCATATATTGTTTCATCCTCTGGCTCATATAAAGGTGGATTATAATGATAAAAGTTCTCATAACGAATTGAACCACTAAAACTAAAGCGTAGAGGCGTTAGGCGTAGCAGGATGCAATCAGCAAACAATAGAAAGCAGCAGAACTCTTAGGACCGAAAACATTCAATAGAGCATCTGCACCGCGGTCGCGCTATCCTGGCCGCTGGTATTCATGTGGTCAAAGCCTCTCAGCAGGTACTCAGTCTTAATCCCATCTGTGTCTGTCGGCGTTCATCTGGAGCTAGGGTACTGTACCTGTTCCTGACAGCTGCGACAGAGCCTAGCGACACTGGGAGTGGGCAAATTCATGGGGCTATAGGGCATTGTTCCTATCACAACTGTTCACCCCGAATATAACCAGGCCAGACAAATTTCTTGCAACCCGGGGAGAGTCACTGTACCGCACTCGTCCACTTCTTGCCTCTTGCTCTTTCCATTGCTTCTGTTTATAAAAATGAGAAACAACATAGATGGCCTGTCCATATTCTCGGTTGCTCATGTCAGGACCGAAACAAAGAAAATGAGAGTTAGAGAGATAGAGAGTATCCATGAGAGTCCAGCTGGAGCTGGTTAGCTCGGTCTTCTCTCTCTTCCTTCACTTGCATGAGTTCCATCTTGTATTCATGGTGGACAAGCGCCCAACTCATGAGAATGAGTGTCACAAACTCATCTCCACTGGATTCGATCGAGAGGGGAAAAGGGGATGAGTTGAGACTTGGGAGAGAAGGTTTCTTCCAAGGGAGGAGGAGGATACAGGGTAGGTGAGATGGTTCAGAGTCTGTTTCTACACACGCCCACACACACTGGCACCCGCTGGCTATAAAGTCGTGCCACACTTGGCCAAACGCCTTACAGGTGGGTCCGTGCCAGCAGGCAGCGGGCCCCACCGAATCACACGTCCACTGCAGCAGCTCCTGGTGCTGCCGGTGTGACATTCCCCTCTCCTTCAGAGCGAGCGCCATCTTCAGAAATGCCTTGCCGTTCTTCCTCGTTTGCTGGTGGCTCCTCCCAGGCCGATGCGTGAGGAAACCGCCGACGAAGAGTGTCGTAGTCCTCCCAAGTGATTGCCTCCGCGTCGTTGCGCCAACGCACCTTGACTTGCACCAGAGCGCTGGCACCGCGCTTGACCATGCGATGCTCCAAGATCTCCACTGGTTCATCATTGCGGCCGGCAAGGTCGGGTGGACTTGGTAGCTCGGAGAAGACCGGAGTGTAGTTGGGGGTGAATGGCTTGAGCTGAGAGACGTGGAAGACAGGGTGAATTTTGCTGTCCGCCGGCAGCTCCAGTTTGTACCCAGCTTGCCGATCTTGTCGAGCACCGAAAATGGCCCAAAGTACTTGTAAGCCAGCTTGGCGCAGGGTCTGTTCGCCACCGACGACTGCGCGTATGGCTGGAGCTTGAGGAGCACGGTGTCGCCCACCTCGAAGGAGCGTTCGGAGCGATGCCGGTCGGCCTGCTTCTTGAAGCGTTGTTGGGCGCGAAGAATCTGGTCCCGGAGACGCGCCGTGTGCAGTCCCCAATCCCAGGGCTCGCCGTCGATCATGGGCACCGTCTTGTCGTCCCAACGTGTCATGGCTCCCAGGTTCGGCTCAATGCCATACAATGCTTTGAAGGGGGTGCATTGTATCGACGAGTGGAACGAAGAATTGTACCAGAACTCCGCTGTCGGAAGCCATCGACGCCATTGCCGGGGAGCGTCATGCACGGCGCATCGCAGGTACATCTCCATGCACTGGTTGACGCGTTCGCTCTGGCCGTCCGTTTGGGGGTGGTAGGCGGTGGAGAAGAGTAACTTGGTGCCTGCGCTGGTGAAGAGCTCACGCCAGAGAGCGCTGGTGAAGACGCGATCGTGGTCGGAGATGATGGAGCTAGGAATGCTGTGCAGCTTGACAATCTGGTCCCAAAAAACCTTGGCCACCCGCGGAGCCTTGAACAGATGACGAAGAGGGATGAAGTGTGCTGATTTGGTCAGCCTGTCCACCACCACCATGATGGAATCGAAGCCTTCCGAAGATGGTAATCCCTCGACGAAATCCATGGTGAGGTCGTGCCAGGGGGCCGTTGGCACGGGCAGGGGCGCCAGCGCGCTAGCCGGCCTGGTCTGCTCGTGTTTGGCGTGTTGACAAACAGGGCACTGCCGGACGTAGTCAGAGACATCGGCCTTCAGGCCGTCCCAGATGAAGAGCTTCTTGATGCGCTGGTAGGTGGCCGTGGCGCCGGAGTGGCCACCGAGTGCGCTGTCGTGCAGCGCACTGATGATCTTGGTGCGCAGTGCCGTGTTCTTGCCTATCCACAAGCGCTCCTGCTTGCGTATGAGCCCTTTGTAGAGTTCATAGCCGTCGTCGTCGGGGCTGTGGATAGCGAGGCGTGCCAGGCGATCCTGCGCATCGGCGTCCGTGGCGTACGAATTTGCCACCTCCTGCACCCACGCGGGCTGGCAGATTGAGAGCGCGTCGAGGCTGAGTGCCGCGCCCACGCGAGAGAGAGCATCCGTTGCTCCGTTTTTGCTGCCGCGCCTGTAGCGGAACTGGAATTGCAGTCCCACCAGCTTGGCCATGGCCTTGCGCTGTAAATCGGTGACGAGTTGCCGATCTTGCAAGTCGCAGAGGCTCTTGTGATCTGTGATGATGGTGAAGGGGCCCCTCTGCAGGTACGTGCGCCATTTCTCGACGGCCATCATGACGGCGATGAACTCCTTCTCGTACACCGACAACTTCTTGTTGCGCACCCCCAGGGCTTTGCTGAGGAATGCCACGGGGTGCCCCTCCTGTGCTAGCACCGCGCCCACGCCCGTGTCGCAAGCGTCCGTTTCGATCACAAACGGATGTGCGAAATCTGGGAGCGTGAGCACCGGCGCGGTCACCATGGCACGCTTGAGAAGATCGAATGCAACCTGAGCCTTTTCTGTCCACTCAAAGCCCTTCTTGGTCAGCAGACTTGTCAGTGGCTTGGCAATGATGCCGTAGTGCGCAATGAACTTGAGGTAGTAGCCGGTGAGGCCGAGGAAGCCGCGGAGCTCGGTGGCAGTTGTAGGAACCGGCCATGCCACCATTGCTTGTGTCTTCTTTGGGTCCGTGGCTACTCCCTCCTTGGAGATGATGTGGCCGAGGTAGGAGATGCTATCTTGAGCGAATGAGCATTTGGATTCCTTCGCGAACAGTTGGTGCTCTCGAAGCAGAGCGAGAACGAGGCGAAGATGTTCCAGGTGCTCTTCCAGAGTTTCACTGAAGATCAAAATGTCATCCAGGAATATAATAACGAATTTACACATGTACTTGGCGAAGATTGCATTCATAAGGCACTGGAACGTTGCCGGCGCGTTCGTCAATCCGAACGGCATGACCTTGAAGTGAAAATGGCCATGGTGAGTCTTGAACGCCGTCTTCTCTTCGTCGCCCGCGCGCATGCGAATCGGGTGGTAACCAGCGCGGAGATCCAGCTTGGAGAAGAAAGCCGCCCCAGCCAGCTCGTCTAGCAGCTCGTCGAGCAGCTCGTCGATGGTGGGCAGGGGAAATTTGTTCTTAACCGTGGCGTCGTTGAGCCGGCGATAATCGACGCAAAAGCGCCAGGTGCCATCCTTCTTCTTGACGAGCAGCACGGGCACGGCGAACAGGCTCATGCTGTGCTCGATGACGCCCGACTAGAGCATCTCCTGCACTTGGCGTTCGATCTCGTCCTTCTGGAGTGGCGAGTAGTGATACGGGCGCGAGTTCGCTGGGCGCGCGTCATCGACGAGGGTAATCGCGTGTTCATATCGACGGTGGGGAGGCAGGCCCTTGGGTTCAGCGAACACGTCGGTGAAATCCGTCAGAACATCCTGCACACTTGGGGGGATTTTGTTTGAAGACGGCTCGGTTGCACGAGGCAGGTCCAGCACTGCCATGTACCAAATGTCGTTGCCGGCGTGCCATTTGCGCAACTGTTCGGGCTCGATCTCCTCCACCTGCTCGTGCTGCTTCGGTCGAACGCCTTGCAGGGTGATCATGGCGCCGTGGTACTTGAAGGAGAGCGTCTTGTCAAGCCAGTGGCAACTCATGGGGCTGAACTGCTCCAGCCAATCCATGCCGAGCACTCCGTCGTATGCACCCAGCTCCAGTTGACGCATGTCGGTGGTGAAGGTGTGGCCCTAAATCCACCAGTTCAGCCCTTGCACCATGCTGTTGCAGGTCATGCGCTCGCCATTAGCCACTCGAACTTCCACCGCGGGTACCGGAACCATGGTGGCGTGCATGCGGTCGGCGAACGCCTTGGACACGAAGCTGTGCGTGCTCCCGGAGTCCACCAAAAGCAGCATGACCTGGTTGCCAATGAGTGCGCGCAGACGGATGGTGCGCGGCGACTCCGTGCCGGCGACCGCATGGGTGGAGAGCACGCAGCATTCCAGCTCCTGTTCTTGATCCGGAGGTGCGTCGAGCAGGTCGAGAGCGTGCACGGTGTCGTCGCTCAGCACCTCCCCATATTCGCCGACCTGAATCGTAAGTAGCTGGGTGGCCTGCTTGCAGCGATGCTCGCGGGAGTAGCGGTCGCCGCATTTGAAGCAGAGTCCATTGGTGCGGCGATGTTCCCGCAGTTGCCGCTTGCGTGCCAGGTCATCGTTGGGAGCGGCTACGCCGCCTGGTCGGGGCGCTCCCACTGCTCGAGGAAGAGGTTGCAGCGGCGGTGGTGGTGGTCACCCGGCCGTAATGATCCGCGGCCGAGCATGTTGCGTGCCAGCCTCTTCTTCGATGATCCGAGCCAGCACAGCCACGCGGGTGATGCTCGATGGTTCCTGAAGATGAACCGCAGCCCGCAGATCGTCGTGCAAGTCCAACAGAAATTGTGTGATGAACAACTTGGGGTTGAGCGACGCGTCGAGGGCGAGCAGATGATACATGTGGGTCTCGAACGTCGTTCTGTACTCCGCCACTATTCCGGTCTGACGAAGCTGTAGCAGTTTATGCATCTCTGTCTTGAATTCGTCCGGAGCAAATTCGGTGATAATCGCTGCGGTGAACTCCTTCCACGATGGCGACCGGTGCGTCTGTCGGTATGCCTGGTACCAGCGCGCGGCGTGGCCGTCGATGTAGAGCGACGCCGTGGTGACCCAGCTGTGCGGAGGAATGCAATAGAGGTCGAAGTAGGTGATGCAGCGGTCGGTCCAGAGGCTGGGCGCGTCGCCCTCGAAGTGCGGAAAGTCGTGCTTCGGCGGCTTGACCGTGTACTCCTCGCGGTGCCTGGTGTCGCGGCCCACCATGAACGTGTTCGTCTGCCCCACGCCTGCGCACGGCGGTGTGTGTCGCGTGGGAAGCAGTGAAGGGTCGTTGTTGGCAAGGCGAACGGCGGGGCCTGGAGGGCACGATCCACGGACGTGCTCCAGCAACGTCACCGCAGAGGCTTGGGTGTCGCCATCTTGGTGGTCGGTGGTGATCGGTCGGTGGCGCTCTACGGTGGGGGAGGGCGGAGGCTCGCGTTGCTACTGCCGAACCTCATCGACGTCTGCTTGTGTGAGATCCAGCTGCTTGCGGATGTTTGCCAGATCCGCGGAGACCTGCGTGTTGAACGTGATCTGGGCTTCGCGCTGCTTGTCGCTCGCCAGCGTGGTTTCGTCAAAGCGCTGCAAGAGCGCCTGCATCATGGATTTGAGCTCTCCGGTGGATTCCGACATGGCTGTGATGATGTGACGCGTCTGAGCAGATAGTTTGCTGGGCGGCGCCGTCGCCCTCGCTCCAAATCCGGCCAACCCCGCTGGGGATTTTGCTCGGATCTCGCCGTGGCAAGACCGCACCTGCAGCGATGGGTGTTACGGCAGATCGAGAGGATGAGAGGGCCACGAAAAAAATTGGGTGGGCAGCAACCTGGCTCTGATTACCAACTGTCACAAACTCATCTCCACTGGATTCGATCGAGAGGGGAAAAGGGGATGAGTTGAGACTTGGGAGAGAAGGTTTCTTCCAAGGGAGGAGGAGGATACAGGGTAGGTGAGATGGTTCAGAGTCTGTTTCTACACACGCCCACACACACTGGCACCCGCTGGCTATAAAGCCGTGCCACACTTGGCCAAACGCCTTACAGGTGGGTCCGTGTCAGCAGGCAGCGGGCACCATCGAATCACACGTCCACCGCAGCAGCTCCTAGTGCTGCCGGTGTGACAATGAGAGATCCAAATATGGAGAGATCATGCATTTCCCAGAAGATGCAAAGCCGATGGACGTGAAGGATATGGAGGTGAGAACCACGGAGCTCGATCTTGTTGCCTGGTCGTCTGATGGATATGGATGTGAGCCGACCGTCTATTTTGTCGTTTCAGTTGTTTGCATTCATGGGCATCTTGGGTTGCAGAACAAAACAAAATGGCCCAGAGCCTAGGGCCTATATTGATTCCAGCTATATGAACCTATGAAGCCCTCTGCGACTCTTGCGCCCAATGCTGCTAATAACGGTGGTTAACCCAACCAGGGCATCACACATCTCGAGAACCAGGCCCTGAAGCGACGGTTATGATAGCAGGGCCGGGGCGCAGATGCTCTAAAAATCCGCTTCCCTCTTAGGACGCATCAATTCATCGTCTCAAACTTCCTGCAGTTTGGCGAATCGACCTGTGGTTGAGATGGTTAGGTGGACAGTGGTATCCCTAACCCACCAGGGTTCAAATCCTGGTGCTCACATTATTCCTGGATTTATTTCAGGATTTTCGGTGATGCGCTTTCAGTGGGAGGAGACGTTCCCGTCGACGACGAGGCGCCTATGGTGGCTTCGTAAATCTCAAGATGATATGCCGTCTCAGTCTCTCGGAGGTGCTCATAGGGGTAGGGTGTGCGTGTGTGCGTTCATAGGGGTGGGTGTATGCGTGTGTATATGAGCGCCTGTGTCTGTACTGATGCTCAAAAAACAAAAACTTCCTGCAGTTTGCAGATGTGCCTACCTTCGGCTCCGACAGCGGCGGCCTCGTCCCCGCGCACCACCTCTGACGCGGCGGCCTTCGCGGGCACACACATCCACTGGAAGGAGACCCTCGAAGCGCACGTGTTCAAGGCCGACGTGCCAGGGCTGAAGAAGGAGGAGGTGAAAATGGAGGTGGAGGTGCCGGGGCTGAAGAAGGAGGAGGTAAAGGTGGAGGCGGAGGACGGCAACGTGCTCCAGATCAGCGGTGAGCGGATGCTGGGAGCAGGAGGAGAAGACGGTCACCTGGCACTGCCGAGCGCAGCAGCGGCAGGTTCCTCCGCAGGTTCCGGCTCCTGGGCGACGCCAGGGCGGAGCAGGTCAGGGCGTCCATGGAGAACGGTGTGCTCACCATCACCGTGCCCAAGCAGGAGGTTAAAAAGCCAGAGGTCAAGTCCATCCAGATCTCTGGCTAGGCCTGCTGCTGCGTCCAAGAGTACCTTCTCTGCTAATTTGTGAATGACCCTACGAATCACAGAAAGTTTCTAACCCTCACACGAAAGCAGTGTCAACTGACTCGTTACAAGCACGCTGATTTTCCTGAGAGCTTTTTTTCGGAAAAACTTCCAATATATTCATCTTCAATCATGGCAGTACAACGAATACCAGAAATAAAAATTACATCCAGATTCATAGACCACCTAGCAACGACTACAAGCACTGAAGCGAGCCGAAGGCGCGCCGCCGTCATCGCCCCTCCATCGCTGGAGCCGGGCACAACTTTTTGTAGTAGACAGTCGGGAAGTTGTCGTGCTAAGGCCCCATAGGACCAGCACCCCAGAATAGCAACCGCCGCTGATGAAAAATAACGTAGATCGGAAGGATCCAAACCGAAGACACACGAACGTAGGCGAACAATGACGAGATCTGAGCAAATCCACCAAAGATAGATCTGACGGAGACACACCTCCACACGCTCACCCACGATGCTAGACGCACCGCAGGAACGGGGGCTAGGCGGAGAGACCTTTATTCCATCTTCAGGGAGCCGCCACCGTCTCGCCTTCCTGAGTAGGACAGAAACCCTAACAAGATTGAAAAAAATGACTAAAAACGAAGCCCTCCCATCGGCCCTTGCCAGGATCCACCGTGCCTCCATGGCCCTAGGGCCACCGGAGACGAGGCGGACTTGCGGCGGTGCCGGCGAGAGGCACAAAACCTAACTTTCTTTCTTGGAGGAGGAGGAGGCAGAGCCCTAGCTCTAGGTACGTTAATTTTTTCCTGAGAGCTTGAGAGCAGGGATGCCAAAGTCGGAGCTTGTCTGAGCTTAGAGCAACTCCAACGCGCGAGGCGCGCATTTTGTCAGTTTGGATCGCCCAAGCAGATAGGTCTGTTTGCTTTTTCGTTGGGTCGGCTAGTACGCTTCAACGATGGGTCGACTGATACGTCAACGGTGGACCGACGCATTTTTCATACGACTTAAAATTTTAAAAAAAACACGAATCAACCTCACAATTAAAAACAAGTCAACATAATTAAACATTAAGCCTTCAGATGATTTGCGTGTTTTTTAATTTTGAGTCCGCGCGAAAAATGCGTCGGGCAGCGTTGATCCAAACGAAAAGGTCATCGTGCTGGAGGCACCTCTTGGACGCTGGTCGGCTGGTGGAAGGACGAGCGGATCCGGCTTGGCTGCTCCCTCCCCATGCTTCCATCCATGCTCCCACTTCATGCTACGACTGTCTTTTTTCCTTTTCTCTTTCTAATCTAATAATCTCTCCCCCCCCCGATTTTAAGGGGATGGGGCCGAGCCTTATTTTGTTCCAATCAAATTAAGCCACGTACACGGAAGCACGGATGGACACACGCGGGGGGAGGAGGCAAGTCTCGTCCAGGACGAGCAGCGAGTGGTTTCTTGTCTTCCCAGTCGCTCATAAGGTGTTGGGGAATGTTGCATGGGAAACAAATTTTTTTTTCTATGCACACACAATGATCTATCCATGGAGATGCATAGCAATGAGGGGAAAGAGTGTGTCTATGTACCCTTGTAGACCGCAAGCGGAAGAGTTTCACAACACGGTTGATGTAGTTGAATTTTCTTCGTGATCCAACTGATCGAGTACCAAACGTACGACACCTCCATGTTTAGCACACGTTCAGCTCGATGACGTCCTCACCTTCTTGATCCAGCAAGACGGCGAGGTAGTGGATGAGTTCCAACAACACGACGGCGTGGTGACGGTGATGGTGAAGTGATCTCCGCAGGACTTCGCCTAAGCACTACGAAAATATGACCGGGGGTGTAAACAGTGGTGGGGGGGGGGGGCGCCGCACACGGCTAGGCAATTGTCTGTTGTGTGCTAGGCGTTGAGGGAGTCCCGGATTAAGAGGTCCTTGGACAGCCGGACTATTGATGTGGGCCGGACTGTTGGGCTATGAAGATACAAGACTGAAGACTCTCTCCCGTGTCCGGATGGGACTCTCCTTGGCGTGGAAGGCAAGCTTGGCACCGAATATGTAGATTCCTTTCTCTGTAACCGGTTTTGTACAATCCTAGTCCCCTCCGGTTCCTATATAAAATGGAGGGATTAGTCCATAGAGGCAGAGACATACACAATCATAATCCTCATAGGCTAGACTTCTAGGGTTTAGCCATTACGATCTCGTGGTAGATCAAATCTTGTAATACTCATATCATCAAGATCAATATAACAGGAAGTAGGGTATTACCTCGATAGAGAGGGCCCGAACCTGGGTAAACATCATGTCCCCCTCCTCCTGTTACCATCAACCTTAGACGCATAGCTCGGGACCCCCTACCCGAGATCCGCCGGTTTTGACACCGACATTGGTACTTTCATTGAGAGTTCCCCTGTGACGTCGAAGACAGGTTTGATGGCTCGCCTTGTTATCAAGGACAACATCACCTCCAGAGGAGCCCTAGCCTCAGGCCAAACCCTCCGACTGGCGGCTTCATCATGACCGCCCGCTCGGCCATCGAGCCGACGATGACTTCTCGGGTCATCAAAAATCGCCTCCGCGTTGATTCCGAACACTCCAAATAGATGGATCCGATGGAGTTATCGTCTTTGAACGAACTCCTCGATCGCATGGACGCCTTGGGAGTCGCTACAGACTACGATCGATCGAGCTTAAAACCGATCAGAGAGAAATCAAATCTCTTCCGGTCACCCATTAGGTATCGGTAATCGAGGAGCGCAACGGCAGCTCCCCCTCTACATTGAGGACGAACTATGTTCAGATCGTCGGGCTTGAAGAGTCGGATAACCATATGCGGAATAACATGTCCTGCCCTCCGAACTTCAAATCGGACAATGGGCCGAAAAAATCAGTTGATATCACGGAGCCCGAACTGTTAAGTTCGGAAGTTTCTCAGACTCTGGATCCCAAGGTGGGTCAGGGTTTGGATTTAAAACCGCCCACCCACCCAGATACATGTGATCTTACGTACATACGACAACATCCTCTGGAACCGGTCCATCACTTTTGGGCCCGATTCCTCCTTGTTAAAGACAAGATCGAAGGCTGCAACGATGATGACGCAATCACACTATTCTGCAAAAATTGCACGGACGAAGGAATCCTCAATGCCATTAACCGCCGCCGCGTATTACACTTCGCTGACTTGGCAACCATAGTACAGAAGTACTGCGCAATGGAGAGCGCCTGGAAAACTCAGGCAGCACCCTGGGAACCACAAGTCCCCCCCTCAGCTCCTCGTCCGGACAAAAAGGATGCCCCCACGTGGGTTTCCTGATCCAACATTAAAGAAACCGAAGCCCATCATAGGGCACGGAACCATTCTGGAGGGATGGCTCGATAGGCCATGCAAAATACACTCAACACCGGATACCATATCAACTCACAGCCTTAGGGCGTGTTGGATACTTCGGCAAGTGGCCAAGATCGGCGATGATATCCTCACTAAAAATGCCGCAAAGCAACATCCCACGGAAGACGAGGACCTCAGAGTATTGACGGTCTTCGAAACTTTCGCCTCAAGTAATAGACGCAAAAGGGCACTCCGCAGCCTTGCTGAAGTCTGCCAAGTCGAAGCAATAAACCCCTAGAACGACATGGCCATTACTTTCAATGTCGATGATGAACCAAAATCCAGGACAGTCCGGGCACCAGCCGCATTAGTCCTCAATCCGATCGTGGACGGCTCGGCTTACTAAAGTGCTCATGGACGGCCGCAGCAGACTGAACCTCATTTACGAGGAAACTCTCAACAAAATGGAAATAGATAAGAGCCCATAGAGCAAAGTAGCACAACCTTCCGAGGAATCATTCCTAGTCGGGAGGCGCGATGCATGGGGAAAATCATACTAGATATTGTATTTGGCATGCCAGAAAATTACAGGTCTGAAGAGATAACCTTCCAAGTGGCCCCTTTCAACAATGGATATCACGCCTTATTAGGGCGAGATCCATTCGCACGCTTCCAAGCTATACCCCATTACGGGTACATGAAGCTCAAGATGTCCGGGCCGAATGGTATTATCACTCTTGCCAGTGATCCGGACATAGCACTCCGCGTCGAAAACAAAACCGCAACCCTCGCCCTCGAGGCACTGTCCGAAGCCCTCGCGGCCGAAGAATTAACTACATTGCGCTCCACAGTGGATAGGGACGACGTGATCCTGGACAAACGGCCCAAATCCACCTCCTTCAAACCAGCAGATGAAATAGTCAAATTTCAAGTCCACCCGACGGATCCCGAGAAGACAACATCCATCAGAGCATAGCTGGACCCAACGGTTGACGCAACACTGCGAGCGTTTCTACGCAAAAACTGGGACATATTCGCCTGGCACCCTTCTGATATGCCAGGAATCCCACACAGGCTGACCGAGCACAGCCTCAATATATCAAAGGGATATAAGCCGGTCAAACAAACACCGCAGCGCTTTTCAGAACCCAAACGACAAGCCATGGGAGAGGAGCTAGCCAAGTTACTCGTAGCCGGATTCATCAGAGAAATAAAACATCCGGACTGGCTGGCAAACCTGGTGATGTTACCAAAGAAGGATAAATCCTGGCGCATGTGCGTCGATTTCAAAGACCTTAACAAGGCCTGCCGTAAGGATCCCTTCCCCCTCCCCCGCATCGACCAAATTATTGATGCCACCGCAGGACATGACTTACTGTGTTTCCTCGATGCATACTCCGGATACCATCAAATCAAGATGAAGGAGTCCGATCAAGACGCAACGACATTCATTACCCCATATGGGCCTTTCTGCTTCAACACTATGCCTTTCGGGCTCAAAAACGCCGGTGCCACCTATCAACGCATGATTCAAACATGCCTGGAGAAACAAATCGGCAAGACAGTTGAAGCATACATGGACGGCATAGTCATCAAGACTAGGCACACCGAGTCATTAATAGATGATCTGCGTCTCACATTTGACAACCTCCGCACATATGACATCAAGCTCAATCCGGAAAAGTGTGTTTTCGGCGTTCCCGCTGAAAAATTGCTGGGCTTCATTGTTTCCCATAGAGGAATCGAGGTGAACCCAGCAAAAATCCGAGCTTTGTCATAGTTGGCTACACCAACAGACCTTAAACAAGTCCAAAAACCGGCCGGATGTGTTGCAACTTTAAGCTGCTTTATCTCCAGATTAGGAGAAAAAGCATTGCCACTTTATCGCCTTCTCCGACGTACCAAACTCTTCGAGTGGACGGACGATGCAACTGCCGGATTGGAAGAAATAAAGGCTCTTTTAGCGAGCAACCCAATCCTGGCCGCACCAAACGTCGGCGAACCCATGTTATTATACATATCGGCAACGCACCAAGTCGCGAGTGCAGTACTCGTCGTTGAACGAAAGGAGGACAGACACAAATTCCCGCTTCAAAATCCGGTATACTACGTATCTATTATCCTCACACCATGAAAATCTTGGTACCCTCATCACCAAAAAATAGCATACACGGTCTTCATGGCATCCTGGAAGCTATGACACTACTTTCAAGAGTGTTCGATTACGATGGCCTCCGAAGTACCACTCAATGATATAATAAACAACCGCGATGCCACGGGCCGGATTGCGAAGTGGGCCGTCGAGCTCCTCCCATTTGACATAACATACAAACCACGCCAGGCCATTAAATCCCAAGTGCTGGCAGACTTCGTCGCCGAATGGACAGAGGCCGAACTCCCTAAAGAGTACGACACATACTCCAACTGGATCATGCACTTCGACGGCTCCAAAATGCTGGCAGGACTAGGAGCGGGTGTTATCCTAACATCCCCCACAGCAGATACAGTCTAGTACGTACTCCAAATATTATACACAGACTCCAACAATGCAGCCGAATACGAGGCTCTGTTGCATGGTCTTCGGATGGCTGTCTCCATGGGCATTCAACGCCTGGAAGTGCGTGGGGACTCAAACCTTGCAATATTTCAAATAAATGGAGACTTTGATGCCAAAGATCCAAAAATGGTGGCTTATCATAATGTTGTTCTTCAAATGTCAGCTCGGTTCGAGGGGCTTGAGTTTCATCATGTGGTTCGAGAAAATAATCAAGTAGCAGATGTCCTTGCCCGCATCGGCGCTAAGCGCGACCGCGTCCCACCTAACAGCTTTTTGGAAAGGCTCTTCAAGCCATCTGTGGTGTGGCAAGGGGAGAGCACCAAAACCAGTCCGGATCCGACCACAACCCCAGATTTCGAACACACTGACATTATCGAGGGCTCTGCCACCAAAATAACACCATCGGCCCATCTTATTATGGCAGTAATTGCCCCATGGACCGAACCCTTTTTGGCCTACCTTAATAGGCGAGAACTCCCAGAGGATCAAAACGAGGCGCGCTGCATTGTCCGGCGCTCGAAGGCCTACAAGGTCCACGAAGGAGAATTTTACAATAAAAGCGCTACCAGAGTACTTCAAAGATGTATCTCCGAGGAAGAGGGGCGGCAGCTCTTGGCTGAAATTCACGCCGGTCTCGGCGGACACCATGCCGCAGCTCGGGCCCTTGTAAGCAAGGCCTTCCGTACAGGATTTTATTGGCCGACTACCCGAGCAGATGCGCAGGACCTTGTCCAACATTGCGTCGGATGCCAGCTTTTCGCCAACCAAAGCCATATGCCACCCACTGCCCTACAAACAATCCCCATCACTTGGCCTTTGCTGTCTGGGGGCTTGATATGGTCGGAACCCTTAAGGGAGGAAGCCATAAGAAAAAAATACTTGTTGGTCATGGTGGATAAATTCACTAAGTGGATAGAGGCCAAACGAGTTAAAATGACCGAATCCGGACCAGTGATAGACTTCATATCCGGTGTTGAGCACCGTTACGGTGTTCCTCACAGCATCATCACCGATAACGGCTCCAATTTCACAGCCGATGAGGTGAAAACCTGGTGCGGTAATCTGGGCATCAAGCTTGATTACGCCTCCGTCTATCACCCTCAAACAAACGGTCAAGTCGAGCGAGCCAATGGTCTTATTATGAGCGGCATTAAGCCCAGATTAGTGCGGTCTTTGAAAGAGTCAGACACACACTGAGTTGAGGAGCTCGACTCCGTACTCTGGGGGCTGCGGACCATGCCGAATCATACTACCGGACACACACCCTTCTTCATGGTGTACGGTGCAGAGGCTGTGTTGCCCTGTGATATTATTCATGACTCACCTCGAGTGCGCATGTATGATACGTCTCCAACATATCTATAATTTTTGATTGTTCCATACTATTATATTACCTGTTTTGAATGTTTATGGGCTTTACTTTACACTTTTATATCATTTTTGGGACTAACCTACTAACCGAAGGCCTAGCCCGATTGCTGTTTTTTTGCCTATTTCAGTGTTTCGTAGAAAAAGAATATCAAATGGAGTCCAAATGGAATGAAAACTTCGGGAGCGATCTTTTTGGAACAAACGTGATCCAGAGGATTTGGAGTGGAAGTCAAGAAACAAGCGAGGCGGCCACGAGGGTGCCCGGCGTGCCCCCTATAGGTGGGCGCGCCCCCCACCCTCGTGGGCCCCTTGAGCGTCCACCGACCTACTTCTTCCTCCTTCATATACCCATGTACCTTGAAAACATCAGAGGTGACCACGAAAAACTATTTCCACCACCATAACCTTCTGTATCCGCGAGATCCCATCTTGGAGCCGTCGCTGGTGCTCCGTCGGAGGGGGAATCCACCACAGAGGGCCTCTACATCATCTCCAAGGCCTCTCCGATGAGTTGTGAGTAGTTTACCACAGACCTTCGGGTCCAAAGTTATTAGCTAGATGGCTTCTTCTCTCTCTTTGAATCTCAATACAAAGTTCTCCTTCCTCTTCTTGGAGATCTATTCGATGTAACTCTTTTTGTGGTGTGTTTGTCGAGATCCGATGAATTGTGGGTTTATGATCAAGTTTATCTATGAGAAATATTTGAATCTCCTCTGAATTCTTTTATGTGTGATTAAGTTATCTTTGCAAGTCTCTTCGAATTATCAGTTTGGTTTGGCCTACTTGGTTGATCTTTCTTGCAATGGGAAAGTGCTTAGCTTTGGGTTCAATCTTGCGGTGTCCTTTCCCAGTGACAACAGGGGCAGCAAGGCACGTATTGTATTGTTGCCATCGAGGATAAAAAGATGGGGTTTATATCATATTGCATGAGTTTATCCCTCTACATCATGTCATCTTTCTTAATGCGTTACTCCGTTCTTCATGAACTTAATACTCTAGATGCATGCTAGATAGCGGTCGATGTGTGGAGTAATAGTAGTAGATGCAGGCAGGAGTCAGTCTACTTGTTAAGGACGTGATGCCTATATACATGGTCATGCCTAGATAATCTCATAACTATGCGCTTTTCTATCAATTTCTCGATTGTAATTTGTTCACCCACCATAATAATTATGCTATCTTGAGAGAATCCACTAGTGAAACCTATGCCCCCGGGTCTATCTCTTATCATATAAGCTTTCAATCTACTTTTATTTGCATCTTTACTTTTCCAATCTATATCATAAAATACCAAAATATATTTATATTATCATATTATCTCTATCAGATCTCACTTTCGCAAGTGGCCATGAAGGGCTTGACAACCCCTTTATTGCGTCGGTTGCGAGTTCTTCTTTGTTTGTTTGTGTAGGTGCGTGGGACTTGTGAGGAGCCTCCTACTGGATTGATACCTTGGTTCTCAAAAACTGAGGGAAATACTTACGCTACTATTGCTGCATCACCCTTTCCTCTTCAAGGAAAACCAATGCAAGCTCAAGACGTAGCAAGAAGGATTTCTGGTGCCGTTGCCGGGGAGGTCTTCGCTCATGTCAAGACATACCAAGTACCCATCACAAACTCATCTCCCTCGCATTACATTATTTGCCATTTGCCTCTCGTTTTCCTCTCCCCCACTTCACCTTTGCCGTTTTATTCGCCCTCTCTTTTCCGCTTGCCCTCTTCTTCCTCCTCGCTTTTGTTTGCCGTTATGTCTGAAGTTGGGGAAATAATCGTCGATATGGATAATAGTGATAACATGGAAAATTTTGATGCTCGTGCTGAAGAATCCCCTATCTTGCATACTAAAAAGTTTCGAATCGATAGTGGTAATATTATTGGAAAAGGTTATTCAAGACTTCTTTACTTGTGCCGGTGCTTTACCTTCTATGGGTGGTTCTATTCTTCATAGAACTAGTAGTCTTGTGGATGCTATCGCCATGCTTGTAGTTGAGCTTGAAAGACAATTTATGCATATGCATCCTTGCATACAAAGATTTTTCCTGGAATTTTCTAATATTGAGCATTCTTCTGTTAAGCGCACCGCTACTATCTTTTTGGCACATGAGTTTAGATTTATAATAAAAGAGGCCAAAAAAATCTTTGCGCACTATAGGGTGGACGCCGGCTATCCTCCCATAGAAGCGATCCTCTTTGATCAAGAGGAAATTAGGCGTTTTCAATCTTTGGACTATGTTGCTTTTAACGAAAACCTTAGAAAAAAGGTTCCTACCAATGTCCTAGTTGATAGAATTTCCGAACTTAATAATGATTTTGCTCTTCGAAACAATGAGCTAGGATACTCTCTTGAGTATAGGCTCACGAAGTTCGCCCAAAAGAATGCTTATAATGATGAATTAGTTGTGCAATATGAAGGGCCAAAGGAGGAACCCATACCTCCTGAGATCGATCTTGGGGACTCTTGTCCCATTAAATTTATCCTTTTTGATTACTTTTCCTTGCCTCAAAGAAAACTTGCTGCTAAAGGTAGAGAATATGAGATGATTTTTCGTGATCTATCTTATTATTATGGAACTATCTAGATCTATCCTTGCTTTTATGCCTAGCTTGCGGCGTTAAACAATAGCGCTAGTTGGGAGGCAACCCAATTTTATTGTAGTTTTTTTGTTTTTGCTTCTGTTTAGTAATAAATTTTACATTTACTTTATGTTTATATGTGTTTTCTTGTTTTAATTAGTGTTTGTGCCAAGTAGAACCTATAGGATAACCTATGGTAAGAGTTAATTTGATTCTGCTGAAAAACAGAAACTTTGCGCTCACGAGAAAAAAATCAATAAATCACAGAAACATGATTTTGCGTTGATTCCTTTTGCTGTAGATAAATAGACAAATTGCCTAGGACTTCCTATGTTGGTTGGATTTTTAGAGTTCCAAAAGTATTCGAAAGTTACAGATTGCTACAGACTATTCTGTTTTTGACAGATTCTGCTTTTAGTGTGTTGTTTGCTTATTTTGATGCATCTATGGCTAGTATGTAGGGGGTATGAACCATAGAGAAGTTGGAATACAGTAGGTAACACCAATATAAATAAAGAATTAGTTCATTACAGTACCTTATGTGGTGGTTTTTCTTTCTTGCACTAACGGAGCTTACGAGATTTCCTGTTGAGTTTTGTGTTGTGAAGTTTTCAAGTTTTGGGTAAAGATTTGATGGACTATGGAATAAAGGGTGGCAAAAGCCTAAGCTTAGGGATGCCCATGGCACCCCAAGATATTCAACGATAACCAAAAGCCTAAGCTTGGGGATGCCCCGAAAGGCATCCCCTCTTTCGTCTTCGTCTATCGGTAACTTTACTTGGAGCTATATTTTTATTCGCCACATGATATGTGTTTTGCTTGGAGCATCGTGTATGATATGAGTCTTTGCTTGTTAGTTTACCAAAATCATCCTTGCTGTACACACCTATTGGGAGAGACCCTCATTATTTAGAATTTATTAGAATACTCTATGTGCTTCACTTATATCTTTTGAGCTAGATAGTTTTGCTCTATGTGCTTCACTTATATTTTTTTAGAGCACGACAGTGGTTTAATTTTATAGAAATTATTTATCTCTCATGCTTCACTTATATTATTTTGAGAGTCTTTTATAACAACATGGTATTTTCTATGGTCATAAAATTGGTCCTAGAATGATGGGCATCCAAGTTGGGTATAATAAAAACTATCGTAGAAGTGAATTGGATGCTATGATCAATTTGATGCTTGATAATTGTTTTGAGATATAGAGGTGGTGATATTAGAGCCATGCTAGTTGATGTAATTGTGAATTTAAAGAATACTTGTGTTGAAGTTGGCAAGTCCCGTAGCATGCACTTATGGTAAAAGTTGTGTAACAAATTTATTGCATGGGGTGCTCTTTTGATTGCCTTCCCTTGTGTGGAGGTCGGGGGCCCGCGATGGTTAACTCCTACCAACCTCCCGCCTAGGAGCATGCGCATAGTGCTTGGGTTTTGATGACTTGTAGATTTTTGCAATAAGTATATGAGTTCTTTATGACTAATGTTGAGTCCATGGATTATACGCACTCTCACCTTCCATTATTGCTAGCCTCTTCGGTACCGTGCATTGCCCTTTCTCACCTTGAGAGTTGGTGAAAACTTCGCCGATGCATCCAAACCCCGTGATACGATATGCTCTATCACACATAAACGTCCTTATATCTTCCTCAAAACAGCCACCATACCTACCTATTATGGCATTTCCATAGCCATTCCGAGATATATTGCCATGCAACTTTCCACCGTTCCGTTCATCATGACACATATCATCATTGTCATATTGCCTTGCATGATCATGTAGTTGACATCGTATTTGCGGCAAAGCCACTATGCATAATTTTTCATACATGTCACTCTTGATTTATTGCCCATCCATGTACACCGCCGGAGGCATTCATATAGTGTCATATCTTGTTCTAGTTTTGAGTTGTAATTCATGAGTTGTAAATAAATAGAAGTGTGATTATCATCATTATTAGAGCATTGTCCCTTAAAAAGGAGAAGAAAAAAGAAAGGCCAAAAAGAAAAAAAAGAAAGGCCAAAGAAAAAAAAGAAAGGCCAGATAAAAAAAGGAAGGCCCAAAAAAATAAAAATAAAAATAAAGGGGACAATGTTACTATCTTTTCCACACTTGTGCTTCAAAGTAACACCATGTTCTTCATATAGAGAGTCTCATTTGTTGTCTCTTTCATATACTAGTGGGAATTTTTAATTATAGAACTTGGCTTGTATATTCCAACGATGGGCTTCCTCAAAATGCCCTAGGTCTTCATGAGCAAGCAAGTTGGATGCACACCCACTTAGTTTCTTTTGTTGAGCTTTCATACATTTATAGCTCTAGTGCATCCGTTGCATGGCAATCCCTACTCCTCATGTTGACATCAATTGATGGGCATCTCCATAGCCCGTTGATTAGCCTCGTCAATATGAGACTTTCTCCTTTTTTGTCTTCTCCACACAACCTCCACTATCATATTCTATTCCACCCATAGTGCTATATCCATGGCTCACGCTCATGTATTGCGTGAATGTTGAAAAAAGTTTGAGATTGCTAAAGTATGAAACAATTGCTTGGCTGAAACCAGGGTTGTGCTTGATGGGAGTATTTTGTGTGATGAAAAAGAAACATAACCTAACTATATGATTTTGTAGGGATGAACTTTCTTTAGCCATGTTATTTTGACAAGACATGATTGCTTTATTAGTATGCTTGAAGTATTACTATTTCTTATGTCAATATGAACTTTTATTTTGAATCATTTGGATCTGAACATTCATGCCACAATAAAGAGAAATACATTGAGAAATATGCTAGGTAGCATTCCACATCAAAAATTCTATTTTTATCATTTACCTACTCGAGGACGAGCAGGAATTAAGCTTGGGGATGCTTGATACGTCTCCAACGCATCTATAATTTTTGATTGTTCCATGCTATTATATTACCCGTTTTGGATGTTTATGGGCTTTACTTTACACTTTTATATCATATTTGGGACTAACCTACTAACCAGAGGCCCAGCCCGAATTGCTGTTTTTTTTGCCTATTTCAGTGTTTCGCAGAAAAAGAATATCAAACGGAGTCCAAACGGAATGAAACCTTCGGGTGCGATCTTTTTGGAACAAACGTGATCCAGAAGACTTGGAGTGGAAGTCAAGAAACAAGCAAGGCGGCCACGAGGGTGCCCAGTGCGCCCCCTACAGGTGGGCCCGCGCCCCACCCTCGTGGCCCCCTCGAGCGTCCACCGACCTACTTCTTCCTCCTACATATACCCATGTACCCTGAAAACATCAGAGGCGACCACGAAAAACTATTTCCACCACTGTAACCTTCTGTATCCGTGAGATCCCATCTTGGAGCCGTCGCCGGTGCTCCGCCGGAGGGGGAATCCACCACGGAGGGCCTCTACATCATCTCCAAGGCCTCTCCGATGAGTTGTGAGTATTTACCAAAGACCTTCGGGGTCCATAGTTATTAGCTAGATGGCTTCTTCTCTCTCTTTGAATCTCAATACAAAGTTCTCCTTCCTCTTCTTGGAGATTGATACGTCTCCAACGTATCTATAATTTATGAAGCATTCATGCTATTTTATTATCTGTTTTGAATGATTATGGGCTTTATTATACACTTTTATATTACTTTTGGGACTAACCTATTAACCGGAGGCCCAACCCAGATTTGTTGTTTTATGCCTATTTCAGTGTTTCGAGGAAAAGGAATATCAAACGGAGTCAAAACGGAACGAAATCAACTGGAGAAGTTATTTTTGGAAGGAAAGCCACCCGATGGACTTGGAGTGCACGTCAGGAGATACGGGAGGTGCTCACGAGGGTGGGGGGGGGGGCGCCCACCCCCTAGGGCGCGCCCCCTGCCTCGTGGGGCCCTCGTAGCTCCACCGACGTACCCCCTGCACCCATATATACCTACGTATCATAAAACTTCGAGAATAGAAGATAGATCGGGAGTTCCGCCGCCGCAAGCCTCTGTAGCCACCAACAACCTCTCGGGAGCCCTTCCCGGCACCCTGCCGGAGGGGGAGCCCATCACCGGTGGCCATCTTCATCATCCCGGCGCTCTCCATGACGAGGAGGGAGTAGTTCACCCTCGGGGCTGAGGGTATGTACCAGTAGATATGTGTTTGATCTCTCTCTCTCTCTCTCATGTTCTCTCTCGTGTTCCCTCTATGGCACGATCTTGATGTATCCCGAACTTTGCTATTGTAGTTGGATCTTATGATGTTTCTCCCCCTCTACTCTCTTGTGATGAATTGAGTTTCCCCTTTGAAGTTATCTTATCGGATTGAGTCTTTTATGAGAACACTTGATGTATGTATTGGTGATCAACTTGCGGGTTTCGTGACATTGGGAACCTATGCATAGGGGTTGGCACACGTTCTTGACTCTCCGGTAGTAGCTTTGGGGCACTCTTTGAAGTACTTTTATGTTGGTTGGATGAATCTGAGATTGTGTGACGCATATCGTATAATCATGCCCACGGATACTTGAGGTGACAATGGAGTATCTAGGTGACATTAGGGTTTTGGTTGATTTGTGTCTTAAGGTGTTATTCTAGTACGAACTCTTGAATAGATTGATCCGAAAGAATAACTTTGAGGTGGTTTCGTACCCTACCATAATCTCTTCGTTTGTTCTCCGCTATTGAGTGACTCTTTGTTGCATGTTGAGGGCTCATTATATGATCTATATATGTTATTATTGTTGAGAGAACTTGCACTAGTGAAAGTATGAACCCTAGGCCTTGTTTCCTACCATTGCAATACCGTTTACGCTCACTTTTATCATTAGTTACCTTGCTGTTTTTATTATTTCAGATTACAAAAACCTATATCTACTATCTATTTTGCACTTGTATCTTCATCTCTTCGCCGAACTAGTGCACCTATAAAATTTACCATTGTATTGGGTGTGTTGGGGACACGAGAGACTCTTTGTTATTTGGTTGCAGGGTTGCTTGAGAGAGACCATCTTCATCCTACGCCTCCTACGGATTTGATAAACCTTAGGTCATCCACTTGAGGGAAATTTTCTACTGTCCTACAAACCTGTGCACTTGCAGGCCCAACAACGTTTACAAGAAGAAGGTTGTGTAGTAGACATCAAGCTCTTTTCTGGCGTCGTTGCCGGGGAGGCTAGGTAAACGGTACTCACACCCCGTCAACTAAGCTCTTTTCTGGCGCCATTGCCGGGGAGGCTAGCGCTTGAAGGTAACGAGGAGGAGCCTTCTATTCAACCAATCTCATCAATAAGGAGCTCAAAGAGGAAGGTTGAACCCACACATAATGTGAAGAAGAAGAAGAAAACAAGGAGCAAGAAAGGTAGAAAGGTATCCCTCCCAAATGATGTTGCTCCTACTACTCATTGTGATGATGATAATTGCTATACTATTGGTGCTATCAATATTTTTAATGATGAGAGTGATTATGCTTATGATATGAAAGGGCCCAAGCTTGGGGAAGCTATGTTTGATTGGGATAAAATATTTGAGAATATATTTGCTGGAATTAATGTTTGTCCCAAGCTTGGGGATGCTATGTTTAATGAAGATGATATTTTTAGAATCCCAAGTTTTGATATGCAAAGTTGTTATGATGATAGCATGCCTCCTACCTATGATGATTATATTGATGAAAGTGGGTTCGGAAGAGAGTCAACTTTAGGAAGTAGTGATCCCACTATTTTGGAGGATGTTGAATTTTATTGTGATGAATACGAAAGTGGATTTGGAAGAGTGTCAACTTTATTTAGTGATTCCACTATCTTGGGAGAGGTTTCAATCAATTATGATGAGAACGAAGTTGCTACTTATGATGATTATTGTGATGAAACTTATGCTATAAAAAGTAGTGAGGATTATATTTACAAATCTTGTCATGATTATGATTACCCTTTTTCTGAACATTACTCTTTTAATGTGGAAACAATTTTTAGTGTTCAAGTCTCTCATGATACTCCCACTACTATTCATGAGAAGAATTTTGCTTATGTGGTGAGTAGTAAATTTTCTATGCTTGTAGATCATGAAAATAATGCTTTAGGTGCTGGTTATATTGTTGAATTCATTCATGATGCTACTGAAAATTATTATGAGGGAGGAACATATGCTTGTAGGAATTGCAATAATATCAAGTTTCCTCCCTGTGTGCTTAAATTCTTGAAGCTATGCTTGTGTTACCTTCCTATGCTAGTTGATTATTGTTACCATAAGTTGTTTGCTCACAAAATCCCTATGCATAGGAAGTGTGTTAGACTTAAATGTGCTAGTCATATTCTTCATGATGCTCCCGTTATGTTTCAATTCTTATCTTTTATGTGAGCATCATTGTCATCATCATGCCTAGCTAGAAAGGCATTAAAGAAAAGCGCTTGTTGGGAGACAACCCAATATTTATCCTTACTGTTTTTGTGTGTCCACATGATTATGCTACTGTATTAATCATGTTCTATAGCTTTTGTTTCAATAAAGTGCCAAGTAGAACCTTTGGGAAGACTTGGGTGAAGTCTATATGATCTTGCTGTAAAAAACAGAAACTTTTGCTCTCAAGAGAATAGCTGCCATTTTTTACTGGAGAGTGAATTTAGGTTGATTCTCTTCGAAGATGATTAATAGAAAAATTTCTAAGGCCCAGCAATTTATTTCATAATTTTTGGGGTTCCATAAGTATACGTTTGATACAGATTACTACAGACTGTTCTGTTTTTGACAGATTCTGTTTTCATTGTGTTGTTTGCTTATTTTGATGCATCTATGGCTAGTATTAAGTGGTATGAACCATAGAGAAGTTAGAATACAGTAGACATTACACCAATATGAATTTAGAATGAGTTCATTACAGTACCCAAGTGGTGGATTTATTTTCTTATACTAACGGAGCTTACGAGTTTTGTTTTTGAGTTTTGTGTGGTTGAAGTTTTCAAGTTTTGGGTAAAGATTCGATGGACTATAGAATAAGGAGTGGGAAGAGCCTAAGCTTGGGGATGACCAAGGCACCCCAAGGTAATACCCGAGGACAACCAAGAGCCTAAGCTTGGGGATGCCCCGGAAGGCATCTCCTCTTTCGTCTTCGTTCATCGGTAACTTTACTTGGAGCTATATTTTTATTCGCCACATGATATGTGTTTTGCTTGGAGCGTCATTTTCTTTTGTTAGTTTTTGCTTGCTGTTAGTTAGAATAATGTTCTTATTCTTTAGTTTCAATAAAAAAGTCAAGGATAGCCTTTGCCATGCTTATTTTGCTAGTTTGCATGTTGCTGTTTGAAAACAGAAAGTTTACCGCTGTTGCAAAAATTCCCTAGAAAAGTCAGACAATGGTATAACGTTGAATCTTTTTGAATATTGAGCTCTAATAAATTTATTACAGTGGGAATTTTAGTTCATAATTTTTGGGGTCAGGTAAGTATTGATACTCTTGCATTCTTTATAGACTGTACTGTTTTAGCAGATTGCTGTTATGGTTGCATTGTTTGCATATGTTTGCTTGTTTAATGATTCTATTTGAGGATTGGAGTATTAGATATGCAGAGGCATTTAGTATGCAATGTTGAATAATAATGTTAGTGATTTGTTACAGTAGAATATGATAAGGTTTTGCATTGGTTTATACTAACCTATCTCACGAGTTCTTGTTGAGTTTGTTGTGAATGAAGCTTATGATAAAAAGAGAAACCATGATATGAGAGGAATTAAGGAGACACAAAAGTTCAACCTTGGGGATGCCCAAGGCACCCCAAGATAATATTACAAGAAGTCTCAAGCATCTAAGCTTGGGGATGCCCTGGTAGGCATCCCACCTTTCTTCTTCAACAACTATCGGTTAGTATCGGTTGAACCTAAGTTTTTGCTTCTTCACATGAGTTGTGCTATCCTTGCAATGTCATTTTATTTTGTTTTTCTTGCTGCTTGAATACAATACCAAGATCTGAAATTCTTTAAGGAGAGCGAGTCCTTGCATAGTTGCATAATTATTTAGCTACTCATTGATCTTCACTTATATTTTTTTGGAGTAGTTTTTCGTTTACTCGTGTGCTTCACTTATATCCTATGAGTAAATTGTTGAATGAATTGATTGTCATAAATCTGAAATTATATATGTTTCATTTGCTTATCCCATGGGGAGTAATGACTTCACATCTAATAAGTAGAGGTTGTAAATTTATTGACGGTTAGCAAGCATTGTATTGGTCATTTGAACAATTCATGAAAGAATATTGAAGGAAGAGAGATTTCACATATAAATATATTATCATAGACATCTTTTATAATTGAGAGCACTCATTAAGTATGACATGCTAAAGAGTTGATGTTGGAAAAGGAAGACAACGTAATGGGTTATGTTTTCTCGCATCTCAGTTAAAGTATATTGTCATGGATCATTCAAACATGTTGAGCTTGCCTTTCCCCCTCATGCTAGCCAAAAATTCCTAGCACCAAGTAGAGATACTACTTGTGCTTCCAAATATCCTAAAACCCAGTTTTTGCCATGAGTGTCCACCATACCTACCTATATGCGGTATTTACCTGCCATTCCAAGTAAATTTGCATGTGCCAAACTCTAAACCTTCAAATTATAATCTGTTTTGTATGCCCGAATTGCTCATGTAGCAACTAGGGGCTGTCAGTGTCTTCCATGCTAGGTGGGTTATTCTCAAGAGGAGTGGACTCCGCTCCTCATTCACGATAAAGTGGCGGTAACTGGGATGCCCAGTCCCATGATCCAAAAAGATCAAAGAAAATCAAAATAATTAAATAAAACTCCCCCAGGATTGTTGTTAGTTGGAGGCACTCGTTGTTTCGAGCAAGCCATGGATTGATGCTTGTTGGTGGTTGGGGGAGTATAAACTTTTACCATTCTGTGTGGGAACCGCCTATAATGTATGTAGTATGGAAGATATTGGGAACTCTTGGTTGTTATGTTGACAATGAGATCATACCTCTCAAAATTATTTATCTATATTTTAAAATTGAGCTCTGGCACCTCTGCAAATCCCTGCTTCCCTCTGCGAAGGGCCTATCTTTTACTTTATGCCTTTTACTTTATGCAAGAGTCAAGGTGGTCTTCACCTTTCCCTTTTTCATTTTATCCTTTGGCAAGCACTTTGTGGTGGGGTGATCCTGATATATATATCCAATTGGATGTACGTTAGCATGAACTATTATTGTTGACATCACCCAACGGTGAATACGTTTGGAGGCAACATTATAAGCCCCAATCTTTCTCTGTGTTTGATTAAAACTTTATAACCACAAGTATTGCGTGAGTGTTAGCAATTGTAGAAGACTATATGATAGTTGAGTATGTGGAGTTTGCTATTCCTCGAAATAAGATGAATTGCAATTGTTTTGATGACTAAGAATGAAGTTTGCTAGTTTTCAAGAATGTTTATGGTCTATGCTTTAACATGTGAATTGCTTGTTACTAGTTCGTGAAAAGTTTTATGAGTTGAACTACTGTTATGACATATTATCATGCTAGAAAAGGTGATTGAAATTATCATTGATTAAACTTGTGCACCTCTAGCATTCACACTTCATAAATTCTTTCTTTTATCATTTACCTACTCGAGGACGAGTAGGAATTAAGCTTGGGGATGCTGATACGTCTCCAACGTATCTATAATTTATGAAGCATTCATGCTATTTTATTATCTGTTTTGAATGATTATGGGCTTTATTATACACTTCTATATTACTTTTGGAACTAACCTATTAACCGGAGGCCCAGTCCTGATTTGCTGTTTTATGCCTATTTCAGTGTTTCGAGGAAAAGGAATATCAGACGGAGTCAAAACGGAACGAAATCAACTGGAGAAGTTATTTTTGGAAGGAAAGCCACCCGATGGACTTGGAGTGCACGTCAGGAGATACAGGAGGTGCACACGAGGGTGGGGGGCGCGCCCCCTGCCTCGTGGGCCCCCCGTAGCTCCACTGACGTACCCCCTACACCCATATATACCTACGTATCATAAAACTTCGAGAACAGAAGATAGATCGGGAGTTCCGCTGCCGCAAGCCTCTGTAGCCACCAAAAACCTCTCGGGAGCCCTTCCCGGCACCCTGCCGGAGGGGGAGCCCATCACCGGTGGCCATCTTCATCATCCCGGCGCTCTCCATGACGAGGAGGGAGTAGTTCACCCTCGGGGCTGAGGGTATGTACCAGTAGCTATGTGTTTGATCTCTCTCTCTCTCGTGTTCCCTCTATGGGACGATCTTGATGTATCCCGAGCTTTGCTATTGTAGTTGGATCTTATGATGTTTCTCCCCCTCTACTCTCTTGTGATGAATTGAGTTTCCCCTTTGAAGTTATCTTATCGGATTGAGTCTTTTATGAGAACACTTGATGTATGTCTTGGTGATCAACTTGTGGGTTTCGTGACATTGGGAACCTATGCATAGGGGTTGGCACACGTTCTTGACTCTCTGGTAGTAGCTTTGGGGCACTCTTTGAAGTACTTTTATGTTGGTTGGATGAATCTGAGATTGTGTGACACATATCGTATAATCATGCCCACGGATACTTGAGGTGACAATGGAGTATCTTGGTGACATTAGGGTTTTGGTTGATTTGTGTCTTAAGGTGTTATTCTAGTACGAACTCTTGAATAGATTGATCTGAAAGAATAACTTTGAGGTGGTTTTGTACCCTACCATAATCTCTTCGTTTGTTCTCCGCTATTAGTGTCTTTGGAGTGACTCTTTGTTGAATGCTGAGGGCTTATTATATGATCTATCTATGTTACTATTATTGAGAGAACTTGCACTAGTGAAAGTATGAACCCTAGGCCTTGTTTCCTACCATTGCAATACCGTTTACGCTCACTTTTATCATTAGTTACCTTGCTGTTTTTATTATTTCAGATTACAAAAACCTATATCTACTATCTATTTTGCACTTGTATCTTCATCTCTTCGCCGAACTAGTGCACCTATACAATTTACCATTGTATTGGGTGTGTTGGGGACACAAGAGACTCTTTGTTATTTGGTTGCAGGGTTGCTTGAGAGAGACCATCTTCATCCTACGCCTCCTATGGATTGATAAACCTTAGGTCGTCCACTTGAGGGAAATTTGCTACTATCCTACAAACCTGTGCACTTGCAGGCCCAACAACGTCTACAAGAAGAAGGTTGTGTAGTAGACATCAGAGATCTATTCAATGTAACTCTTTTTGCGGTGTGTTTTGCGAGATCCGATGTATTGTGGGTTTATGATCAAGTTAATCTATGAGAAATATTTGAATCTCCTCTGAATTCTTTTATGTGTGGTTAAGTTATCTTTGCAAGTCTCTTCGAATTATCAGTTTGGTTTGGCCTACTAGATTGATCTTTCTTGCAATTGGAGAAGTGCTTAGCTTTGGGCTCAAATCTTGCGGTGTCCTTTCCCAGTGACAGCAGGGGCAGCAAGGCACATATTGTATTGTTGCCATCGAGGATAAAAATATGGGGTTTATATCATATTGCGTGAGTTTATCCCTCTACATCAAGTCATCTTTCTTAATGCGTTACTTTGTTCTTCATGAACTTAATACTCTAGATGCATGCTGGATAGCGGTCGATGTGTGGAGTAATAGTAGTAGATGCAGGCAGGAGTCGGTCTACTTGTTACGGACGTGATGCCTATATATATGATCATGCCTAGATAATCTCATAACGATGCGCTTTTCTATCAATTGCTCGACAGTAATCTGTTCACCCATCGTAATAATTATGCTATCTTGAGAGAAGCCACTAGTGAAACCTATGGCCCCCGGGTCTATCTCTTATCATATAAGATTTCAATCTACTTTAATTTGCATCTTTACTTTTCCAATCTATATCATAAAATACCAAAAATATAATTATCTATCATATTATCTCTATCAGATCTCACTTTCGCAAGTGGCCGTGAAGGGATTGACATACCCTTTATTGCGTTGGTTGCGTGTTCTTGTTTGTTTTTGTAGGTGTGTGGGACTTGTGAGGAGCCTCCTACTGGATTGATACCTTGGTTCTCAAAAACCGAGGGAAATACTTACGCTACTATTGCTGCATCACCCTTTCCTCTTCAAGGAAAACCAACACAAGCTCAAGACGTAGAAATGTACGAAGAGAAAGAGGCCGAGCTTGATCGGCAGGACAATTTAGATACCCTGGAAGAGGAGCGCGACGTCGCAAAAGCCCATTCCATATTTTATCAACAACAGGCTCATAGATATCAAAGCAGAGAAGTATGGGCCAAGACTTATAATATTGGCGAACTCGTTCTACGTCTACCGAAGAAGAAAAAGGACAAACTCAAGCCCAAGTGGGAGGGTCCCTTCATCATTAACAAAGTTCTCACTGGAGGAGCGTACCGCCTGCGTGATGCATCAGATAATCGCCTCGAGCCGAACCCATGGAACGCGACCAGACTCCGAAGATTCTACGCCTAGCGCCGAACTCTTTGTTCGTCTCCTTCCCTTTTTTCCTTTCTATTATTTATTTTTTAGCTCTCTTTTCGCCTTTTCTTTTATAGCTTTAAAGCTTTCGTGTGGCTAGACCACACACTCACAACGCAATCATCTTCAAGTATGTACGTCCATTATACATGGGGGCTTCTTGTACAGAAGCTTATTATAACTATTTCCGAGCATCAAGCTCACTGCATATGTGTCTTTTCTCCGTATGTACCTTTTCTCCGCCATTATATGCATCGATATGACTTAAGTTTTGGCCAAGATGGGTTGCCTGGCTCCTGTGCTTATCCCCTACGTTCCCGTTAGTTCGGCTAGGGCATAAAGGGAGCACCTCTGCGATTGTTACTATCGGGTCATCCGGATGTGTACCTTAGACTGGGTGAAGCCGAAAGCTAGCGTTCTTAAGGGAATATTCGGTCGGTGGACTAAAGATGTTTTTTACTCATTACACTATGAACCCCCAGATGTTGCATATACTACGACTTTTCAATCACAGTTCATACATGCACGCTAATGCATGCGTACCCAGGGACAGGAACCCTTAACGGAACTATTCTGTCTGGAAGATGTTTCTTACTATCACAATGTAATATAACATAGCTAGTTGGGTACTTGTATGTTCAAGCAACTATGACCCCTACGCCTGGTTTCCATGCGTACCCCGGTTTATATTACCGAGCGGGTATTCGGAAACACTCCGGACCATCGGGTCCAGAGGCCGAAGCAAAAAGGTCTGCCATGACAAATGTTTTACAATCCGTCTAGGGACAAACTTGTCCATTGAAGTACATAGTCACTTGGACTCAAAAACTTCCTCTTCTATGCCGTCCAACAGGTTGTCTAGCTTACAATCCTGCTGAGAATATTTTGCGGCTAATTTTACCTGGTCATATACTAGACTAACTGGAATTTCTTTCCCATCTGACCCTAAAGGTCCGACCCGGGCCATATGATTCAAATCAAGCTTGGTTTACCATGTTTTCACCATGGCCCAGGCTTCTCGTGCACCTTCTCGGCAGGCCGATACCTTCCATAATAAGAAACGCCGCCGCGCTCCCTTAAATAGCTGTACAAGCTCCTCCATACTTCTTGGCGGGGAGGCGGATGGCCATAAGGCCTTGGCAACACTCCGCATTGCCTGCCGAGCTTGCTTGTGTAGTTGCGACAACTCTTGTAGCAGATCACCTGAGGATCCGGACATATCCTCTTCGGGACGGCCACTCAGCATACCTACATACATAACTCTGTCAGTTCCTTCCCTTGCCGAATTATGCAGAGGTAAGTTTGAATACATACTAAATATGCCGCCTTGCAGCCTCTTATTTTCCTTCACGGAGTCATCCAGCTGGGCCCGAACATCTTTCAATTCTTCATCCAGCTGAGTATTGGAATCCTGGAGTTTGTTTTTCTCCTCCCTGACCTGTGTAAGTATACGTTCGCCAGCAGCGAGATGCCTTTCGGTCTTTTGTGCGCCCGCTTGCGCGACGTCCGGTACCTCTCCCGGATTATCTGGTGATATTATCATCAGATATGCAACTGTGTTAGCGTTACTGGTATATATAATTGTGTTTTTCTCAATAGAGGGACACATTACAAGGTGAGGCCTTCTTGGATTCCTCCAGTTCGGCAGTTGCAGTAGCAAGTTGGGTCTGACATTGTTCTAGCTCTTGAGATAAGAGATTGTTCTTCTCTGTGAGCACCTTGTTACACAATGATCCTTAAATCAGTTGTACCAACTGCTTCAAGTCTCGGGGCTACTGGTATATATAATTACCAGATTTGAACAAGTGTGTACTTACCCGCACATCTTTCAAATATTGTTCAGTCGCTCTTGTAAGCCCATCTCGAGCAGCTCGGATGTATGCATAAGGCGTTAAACACCTCATTTGAAAAGCCATGGCCTCGAAGAGTTGCCCGCCAACGCCGTGATTCATGGCACTTTCCACTTCAGAGTTTGTAACGGATACATCATTCGAATTCTCTGCCGAAGGACAATCCGGCATGACTCCCGTGTCATCCTCTGTCCTAAAGACAGGATCTGGAATCTGGCTGGTGGAGGCATGACTCGCAGGATCCCTGGACTTAGTCCGGCGGATGTTTTTCCTGATGAGACACCACAAACAGTGTCACACTTCAGTATGATAGCCAAGGAGCGTGTTTTAAAAACCGTACCTCATTGAAAAAGGCTCGGTCATATTCGCCTTCCTCTTCGAAGGCCTGCCCGACGTAAGCGCCACTCTCTTGTGAGTTGCCTCAGGTGCAGCATGGCGCGCCGAGTGCCTCCCCTTCAGAGCACGAGACAGTGCAGTGGGTGAGGCATAACGAGAGAATTCCTCTTAAAGAAATGGCTCCTGGTTACTTACATGTGAGGCGGGAAGAAGACCGTGATAGTCGGTGATAATAGCCACTTCCGTGCCATCATGGCTTGCCTGGTAAAACACCCCGTCCTCGAGGTCCACAAATATATCTGGATCCTCTTTGAATCTGGGGTCGAGGTCCCGGTTATGGTCCTCTAGCTATGGAGCAGGGCTCTTGAGCTCCTTGGTGATTTTTCGCCATTCCTGTTGCAAATGGACGGATTAATGTCCATGGGAAGCAACTTTGGGAGCAGACTGAGAAGGGTAGTGGGATTAGAACTTACCCATCTAGGAGGATTATACATGGAAAATCCATCCCGATGCTTGAGCAAATTCCTCTGTCTCTCCCTCGTATAATTCGGCCAGTATTTTGGTCAGAGCGGCAGAAGTGTCCGGGCCCTTTCGACCGCAACATGAGGCGTCATCTTCCCCATTGTAGTGCCACATGGGAAACCTTCTATATTGAAGTGGGTGAACCCCTCGCGCTATGGAAGTTGCCATTACCTCGACTATGGATAGACCGGACTAAGCGAGCGTCCTTATCTCGCTCATCAGTTGATGGACTTCCGCACTATCTTCCTCCTTGAGGCTCCGAGGGCGCCAGTTGTGGCGCTTCTTCAATGGAGCTCTTGAAAATTCAGGAAGACCCATTATGACTGGGTCGGGAAGAGCGATGTCCTCGATATAAAACCATTCGGAAGGCCACTCTTCGGATGCCTTCTTCGGCGTGCCGGACAGGTATCCGGTCCCGGCACCACGCCACACTTCGGCTCCGCCTACTTCAAATATTGATCCCTCCTAGTTACGAGGGACGAGGCATAATAGTTTCCTCCACAAATCAAAGTGGGCTTCACAGGCCAGGAATAGCTCGCAGAGAGTGACATAACCCACAATATGCAGGATGGAGGCAGGACTAAAACTGTGCAGTTGGAGGCGATTGGAAATCCCACGCCTCTCAATAAATAGGGAACAAAGCACACCCGCTCCCCCTGGATGGGTTGGGGAAGTTCTCCGCCTGAGCTCCATCATTGAAAGGAACCAATCCTGCTAGAACAGGAGTCAGATATGCGGGGGAAGAAATCTTTGTGTCTGTAGCTTCTCTAGCCGACTATAGGATACAGAGCACCTCTCCTAATTGCCTTTTTCGGGGCCTTGGGGATGAGAGGAAGAACTAGGAACACTGGCCATGGTGGAATGGTTTCTCCCAGTGAGCTCCGAGGATCTTTCGCTTGGTGTGGAATTGATCTGGAAATCCCAGTCTCTTTTATAGACGCCTTTCTTACATGAACAGGGCGGTATGTGCAAAAGTGTCCCGACCTCTCATATTCACTCAACACGTGGAAGCTGAAGATATTATGGTGCAAAATCTGATGAGCACACGATTAATGGAACACCGAATACTGCTCTTTCAATCAGGTACTTTGAAGAAATCGGAGGAGGAACCCGCCTTGCAATGCCAAAGACAATCTGCGCGCTGGACACCTCGTCATTGAAGCCTGGTTCGGGGGATACTGAGGGAGTCCCGGATTAAGGGGTCCTCGGACAGCCGGACTATTGATGTGGGCCGGACTATTGGGCTATGAAGATACAAGATTGAAGACTCTCTCCCGTGTCTGGATGGGACTCTCCTTGGCGTGGAAGGCAAGCTTGGTGATCGAATATGTAGATTCCTTTCTCTATAACCAACTTTGTACAACCCTAGTCCCCTCCAGTGCCTATATAAACCGGAGGGCTCAGTCCGTAGAGGCAGAGACATACACAATCATAATCCTCATAGGCTAGACTTCTAGGGTTTAGCCATTACGATCTCATGGTAGATCAACTCTTGTAATACTCATATCATCAAGATCAATATAGCAGGAAGTAGGGTATTACCTCGATAGAGAGGGCCCAAACCTGGGTAAACATCATGTCCCCCGCCTCCTATTACCATCAACCTTATACACACAGCTCGGGACCCCCTACCCGAGATCCGCCGGTTTTGACACTGACAGGCGCCCCCTCCCACATATATATAGGTGGGAGGAAGGGAGGAGCAGCCAAGGGGGGCGCCCAAGTAGGAGGAATCCTACTTGGGGTCTCTCCCAATCCGCGCCCCTTTCCTTATTTGGAGCGTGGGAGGAAGGAAGTAGGAGGTGGTGCCCCCCTTTCCTTTCTCTCCTGAGGAGGGAATGGCAGGAGTGGCCACCCCTCCCCTTTCCTTCCCCTTAGGGCCGGCCAGCCATGGGAGGGGCGCACCAGCCCCCTTATGGGTTGGTCTGTCCCCTCCTTTGGCCCATAAGGCCCATATCTTCCCGGGGGGGGGGGGGGGGGGCTCGGAACCCCTTCCGGTGACCCGATTCCTTCCTGGTACGTCCCGAAACACTTCCAGTGTCCAAATAACATCGTCCTATATATCAATCTTTACCTCTCGACCATTTCGAGACTCCTCGTCATGTCCGTGATCTCATTCGGGACTTCGAACAACATTCGGTCACATAAACATATAACTCATATAACACTATATGGTCAATGAACGTCAAGCGTGCAGACCCTACAAGTTCGAGAACTATGTAGACACGACCAAGACACCTCTCCGGTCAATAACCTATAGCGGAACCTGGATGCCCATATTGGCTCCTACATATTCTACGAATATCCTTATCAGTCGAACCGTTATGACAAGATATGTAATTCCCTTTGTCCATCGGTATGTTACTTGCCCGAGATTCGATCATTGGTATCTTCATACCTAGTTCAATCTCGTTACGGGCAAGTATCTTCATAGCAATAAACTGAATGATCATTATGCTAAGCTAACGGATGGGTCTTGTCCATCACATCATTCTCCTAATGATGTGATCCCGTTATCAAATGACAACACATGTCTATGGTTAGGAAACCATAACCATCTTTGATCAACGAGCTAGTCTAGTATAGGCTTACTAGGGACACGGTATTTGTTTATGTATTCACACATGTATTTAGGTTTCCCATCAATACAAATCTAGCATGAATAACAAACCTTTATCATGAATAAGGAAATATAAAATAACAACTTTATTATTGCCTCTAGGGCATATTTCCTTCACTCTCCCACTTGCACTAGAGTCAATAATCTAGTTCACATCACCATGGGATTTAACACCCATAGTTCACATCGCCATGTGACCAACACCCAAAGAGTTTACTAGAGTCAATAATCTAGTTCACATCGCCATGTGATTAACACCCAAAGAGTACTAAGGAGTGATCATGTTTTGCTTGTGAGAGAAGTTTAGTCAACGAGTCTCTCACATTCAGATCCATATGTATTTTGCAAATTTATGTGTACAAAGCTATGTATGGGGATATTCTAGCTAATTGCTCCCACTTCCAATATGTATCCAGATTGAGACTCAGAGTCGTCCGAATCGGTGTCAAAGCTTGCATCGATGTAACCCTTTATGACAAACTCTTTATTACCTCCATAATCGAGAAATATCTCCTTAGTCCTCTTAGGTAACTAAGGATAATTTTGACCATTGTCCAGAGATCTACTCCTGGATCACTATTGTACCCCCTTGCCAAACTCATGGCAAGGTACACAATAGGTGGCATACTTATATAGAACCTATGGTTGAGGCATAGTAAATGACATTCATTCCATGGTCGGGTTTTGAGTCTTACTCAACTTCACACCTTGCAACACAGGAAAGAACCCTTTCTTTTACTAATCCATTTTGAACTTCTTCAAAATCTTGTCAAGGTATGTGGTTTGTGAAAGTCCTATTAAGCTCCTCGATCTATCCCTATAGATCTTGATGAAGAAAATATGCCCTAGAGGCAATAATAAAGTTTTTATTTTATATTTCCTAATTCATGATAAAGTTTTATTATTCATGCTATAATTGTATTGATCGGAAACCTAAATACATGTGTGAATACATAAACAAATACCATGTCCCTAGTAAGCCTCTACTAGACTAGCTCGTTGATCAAACATGGTTAAAGTTTCCTAACCATAGACATGTGTTGTCGTTTGATAACGGGATCACATCATTAGGAGAATCATGTGATGGACAAGACCCATCCGTTAGCTTAGCATAATGATCATTCAGTTTTATTGATATTGCTTTCTTCATGTCAAATACATATTCCTTCGACTATGAGATTATGCAACTTCCGGATATCAGAGGAATACCTTGTGTTCTATCAAACATCACAATGTAACTAGGTGATCATAAAATGCTCTACAGGTATCTCTGAAGGTGTTTGTTGAGCTAGCATAGATCGAGATTAGGATTTGTCACTCCGAGTATCGAAAAGGTATCTCTAGGCCCTCTCGGTAATACACATCATAAGCTTGCAAGCAAACGACTAAGGAGTTAGTCACGAGGTGATGTATTACGGAATGAGTAAAGAGACTTGCTGGTAACGAGATTGAACTAGGTATGAAGATACCGACGATCGAGTCTCCTACCTAGTTCAATCTCGGGCAAGTAACATGCCGATGGACAAAGGGAATTATGTATGTTGTCATAACGGTTCGATCGATAAAGATCTTCGCAGAATATGTAGGAGCCAATATGGGCATCCAGGTTCCGCTATTGGTTATTGACCGGAGAGGTGTCTCGGTCATGTCTACATAGTTCTCAAACCCATAGGGTCCGCACGCTGAACACTCGTTGACGATATAGTATTATATGAGTTATGTGATTTGGTGACCGAATGTTGTTCGGAGTCCTGGCTAATATCACAGACATGACGGGGAGTCTCAAAATAGTCGAGAGGTAAAGATTGATATATAGGATGATAGTATTGGGACACCGGAAGTGTTTCGGAGGGTACCGGGTACTTATCAGGTCACCAGAAAGGAGTTTCGGGCACCCCCGGCAAAAGATATGGGTCTTATGGGCCAAGAGGGGAAACGCACCAGCCACAAGGGGCTGGTGCAGCCCCCATATGGGCTAGCCTAAGGAGGGGAAGGGAAGGGGAGAATGGAAAGGAAAGTGTGGATTAGGATTCCCACTTTCTTCCCTCTCACTATTGCAGGATGCTGCTAACGCGACACTACGATCAGAGACCCTTTGACGAAACTGTGTGTGATGCATTAATCGCAAACGGTGATGTAAAATAACTGTCAAAAAGATACAAAACATTTGCGATTGCGGAGCCAGCAAACACGGTTCTGATTTTAGTTGCGTGTGCGATGTAGGGTATACGGTTTAGTTCAATTAACTGTTTGCGATGAGGAAGAAGAAAATAAATGGGAAGCGAGATGAAGGCGTGTGAGATATAAGGCATACAGTTCACTCAGATGAACTGTTTGTGATGAGGCAGAACATCAGAAACGGGCAGCCAGATGAAGGTGTGTGTGATATACGGCATACAGTTCACTCGGACGAACTGTTTGTGATTAGGCAGCACAAAAGAAACGGTCAGCCAAATCAAGGTGTGTGCGATATACGACATACAGTTCATTGCGATAAACTGTTGGTGTTGAGCCAAGAGAACAGAAACGTTTCAAATAAACAAGATGTGTGTAATACGCGGCAAACATCCAATTACATAGGTGGCTAGTACACACATGACATTTCCACACACCAAAGTAAACAATTACAGGCATAATTAACTAGGATAAACGATCATCTGATCATCATCTTCTTCTTGCGCTAGCTCAATGTTCCTTCTATGGGAAGTTTCCATTAATTGATGGTGTTTTATGAACACGCCACTGCTACGTCTTGAGCTTGCATTGGTTTTCCTTGAAGAGGAAAGGGTGATGTAGCACAGTAGCGTAAGTATTTCCCTCAGTTTTTGAGAACCAAGGTATTAATCCAGTAGGAGGCTCCTCACAAGTCCCACGAACCTACACAAACAAACAAAGAACTCGCAACCAACGCGATAAAGGGGTTGTCAATCACTTCACGGCCACTTGCAAAAGTCGGATCTGATAGAGATAATATGATAAGATAAATATATTTTTGGTATTCTATAATATAGATGCAGAAAATAAAGATGCAAATAGAAGTAGATTGAAAGCTTATATGATAAAAGATAGACCCGGGGGCCATAGGTTTCACTAGAGGCTTCTCTCAAGATAGCATAAGTATTAGTGGGTGAACAAATTACTGTCGAGCAATTGATAGAAAAGAGAATAATTATGAGATTATCTAGGCATAATCATGTATATAGGCATCACGCCCGTGACAAGTAGACCGACTCCTGCCTGCATCTACTACTATTACTCCACACATCGACCGCTATCCAGCATGCATCTAGAGTATTAAGTTCATAAGAACAGAGTAACACATTAAGAAAGATGACATGATGTAGAAGGATAAACTCAAGCAATATGATATAAACTCCATCTTTTTATCCTCGATGGCAACAATACAATATGTGCCTTGCAACCCTTTCTGTCACTGGGTAAGGACACCGCAAGATTGAACCCAAAGCTAAGCACTTCTCCCATGGCAAGAAAGATTAATCTAGTAGGCCAAACCAAATCGATAATTTGAAGAGACTTGCAAAGATAACTCAATCATACATAAAAGAATTCAGAGAAGATTCAATTATTATCCATAGATAAACTTGATCATAAACCCACAATTCATAGGATCTCGACAAATACACCGCAATAAGAGATTACATCGAATAGATCTCCGCAAGAGAGGGGGAGAACATTGTATTGAGACCCAAAAAGAGAGAAGAAGCCATCTAGTTAATAACTATGGACCCGAAGGTCTGTGGTAAACTACTCACAACTCATCGGAAGGGCTATGGTGTTGATGTAGAAGCCCTCCATGGTGGATTCCCGGTGACGGCTCCAAGATGGGATCTCGCAGATACAGAAGGTTACGGTGGCGGAAATATTTCTTTGGTGGCTCCCTGGATGTTTTTGGGGGTATGTAGGCTTATATAGGAGGAATAAGAACGTCGGTGGCCGCCCGAGGGGTCCACGAGATAGGGGGCATGCCCAGGAGGGGTGGACGCGCCCTCCTATCTTGTGGCCGCCTCGGCTGCTTCTTGGCTTGCACTCCAAGTCCTCCAGATCACGTTCGTTCCAAAAATCACGCTCCCGAAGGTTTCATTCCGTTTGGACTCCGTTTGATATCCCTTTTCTTCGAAATACTGAAATAGGCAAAAAATAGCAATACGGGCTGGGCCTCCAATTAGTAGGTTAGTCCAAAAAATGATATAAATGTGTAAAATAAAGCCCATAGACATCCAAAACAGGTAATATAATAGCATGGAACAATAAAAAATTGTAGATACGTTGGATATGTATCAAGCATCCCCAAGCTTAATTCCTGCTCGTCCTCGAGTAGGTAAATGATAAAAACAGAATTTTTGATGTGGAATGCTACCTAGCAAAATTCTCAATGTAATTTTATTTATTGTGGCATGAATGTTCAGATCCAAATGATTCAAGATAAAAGCTTATAAAACATAAATAATAATACTTTGAAGCATACTAACAAACAATGATGTCCTCTCAAAATAGCATAGCCAAAGAAAGCTTATCCCTACAAAATCATATAGTTAGGCCATGCTTCATTTTCATTACACAAAATACTCCCATCATGTACAACCCCGATGACGAGCCGAGCAATTGGTTCATACTTTTTAACGCGCTTCAGCTTTTTTTCAACTCTTATGCAATACATGAGCGCAAGCCATGGACATATCACTATGGTGTTATATGGTGGTGGTTGTAAGGTCAACTAGGCGTGTCAATGGGCTATGGAGATGCCCATGAATAGATATCAATGTGAGTGAGTAGGGATTGCCATGCAATGGATGCACTAGAGCTATAAATGTATGAAAGCTCAACAAAAGAAACTAAGTGGGTGTGCATCCAACTTGCTTGCTCACGAAGACCTAGGGCATTTTGAGGAAGCCCATCATTGGAATATACAAGCCAAGTTCTATAATGAAAAATTCCCACTAGTAAATGAAAGTGACAACATAGGAGACTCTCTATCATGAAGATCATGGTGCTATTTGAAGCACACGTGTGGAAAAGAGATAGTAGCAATTGTACCTTCTCTCTTTTTCTCTCATTTTGTTATTATTATTTTTTCTTTTCTTTTCTTTTTCTTTTCTTTTCTTTTTCTTTTTTTCTTTTTTTCCTTTTGGTGGGCTTCTTTCGCCTCTTTTATTTTTATAAAGTCCGAAGTCTCATCCCGACTTATGGGGGAATCATAGTCTTCATCATCCTTTCCTCACTGGGACAATGCTCTAATAATGAAGATCATCACACTTTTTATTGATTTACAACTCAAGAATTACAACTCAAAAGCTAGAACAAGATATGAATCTATATGAATGCCTCCGGCGGTGTACCGGGATATGCAATAAATCAAGAGTGACATGTATGAAAATTATGAAGGTGGCTTTGCCACAAATAGGATGTCAACTACATGATCATGCAAAGAGCAATATGATAATGATGTAGCGTGTCATAATAAATGGAACGGTGGAAAGTTGCATGGCAATATATCTCGGAATGGCTACGGAAATGCCATAATAGGTAGGTATGGTGGCTGTTTTGAGGAAGGTAAATAATGGGTGCATGCTACCGGCAAAAAATGCGCGATAAAATAGAGGCTAGCATAGTGGAAGGATGAGTGTGCGTATATCCATGGACTCACATTAGTCATAAAGAACTCATATACTTATTGCAAAAGTCTACTTAGCCCTCGAAGCAAAGTACTACTACCCATGCCCCTAGAGGGATAGATTGGTAGGAAAATACCATCGCTCGTCCCGACTGCCACTCATAAGGAAGACAATCAAAAGAGCACCTCATGCAACAAATTTGTCACACAACTTTTACCATACGTGCATGCACGGGACTTGTCAACTTCAACACAAGTATTTCTCATTTTCATAATTATCCACTAGCATGACTCTAGCATTACTACCTTTAAATCTCAAAACAATTATTAAGCATCAAATTGATCCTAGTGTTTAATGCACTTTCTATGATAGTTTTTATTAAACCCAACTTGGATGCTCATCATTTTAGGACCAAATTCATAACCAAAGCAAATACCATGCTGTTCTAAGAGACTCTCAAAATAATATAAGTGAAGCATGACAGACTATCAATTTCTTCAAAATTATTCCACCGCCGTGCTCTAAAAGATATAAATGAAGCACTAGAGCAAAAACTATCTAGCTCAAAAGATATAAGTGAAGCACATAGCAAATTCTAATAAAGTGGGATTTTCCCAAAAGGTGTGTTCAGCAAGGATGATTGTGGTAAACTAAAAAGCAAAGACTAATATATAATACATGACGCTCCAAGAAAAACACATATCATGTGGCGAATAAAAATATAGCTCCAAGTAAAGTTACCAATGAACGAAGACGAAAGAGGGGATGCCTTCCGGGGGCATCCCCAAGCTTAGGATTTTGGCTACTCTTGAATATCTTGGGGTGCCTTGGGCATCCCCAAGCTTAGGATTTTGCCACTCTTTATTCCATAGTCCATCAAATCTTTACCCAAAACTTGAAAACTTCACAACACAAAACTCAATAGGAAATCTCATAAGCTCCGTTAGTGAAAGAAAAACAAAATCACTACATAAGGTACTGTAATGAACTCATTCTTTATTTATATTGGTGTTAAACCTACTTTATTCCAAGTTCTCTATGGTTCATACCCTTACATACTAGCCATAGATGCATCAAAATAAGCAAACAACACACGAAAAACAGAATCTGTCAAAAAACAGAACAGTCTGTAGAAATATGTAGATAACGCAAACTTCTGGAACCTTAAAAATACTACCAAAATAGGAAGTCCTAAAAAATTTGTTTATTTAATAGCAGCAAAAAGAATCAATGCAAAATCACGTTCCTGTGATTTATTGAATTGTTTCTCGTGAGCGCAAAGTTTCTATTTTTCAGCAGAATCAAATCAACTCATATCATAGGGTATCCTATAGGTTCTACTTGGCACAAACACTAAATAAAACATGAAAACACATCTAAACATAAAGTAGATGCAAAATTTATTGAATAACATCAAGGAAAAATATTGGGTTGTCTCCCAACAAGCGCTTTTCTTTAAAGCATGTCGGTGTACTAGAGTAGGGGTACCCTAGTATCCCGAACTTGTGCACGGGCAGTTGCACCACCCCGCGGCAAGGCTTGCCGGGTGACCGCCAAGGTCCTCCGTGGTTCCTTTGGAGCCATTCAAGAACAAAGTATTCAAGCCAAGGAGACAAGGCCCCGGCAAGAGGAGCTTGCCGGGAAGGCCAACCAAGGCATCTCAAGGAACTTGCCGCGACGCGCCACGCGTCCCGGCGAGGCCCGGTGAGCGACAAGCTTCCGGACGCGACAAGACAACGACCGCGGCAAGGCGATTGCCGCGGCAAGCTACCACTCTGTACCTGTGCTCCAGCACATCCACCAACGTGTCACCCTGGGACCTTTCCAGGCGCGCGTGGCAAGAGGCTGTGCAGCCAGCGGTGCGCGGTGGCAAGCGACGCTGACAAGATTGCCATCGTGGCGAGCGGTGGCGTCCCTGACGGTCCCTTTTTGCACTATTTGGGCGACGTAGATGGGCATTTAATGCCTTTGTCCCCTGCCGTCAGGGTTAGGTATGGTACACTGTACAGGTAGTTGTACCAACCGCAATTCCTTTTCCATTTTTACTCTTGTCTACGTTGCCACCTGTCGGAGAGCCCTTTAGCATATAAAAGGAGGCCCATGCGCAACGTAGAAGGAGGCTCGAAGGGAGAAAAACACTCACGCTCGGTCTCGTTAGCAGCTAGTGTGTACTGTAGCACTCAGCGCTCCCGAGCAAGAACTCAATACACTCAGACATGCAGCAGTAGGAGTGTTATCTCTCCGGAGAGCTCCGAAGCTGGGTAAAACCGCTCGTGTGCTTCGCCTCGATCCGCTCTTCGTGCGATCTCCGCCCCCCGCCGAACCGAAAGGGGCTCGGTCCGCCGGTCCCATAGGTGTTCGTGGATCAGCCTCCCCGACATCTTTGGCGCGCCAGGTAGGGGTAAACTGCTCATGTGCTTCGCCTTGATCCGCTCTTCGTGCGACCTCCGCCCCCCGCCAAACCGAAAGGGGCTCGGTCCGCCGGTCCCATAGGTGTTCGTGGATCAGCTTTCCCCGACATCTTTGGCGCGCCAGGTAGGGGTAAACTGCTCGTGTGCTTCGCCTCGATCCACTCTTCGTGCGACCTCCGCCCCCCGCCGAACCGAAAGGGGCTCGGTCCGCCGGTCCCATAGGTGTTCGTGGATCAGCCTCCCCGACATCTTTGGCGCGCCAGGTAGGGGTAAACTGCTCGTGTGCTTCGCCTCGATCCACTCTTCGTGCGACCTCCGCCCCCCGCCGAACCGAAAGGGGCTCGGTCCGCCGGTCCCATAGGTGTTCGTGGATCAGCCTCCCCTACATCTTTGGCGTGCCAGGTAGGGGTAAACTGCTCGTGTGCTTCGCCTCGATCCGCTCTTCGTCCGACCTCCGCCCCCCGCCGAACCGAAAGGGGCTCGGTCCGCCGGTCCCATAGGTGTTCGTGGATCAGCTTTCCCCGACATGTTTGGCGCGCCAGGTAGGGGTAAACTGCTCGTGTGCTTCGCCTCGATCCGCTCTTCGTGCGACCTCCGCCCCCTGCCGAACCGAAAGGGGCTCGGTCTGCCGGTCCCATAGGTGTTCGTGGATCAGCTTCCCCGACAAAGCCTTTTTAGCTAGGCATTGAGATTTAAATGATGCTCACATAAAAGACAAGAAGTGAAGCATAAAGAGAGCATCATAAAACATGTGACAAACACATCTAAGTCTAACATACTTCCTATGCATAGGCATCTTATAGGAGAACAAATTATCATAGCAAGCAAAAACTAGCATATGCAAGGAAGAACAAAGAGACGATGGCAATCTCAACATGACGAGAGGTAATTTAGTAACATGAAAGTTTCTACAACCATATTTTCCTCTATAATAATTACATGCGGGATCATAAGCAAATTCAACAAAATAGCTATCACATAAAATATTTTCAACATGATCCACATGCATGCAAAGTTGACACTCTTCCAAAATAGTGGGATTAGCATTAACTAAAGTCATGACTTCTCCAAACCCACTTTTATCAAAAACTTCATAAGATTGAACATTATCCAAATATGTGGGATCTAAAGTTAACACTCTTCCAAACCCACTTTCAGTATTATTACAAACATTATTATCAATCTCATATTCATCATGGAGGTTAAATAAATTTTCAAGATCAAAAGAAGAATCACCCCAATCATGATCATTCCAACAAGTAGTAGACATAGCAAAACTAGCATCCCCAAGCTTAGGGTTTTGCATATTATTAGCACAATTGACATCAAGAGAATTTATAGTAAAATTATAGCAATCATACCTTTTATTCAAGGAGTTATCGTGAATCTCTTCATAAATTTCTTCATCATAATTTTCAGATTCACAAGTTTTGAGCAAAGCTTCATAAAGATAATCTAGTGCACAAAACTCACTAGCAATAGGTTCATCATAATTGGATCTCTTAAAAAGATTAGCAAGTGGATGAGGATCCATAGATCTTAGGTTCTCTGTTTAGCAATAAGTAAACAACTATTCCAACCAAATGAGCAAACAAGCCAAGCAAGACATCAAAGCAAATGAAAAGACGAACAGAAGAAGGGCGAATAAAACGGCAAGGGTGAAGTGGGGGAGAGGAAAACGAGAGGCAAATGGAAAATAATGTAAATGTGAGGTAGATGAGTTTGTGATGGGTACTTGGTATGTCTTGACTTGAGCAAAGACCTCCCCGGCAACGGCGCCAGAAATTCTTCTTGCTACGTCTTGAGCTTGCGTTGGTTTTCCTTGAAGAGGAAAGGGTGATGCAGCACAGTAGCGTAAGTATTTCCCTCAGTTTTTGAGAACCAAGGTATCAATCCAGTAGGAGGCTCCTCACAAGGCCCACGAACCTACACAAACAGACAAAGAACTCGCAACCAACGCGATAAAGGGGTTGTCAATCCCTTCATGGCCACTTGCAAAAGTGAGATATGATAGAGATAATATGATAAGATAAATATATTTTTGGTATTTTATAATATAGATATAGAAAATAAAGATCCAAATAAAAGTAGATTGAAAGCTTATATGATAAAAGATAGACCCGGGGGCCATAGGTTTCACTAGAGGCTTCTCTCAAGATAGCATAAGTATTAAAGTGGGTGAACAAATTACTGTCGATCAATTGATAGAAAAGCGAATAATTATGAGATTATCTAGGCATGATCATGTATATAGGCATCACGCCCGTGACAAGTAGACTGACTCCTGCCTGCATCTACTACTATTATTCCGCACATCGACCGCTATCCAGCATGCATCTAGAGTATTAAGTTCATAAGAATAGAGTAACGCATTAAGAAAGATGACATGATGTAGAAGGATAAACTCAAGCAATATGATATAAACCCCATCTTTTTATCCTCGATGGCAACAATACAATACGTGCCTTGCAACCCTTTCTGTCACTGGGTAAGGACACCGCAAGATTGAACCCAAAGCTAAGCACTTCTCCCATGGCAAGAAAGATCAATCTAGTAGGCCAAACCAAATCGATAATTCGAAGTGACTTGCAAAGATAACTCAATCATACGTAAAGGAATTCAGAGAAGCGTTATTATCCATAGACAAACTTGATCATAAACCCACAATTCATCGCATCTCGACAAACACACCGCAAAAAGAGATTACATCGAATAGGTGTCCACAAGAGAGGGGGAGAATATTGTATTGAGACCCAAAAAGAGAGAAGAAGCCATCTAGCTAATAACTATGGACCCGAAGGTCTGTGGTAAACTACTCACAACTCATCGGAAGGGCTATGGTGTTGATGTAGAAGCCCTTCGTGGTGGATTACCCGTCCGGCAGAACGCCGGCGACGGCTCCAAGATGGGATCTCGCGGATACAGAAGGTTACGATGGCGGAAATATTTCTTTGGTGGCTCCCTGGATGTTTTCGGGGTATGTAGGCTTATATAGGAGCAAGAAGTACGTCGGTGGCCGCCCGAGGGGTCCACGAGAAAAGGGGGCACGCCCAGGAGGGGTGGGCGCGCCCTCCTATCTCGTGGCCGCCTCTGTTGCTTCTTGGCTTGCACTCCAAGTCCTCCGGATCACGTTCGTTCCAAAAATCACGCTCCCGAAGGTTTCATTCCGTTTGGACTCCGTTTGATATTCCTTTTCTTCGAAATACTAAAATAGGCAAAAAAATAGGAATATGGGCTGGGCCTCCGATTAGTAGGTTAGTCCAAAAAATGATATAAATGTGTAAAATAAAGCACATAGACATACAAAACAGGTAATATAATAGCATGGAACAATAAAAAATTACAGATACGTTGGAGACATATCAGCCACCGTTTCTCGCCATTTCCTCACCTGTTTTCCGCCACCCAGCGATATTGCGCATAAACCTAGGCGGCGCGCGACTCACGAAGGCAACACGCGTAGCATGTAGCGCATGCACCTTTTGCAAGCATGCCAACCCACCAAAGGGTCGCCTCTGCCATCAACCTCGTCGACAAGGAAAACAAGAAGGCACCACGATCCGTCGAGGCCGAGGCACTCCCCGATAACGCATGGACGACGCTGTGATGTGGGTCATCGCCAGGGTTGAGCAGACCCTTGGTGCATGGCGCTTCAGCGCCACAGATCAAGATAGGCATGTCAGCGTCGAGAGACTGTAGCTCGCCGCACAACCTGATCGATGGTGCACCGCAGAGCAAGCTAGGCGCGTCCGCGACAATAGGCTGCAGCTTGCCGCACGGCGAGACCGTTGGAGCGCCATAGAGTGAGAGGCGCGACGCGTCACACAGCAAGAGCGGATCCATCGACACTTGCCTACTGTCGATAGGGCGTTGCAGCTGGGTACACATCCCGTCAGTACCCCCATTCCTCGCTAGGAGTGGGCAGAGGCCCTCTGCGTCGTACTTGCACCAGAGGCTGGCTGCGCCATACTTGCACAGGACGCCCGCTGCACCATTCGCATGGGTCGTGCCGTTCGCCTTGTCCGCGGCCCGCTCGATGCCAACGCGCTAGTCGGTTGGCTCGAGTGCCTCCTTGGCCCAGGTGTCCACCTGGGTGCAATAGAGGAACATGGCCGTCACATCCTCGAGCTAGTGATCTCCGATGAAATAGCCAACTTGGAGCTCAAGATCGCGCTCCAGATGTACCGCGAGCATGTTGACCGATTGGACGAACGCCTGCACGAGTTCAGGCAGAGCCAAGAGCTACCGTAGGCAAGGGACTGGTCATGGTCTCATCGATGCATTTTATTATTTTGAGTCATTTCGACGTGGATCTCTATGTATTCACAACAATCATAATATTGCTCTATTTCAATGTGTGTACTCTGTTTTCCATTCTTATATGTTCCGTTTCAATGTGTGTATATACGCTTTCCATTCTGTATATGTGGATGATAACAGCTATATACAAATTAGTATACAAAAATAGATAGAAAATGGAATTCATAATATATATATATATATATATATTAATTGTTCATTAGTTCATCACAGAATATATATAATATCATCACATATACGTGATGATACTTAAGTATTAGGTACAATGCATAAAATTGAAAACAAACAATACTAAAACTGATAATCCCTCCTGGGGGCAGTATTCCGGCAATCCCTCGCTAGTAGCTCCCTGGTGTGCGGCGTCTTCCCAGCACGGAGGCAGTACTCTGCCTCCTCCACCTCGTAGCGCTTGATGTACCAATTTTACTCTTGCTGGCTGCTACTTCTTGTGCTTGCATTGGTTTTTCCCTTGAAGAGGAAAGGGTGATGCAGCAAAGTAGAGATAAGTATTTCCCTCAGTTAGAGAGCCAATGTATCCAGTAGGAGACAACACACAAGCCACCATTATTTGCACAAACAATCAACCAACTTGCACCCAACGCGATAAAGGGGTTGTCAATCCCTTCACGGTCAATTGCAAAAGTGAGATCTGATAGAGATAGATAAACAAAAGGTAAAATATTTTTGGGTTTTTTGGTTTATAGATATGAAAGTAAAAGATTCCAAAATAGTAGATTGGAAACTAATATGATGGAAAATAGACCCCGGGCCCATATGTTTCACTAAAGGCTTCTCTAATGAAGGCAAATAATACGGTGGGTGAAAAATTACTGTCGAGCAATTGATAGAAAAGCGCAAAGTTATGACGATATCCAAGCAATAATTATGAAATATAGGCATCACGGCCGTGTCAAGTAGACCGACTCCTGCCTGCATCTACTACTATTAATCCACACATCGACTGACTCCTGCCTGCATCTAGAGTATTAAGTTCATGAAGAACAAAGTAACACTTTAAGTAAGATGACATGATGTAGAGGAATAAATTCAAGCAATATGATGTAAACCCCATCTTTTTATGCTCGATGGCAACAATACAATACGTGCCTTGCTGCCCCTACTAACACTGGGAAAGGACACCACAAGATTGAACCCAAAGCTAAGCACTTCTCCCATTGCAAGAAAAACCAATGTAGTTAGCCAAACTAAACCGATAGTTCGAAGAGAATTACAAAGATATGAAATCATGCATATAGGAATTCAGAGAAGATTCAAATAGTGTTCATAGATAAACTGATCATAAATCCACAATTAATTGGATCTCGACAAACACATCGCAAAAGAAGATTACATCTGATAGATCTCCAAGAACATCAAGGAGAACATGGTATTGAGAATCAAAGAGAGAGAAGAAGCCATCTAGCTACTAGCTATGGACCCGTAGGTCTTAGGTAAACTACTCACGCTTCATCGGAAGGGCAATAGAGCTGATGTAGAAGCCCTCCGTGATCGAATCCCCCTCCGGCAGGATGCCGGAAAAGGCCCCTAGATGGGATCTCATGGGATTAGAAGGTTGCGGCGGTGGAAAAGTGTTTTCGTGGATGCCTCTGGTGATTTGAGAATATATGTGAATATATAGGAGGAGGATCTAGGTTAGGGGGTCACCGAGGGGCCCACAAGGTAGGGGGTGCGCCCTCCCCCCCTTGTCGCCGCCTCGTGGTTCTTCTGACTTGCACTCTAAGTCTCTTGGGTGTCTGCTGGTCCAAGAAAAATCATCGCGAAGGTTTTATTCCGTTTGGACTCCGTTTGGTATTCCTTTTCTATGAGGCTCAAAAACATGGAAAAAATAGAAACTAGCACCGGGCTCTAGGTTAATATGTTAGTCCCAAAAATAATTTAAAATAGCATACTAATGCATATAAAACGTCCAAAACAGATAATATAATAGCATGGAACAATCAAAAGTTATAGATACATTGGAGACGTACCAAGCACCCTCAACCTTAATTCCTACTCGTCCTCGAGTAGGTAAATGATAAAAACAGAATTTTTGATGTGGAATGCTACCCAACATATTTATCCATGTAATTTTCTTCATTCTGGCATGAATGTTCAGATCCTTAAGATTCAAAACAAAAGTTTAATATTGACATAAAAATGATAATACTTCAAGCATACTAGTAAAGCAATCATGTCTTCTCAAAATAACATGGCCAAAGAAAGCTATCCCTACAAAATCATATACTCTGGCTATGCTCCATCTTCATCACACAAAATATTCAAATCATGCACAACCCCGATGACAAGCCAAGCAATTGTTTCAACCTTTTTAACTTTCACGCAATACATGAGAGTGAGCCATGGATATAGCACTATAGGTGGAATAGAATATGGTGGTTGTGGAGTGAGTGGGATTTCCATGCAACGGATGCACTAGAATTATAAGTTTATGAAAGCTCAAAAAGAAACTAAGTGGGTGTGCATCCAACTTGCTTGCTCATGAAGACCTATGGCATTTGAGGAAGCCCATCGTTGGAATATACAATCCAAGTTCTATAATGAAAAATTCCCACTAGTATATGAAAGTGACAAAATAGGAGACTCACTACCATGAAGAGTGCTACTTTGAAGCACAAGTGTGGAAAAAGGATAGTAGCATTGCCCCTTCTCTATTTTTCTTTCATTTTTTTAGTGGCTTCTTTGGCCTCCTTTTTTTTTCTATTTAGGCTTCATTCGCCTCTCCTTTTTTTATTTCCTCACATGGGACAATGTTCTAATAATGATGATCATCACACTTTTATTTACTTACAACTCAAGAATTACGACTCGATACTTAGAACAAAATATGACTATATGAATACCTCCGACGGTGTACCGGGATGTGCAATGACTCAAGAGTGACATGTATGAAAATTATGAACGGTGGCTTTGCCACAAATACTATGTCAACTACATGATCATGCAAAGCAATATGACAATGATGAAGCGTGTCATAATAAACGGAATGGTGGAAAGATGCATGGCAATATATCTTGGAATGGCTATGGAAATTCCATAATAGGTAGGTATGGTGGCTGTTTTGAGGAAGGTACATGGTGGGTGTATGGTACTAGCGGAAGTTGCGCAGTACTAGAGAGGCTAGCAATGGTGGAAGGGTGAGAGTGCGTATAATCCATGGACTCAACATTAGTCATAATGAACTCACATACTTATTGCAAAAATCTATTAGTTATCGAAACAAAGTACTACGCGCATGATCCTAGGGGGATAGATTGGTAGGTGAGACCATCGCTCGTCCCCGACCGCCACTCACAAGGAAGAAAATCAAGAAATAAATCATGCTCCAACTTTGTTACATAACGGTTCACCGTACATGCATGCTACGGGAATCACAAACCTCAACACAAGTATTTCTATAATACAGAATTAATCACTAGCATGACTCTAATATCACTATCTTCATATCTCGAAAAAATCATAAGGAATCAAACTTCTCATAGTATTCAATGCACTTTATATAAAAGTTTTTATTATTTCCCTCTTGGTTCATATCTTATTAGGACTAAATTTATAACCAAGCCAAATTACCACATTATTTAGACAAACTATCAAAATAATATAAGTGAAGAATGAGAGTTAAATAATTTCTACAAAATAAGGCCACCGCCGTGCTCTAAAAAGATATAAGTGAAGCACTAGAGCAAAATTGCCTAGCTCAAAAGATATAAGTGAAGCACATAGAGTATTCTAATAAATCACGATTCATGCGTGTCCCTCTCAAAAGGTATAACGCCCTCGATGCGGCTATATCTCCCACGTGTCGAAGCACGACTTAGAGGCATAACCGCATTGAAAGCAATGTCGCAAGTGAGGTAATCTTCACACAACCCATGTAATACATAAGGGAAAGAGATACATAGTTGGCTTACAATCGCCACTTCACACAATTACATGAATAAAGCATTACATCATCCAGATACAATCAAGGTCCGACTACGGAACCAAAATAAAAGAAGAACCCCAAATGCGACAAAGGTCCCCGATCGACCCCAACTGGGCTCCACTACTGATCAACTAGAACGAAACAACACAAAGGGCAAGATCTTCATCGAGCTCCTCCTTGCGCTTGGTTGCGTCACCTGTTCGGTAACATAGGCACCTGCAAACTGGTTTTGGAAGTATCCGTGAGCCACGGGGACTCAGCAATCTCGCACCCGCGAGATCAAGACTATTTAAGCTTATAGGAAGGATGGAGTAATGAGGTGGAGCTGCAGCAAGCGACTAGCATATATGGTGGCTAACATACACAAATGAGAGCGAGAAGAGAAGGCAAAGCACGGTCGATAAAAGTATGATCAAGAAGTGATCCTATAGCAACCTACGTCAAGCATAACTCCAACACCGTGTTCACTTACCGGACTCCGCCGGAAAGAGACCATCACGATTACACACACGGTTGATGTATTTTAATTAAGGTCAACTTCGGGTTTTCTACAACCGGACATTAACAAATTCCCATCTGCCCATAACCGCGGGCACGGCTTTCGAAAGTTCAAATCCCTGCAGGGGTGTCCCAACTTAGCCCATGACAAGCTCTCGCGGTCAACGAAGGAATAGACCTCCACCCGGGACACTCCGATCAGACTCGGTATCCCGGTACAATAAGACATTTCGACAGGGTAAAACTAAACCAAATACTCGAATGAAGGAATAGACATCCCGATCAGACTCGAATGTGCCGACAAATCCCGATAGGAGCTGCACATATCTCTTTCTCAGGGCACACTCAGATGAGCGCTCCATACAACTAAAACCAAACCTCGAGTTTCCCCGAGGGGGCGCTGCACAGGACTCTAGTTCGGACCAACACTCAGAGGAGCACTGGCCCGGGGGGGTTAAAAAAAAATGATGACCCTGGAGTCTGCAGAACCCAAGGGAAAGAAAAGGCTAGGTGGCAAATGGTAAAACCAATGTTGGGCATTGCTGGAGAAGCTTTACTTAAGGCAAACTGTCAAGGGGTTCCCATTATAGCCCAACCGCGTAAGGAACGCAAAATCCGGGAACATAACACCGATATGACGGAAACTAGGGTGGCAAGAGTGGAACAAAACACAAGGCATAAGGCCGAGCCTTCCACCCTTTACCAAGTATATAGATGCATTAATTAAATACGATATATAGTGATATCCCAACAAGTAAACATGTTCCAACAAGGAACAACATCTCCATGTTCCAACAAGGAACAAACTTCAATCTTCACCTGCAACTAACAACGCTATAAGAGGGGCTGAGCAAAGCGGTAACATAGCCAATCAACGGTTTGCTAGGACATGGTGGGTTAGAGGTTTGACATGGCAATTTGGGAGGCTGACAAGCAAATGGTAGGCATCATAGCATTGGCATGGCAAAAGAGCGAGCAAACTAGCATAGCAAAGATAGTAGTGATTTCGAGGGTATGATCATCTTGCCTGAGATCCCGCAAGGAAGAAGAAAGAGTCCATGAAGAAGACAAACGGACAAAGTCGAACGAATCCTCACAACTCCAGAACGAAACCGAAGCTAACGAGAGAAGCAACCCGGAAAGAAACAAACAACATAGTAAACAAACATCACATAACATGGCATGATGCGCAAACAAGTATGATGCATGTCCGGTTTAAATATGCATGGCATGGGAAAGTGCACAAACAATCCTACAAATTAAGTGGAGCTCAATATGCAACGAGTTGCATATTGACGAAACACCACAACAAGTTATTTAGTTCGATCTCGTTTATGTACCCAACATTACTGAATGTTGATAACCATGGCAAGAGGTGAAACATAAGTAAACTAACTATTTAGGCAAGTTTAAATGAGGCCGGAAACAACAAATAACAATTCCGGAAAATCCCCATATGTTACTTAGCAATTTAAAGCAAGCAATAATTTTAAACATTTTAATTGATGTTATCATGATGCGGATGACATATGCAAGTTTATGCATTTTTTTTAAGAAAATGTTGACATGAGCATGTTATGAAGCATTTGGTCACCATGGCGGAACAAAAAGGGTGCCACGGCGATGAAACGGAAAATGATGCCACGGCAACATATCAGTTCCGGTAGCTTACAGAGATACCGGTGCAAAAGGAAGTGAGCGAGTCATGCAAGATGGTGGGGTGATCCCGACTTCCGGGTTCCCACGGGACGGTGGCACGGCAAAAGAGGGGCATCGCAAGGACGATTCGATCACGGAGCAAACGATGCATCTCATTCAACACATGCATTAAGTCACGGGCGTCGTCTCGGCGTTATACCTTCGAAGCGTGCGTTTTCGGAGCGGTTCGAGTCGTCGAGGGAAGTAGTCGTTCACGGGCCGTAGTGGAGGTAGACGTTCACGGGTCGTCGTGGGAAGTAGTCGTACACGGCGTAGTGGAAGTCGTTGTTCACGTGGCGACGGTAGTTGTACACGTTTTCGTAGTTGTTCAGGTCGACGGTAGTTGTACACGGGTCCTCGTCTTCATGGTACTTGGCGTCCTCTCGGCCTTGACAGTAACGAAATGGAACGCGGTGGTCGTAGTACTTGGCGAATCCACGTAGTCGAACATGGGTTGTAGTGGTACTTGACGCTCGTAGACATCCAGGGTCATCGTAGAGGTACTCGTCGTCCACGAAACTGGAAGTGGAGCACACATGCCTCGGGTCTTTGCGGATGCAAACAACAGCACAGGGCTGGCAGAGGTAACGCGGGACAAGGGCGAGGCGACGCCGCGGGGTTGCGGGAGGCGAAGCCACAGGGCGGCGCGCGGGGCAGACGACGGGGATGGCCGAGATGAGGAGGACCCGGTCCCTAGGCCTCGGACCTAGCCGGAGACGGGCGAGGGAAGGGGCGGTCAGGCGACCGACGGGGCACGTCAGGCTGCTTGGTGGAGGAGTCGCGCGGCCGAGGAGGCGCGCGGGAGCAGGGTCGCACGTAGAGGCGACGAGGAGGAGGCCACGGGCGAGGGAGGAGGTTGGGCGCGCTCGGGGACGAGCTCCGACGGAGCTGCTCGCTGTCGGCGGCCGAAAACAAAGACGAGGCAGAGGAGGGGCACGGGCGCAGGAGGCTGAGAGGGGCGAGGCGGTGGTGCGGGCGGCCGGAGAAGATGACTGCGGGGGAGCTCGATGCGATGGGTGGCGATGGGGGCGCGGGGGAGAAGGAAGGGCGAGGCCTTGGGCGGAGGCGGAGGCGCGAGGAAGCGGGGCTCTGCTCCTCTGTCTTTCTGAGCGGATGGGGGCACGAGCGAGGGAGAGGGAGAGATCGAGAGGAGGGAGAGATGGGGATCGAGGACGATCCGAGCGGGACGAGTGGCTGGCGGCGGAGGGGGGAACGAGAGGAGGGATGGATCGAGAGAGAGGAGGTCGGGCTAGGGTTAGAGGGGTCGGCTGGGCCTTGAGAGGCCGGTTGGGCTGGAATCTCTCTCACTACTAAAAGAAAGGAAAAAAAACAGAGATGAGAAAGAAAAGAAAAGGAGGTTAGAGGAAGAAGTTGGACACGGGGATTATTTTCCGAACTCGCAAAAATACACTTGTTCCAAGAACAATAGAAAGGCCACGATTGAAAGATTTAAATTCAAACTCATTTGAATTTAATTCAAATGGGTTTGAACTAGGACTTGGTAAAAGGAAGGTCCAAAAATGTTCGGATTTTTGGTGGAGCTCCGGAAAATGATGAAAGAAATTATGGCAAGGTTGGAGACCAAAAATTGAGATAACAAAGGCATGGGATATTTTGCAAGTGGGTTATGGTTAATTCCAAAAATGGAATATTTACTGTAGCTCTCTAATAATATTGAGAGGATTTAATATGTTATAAAGAGAAATCACAAGTGAATTCCCTCGATTTAAATGGATCGAAAAAAATCCATACGATTTATTTAGAAGAGTTATAAAAATTAATGATATGATGGCATGATGACATGATGCAATGCAAGAGATGACATGATGCAATGCAACAAGCAAATAAAACACACTGCGAAACTCGGAATAGCTGGAAGTCTTCTGGAGCGTCGGTCTCGGGGCGTTACAACACTCCACCACTACGAGAGGATCTCGTCCCGAGATCTAGAATGGCACCGGAGGGAAACGGAAGAGGAAGAGAGGAGGTAAAACTAAGTTGCTTCTTCGACCAATGAGTGAAACCAAAGAACCTTGAGAGGTTGAAAAGTTGAAAGAAAGAACACAACGGAGTTAAACACAATTGAGAGCACTGCGGTAGAAAAGAGAAACAAGGAACACCATGTGAACCTTGGAGGTTGCAAAGCTATGAATGACGAGTACAATGGACAAGAAGGAATTGGAACCACTCTGGTTAAAACAAGATGAGAGGGGAAGAATTCGGGCAGCACTCCGGTTGAACATGGAAGGAATAGAACATGAACTTGACAAGATGAGAGGATACTTGTTGAAATGAACAACACACTGCCTCCGGAACTATTGAAAGAATGGCACAAGGGGTAAGAAAGATTTCAGACAGCTCTCCAGTTGAGGAAGGAGGGAAAACTTGATAAAATTAGAGAACTCGAATGAAAACACGACACTTCGGTTAAATGGATAAGTAAGGAAAAGAACATGATCTCCAAAATGATATAATGGGTCAAAGAAAACATCACAATGCCTTCGGGACAAATGAAAGAGTGAAATCGAGAGAACAGAGAAGAGAATAACAACTTCTATCACAATTGAATTTGAAAGAGCCTCCTTAAAAAGAAGGATTGAACGGAGTTGTTAGAAAACCAACAACGAAAAGAATAAGCTTGTAGTGGACTTATTGAAACATCTCAACATTATGAGGTGACAAATGGCCACTAAAGGAAACCATTGATTTGAGTGAGAGCGCCAAGGTGATGAAAAACTTCTTTCACCAAGAGGATAGGAGAAAACTTGGATCATTTATAAGCACCATAGATAGCAAAAAACCTTAGGGAAGGCTTTAGGTGGAATATAACCCAAGATAATTCCAATGAAGAAAATGATGGATTTAAAATATCTCATCCTTACAACAAGTGAATCATGAAACATGAACTCAAATTATCAAGAATGGCATAATACCACCTCCAATAATATGATAGAAAGAATGCACTCCGGATTACAATATGAAGAAAGCTTGAGTTTCTTAGAAAAGAATCTTGATGAACACTTCAAGAGGAAATTAAATCCTTTATGAACCAACATGTAGAACCTTCCCGAAGAACTCCGTTAAACAAAAGAATGCTCAAACGGAAGGCAAGAGAAGATGGAAACACAAGGTGAAGACTTGCAATGATTTAAATGAATCTCCGTGATAATTAGAGCTTGGAACTCCGGGAAAAAGAGAAGATGAAACAAATGAAACCGAGAATTTGAAGGGCCTCCGGAATAAAGAATTAATCACTTGGATGAACAAGAATAAGAATTATGTTATGCTTATCCTTCACCAATTAAATTGATGACAATCAACGGATTTGGCATACTACTTATTCTCGTAGAAAAGGATTAGAAGAGATATATCAAAACTTGAGAAGGTCTTCAACGAACCACCGGTAGAATTGAAATAACAAATACATAGATATGATACACGAAGGAAGAAAACTCTTGAACGAACCACAGGAAGAATTGAAAAGAACGAATAAAAGATAACGAATCACCAGAAGAATTTGCAAATGAACAAGGATGCTTGAGAGGATTTATATACATGAGAGCGCAGAGATCACGAGCTGATTAGAGATCACTTGATGCACCGGTAAAATTGGAGAGTGATAACTGAAAGCTGAGAATGAACAATCCCGAAACAATGGCCTTCAGAGAATCAAACTGAAAAGACTCCTGAATTTGCACCGGATGGATAAAAAGAATATCTCACAATTGCAAATAATTATGAGAGGATGGCAACAAGCTAGAATCACGAATCTCTGAGAGAGCGGATAGATATGGAGGAAAAGTCTTCATCGGTCTTCAATATTTGAGAATGACGATGAGAAACACCACCAAGAATTATTTAGACACTCCGGAAGAATCCAAACGAAGAGGTTGAGCCAACGGTGAAGAGAATTTGAAAGATCTTGGAGAAAACATTTGACTGATGATAAATCATTCTTACGTCAAACTTCGAAAAGAATTTTCAGAATACCTTCGGGAAAATAAGAAGAGTCAGGTAAGATCCTGGAAAAAGATCTGTGGGTTAGGGCCCACTCAAAAGAAAACACCGTTGAACGATTTAAAAGAGAGGCTGCACCGGTTGAGTTAAATGGCTTGAATGAGGGAACATCCTCGAAAGAACTTGAACGAAAGTAGAGTGGAAACACGAATCTTCGAGATATCTTGAGCACTCCAGAACAATAGAATAGCGAGAAATGAATAAATATGAGGAGCACCGTCAAGAGAAGGTATTTGAAACGAGAAAAAGGGGATATAATCGACAAATCTTGACTTGAATCCACCGGAGAAGAGAAAAGACAAAGAATGATAACTTGAAGCTCCGTTACGATCTTCATGAGAATCACCGGATAAGAATATTGACGGAAAAGAATGGTGAGACTTCATAAGAATAAAATGATACTTGATAAAGAAATCCGGGTCCTCGAAGAAACAAAGAGAGGGAGGGTGGGAAAAACAAAGGCAACTGGAGATGGATGAAACGAACGCCGTTGAGAAGACTTGAGTTGATCTTGTAGATATTGAAATGATCAGATCCACTTGAAGAGAAGCACACCGGTTAAAAAGGATTGACAAAACAATCTCGATTATCATGACAGATTAGTATTCACATCGGAGTATGAGAACACCACTTGGGAAAAGTATGGAATCAACATTTGACTTTGAAGCAACTCGAATACCACAACTCAAAACAAAACAAAGAATTGACTTGCGAAATAAGCCGGAACAAACATATGATAGAGATTTCGTCCGAAGTTTTCATGGTGGGGCCTACACGGGCTCGATCGTACAGCACCATCATGTACAAGGCAGTGCACATGACATACGAAGCGTCCCCGAGTCGGCATAGCCAAGGACTCTTTAAGACACAACGAGACCACTGTAAAATTCAACCGTGAATAGGCGGACCACTAGACGTCGAACCCCAATTTCAAATCATACATCTGTCGGAAAGATATCCTACAAGCTACTTGAATTCCCACCTATGAAACTCCCGAAATTTTCCGGTTATGCAATCAGGTGTTGGGGATACAGGGGAAGCATAATATCTCACCCAAACTAGCAAATCCTACATCCAGCTGTATCCATCCTTCAACACATAACCAAGAAACCTTCGGAAATCATCTACCTCAACCTTCGAAAAGCATCCATTATACAAGTTATGGCAATACTCCCGAACTCCCGCCCCAGTACTGGGTGGCGTCGAGGTTATCTCACCAACGAACTGCATAAAAGAGATTTTCGATGTCGGCGTACTAAACTCAGGTATTCCAGAACTGCAACGATAAAATTATGACGACAACACCTCAGAGCTCAACTCCCCGGGACACTTCCACTAAACCCCTGACAGGAGGCACCAAGACAATGTTCTCATCATAAAACCATCGGAACGATTCCAAGATACCCGCGTGATCCTAAAAAATTTTTAGTGAAATTTGAGAAGAGAAGAGTCAAAACTCTACGTCAGGATGCCTTACCAGAGCGATGAAGAGACTGGGGAGTAAAAAGAATTCCTAACTCTCCGATATATATAATCCTAAATGACTCAAAATATTTTTCTAGACACAACTCGGCCGCTAAAAACGATCAAGCAGTGGGGCTCCTAAGGTCGGGGAAGGCTCTGATTACCAACTTATAACGCCCTCGATGCGGCTATATCTCCCACGTGTCGAAGCACGACTTAGAGGCATAACCGCATTGAAAGCAATGTCGCAAGTGAGGTAATCTTCACACAACCCATGTAATACATAAGGGAAAGAGATACATAGTTGGCTTACAATCGCCACTTCACACAATTACATGAATAAAGCATTACATCATCCAGATACAATCAAGGTCCGACTACGGAACCAAAATAAAAGAAGAACCCCAAATGCGACAAAGGTCCCCGATCGACCCCAACTGGGCTCCACTACTGATCAACTAGAACGAAACAACACAAAGGGCAAGATCTTCATCGAGCTCCTCCTTGAGCTTGGTTGCGTCACCTGTTCGGTAACATAGGCACCTGCAAACTGGTTTTGGAAGTATCTGTGAGCCACGGGGACTCAGCAATCTCGCACCCGCGAGATCAAGACTATTTAAGCTTATAGGAAGGATGGAGTAATGAGGTGGAGCTGCAGCAAGCGACTAGCATATATGGTGGCTAACATACGCAAATGAGAGCGAGAAGAGAAGGCAAAGCACGGTCGATAAAAGTATGATCAAGAAGTGATCCTATAGCAACCTACGTCAAGCATAACTCCAACACCGTGTTCACTTCCCGGACTCCGCCGGAAAGAGACCATCACGGTTACACACACGGTTGATGTATTTTAATTAAGGTCAACTTCGGGTTTTCTACAACCGGACGTTAACAAATTCCCATCTGCCCATAACCGCGGGCACGGCTTTCGAAAGTTCAAATCCCTGCAGGGGTGTCCCAACTTAGCCCATGACAAGCTCTCGCGGTCAACGAAGGAATAGACCTCCACCCGGGACACTCCGATCAGACTCGGTATCCCGGTACAACAAGACATTTCGACAGGGTAAAACTAAACCAGCAACACCGCCCGAATGTGCCGACAAATCCCGATAGGAGCTGCACATATCTCTTTCTCAGGGCACACTCAGATGAGCGCTCCATACAACTAAAACCAAACCTCGAGTTTCCCCGAGGGGGCGCTGCACAGGACTCTAGTTCGGACCAACACTCAGAGGAGCACTGGCCCGGGGGGGTTAAAAAAATGATGACCCTGAGTCTGCAGAACCCAAGGGAAAGAAAAGGCTAGGTGGCAAATGGTAAAACCAATGTTGGGCATTGCTGGAGAAGCTTTACTTAAGGCGAACTGTCAAGGGGTTCCCATTATAGCCCAACCGCGTAAGGAACGCAAAATCCGGGAACATAACACCGATATGACGGAAACTAGGGTGGCAAGAGTGGAACAAAACACCAGGCATAAGGCCGAGCCTTCCACCCTTTACCAAGTATATAGATGCATTAATTAAATACGATATATAGTGATATCCCAACAAGTAAACATGTTCCAACAAGGAACAACATCTCCATGTTCCAACAAGGAACAAACTTCAATCTTCACCTGCAACTAACAACGCTATAAGAGGGGCTGAGCAAAGCGGTAACATAGCCAATCAACGGTTTGCTAGGACATGGTGGGTTAGAGGTTTGACATGGCAATTTGGGAGGCTGACAAGCAAATGGTAGGCATCGTAGCATTGGCATGGCAAAAGAGCGAGCAAACTAGCATAGCAAAGATAGTAGTGATTTCGAGGGTATGATCATCTTGCCTGAGATCCCGCAAGGAAGAAGAAAGAGTCCATGAAGAAGACAAACGGACGAAGTCGAACGAATCCTCACAACTCCGGAACGAAACCGAAGCTAACGAGAGAAGCAACCCGGAAAGAAACAAACAACATAGTAAACAAACATCACATAAACATGGCATGATGCGCAAACAAGTATGATGCATGTCCGGTTTAAATATGCATGGCATGGGAAAGTGCACAAACAATCCTACAAATTAAGTGGAGCTCAATATGCAACGAGTTGCATATTGACGAAACACCACAACAAGTTATTTAGTTCGATCTCGTTTATGTACCCAACAATATTGAATGTTGATAACCATGGCAAGAGGTGAAACATAAGTAAACTAACTATTTAGGCAAGTTTAAATGAGGCCGGAAACAACAAATAACAATTCCGGAAAATCCCCATATGTTACTTAGCAATTTAAAGCAAGCAACAATTTTAAACATTTTAATTGATGTTATCATGATGCGGATGACATATGCAAGTTTATGCATTTTTTTAAGAAAATGTTGACATGAGCATGTTATGAAGCATTTGGTCACCATGGCGGAACAAAAAGGGTGCCACGGCGATGAAACGGAAAATGATGCCACGGCAACATATCAGTTCCGGTAGCTTACAGAGATACCGGTGCAAAAGGAAGTGAGCGAGTCATGCAAGATGGTGGGGTGATCCCGACTTCCGGGTTCCCACGGGACGGTGGCACGGCAAAAGAGGGGCATCGCAAGGACGATTCGATCACGGAGCAAACGATGCATCTCATTCAACACATGCATTAAGTCACGGGCGTCGTCTCGGCGTTATACCTTCGAAGCGTGCGTTTTCGGAGCGGTTCGAGTCGTCGAGGGAAGTAGTCGTTCACGGGCCGTAGTGGAGGTAGACGTTCACGGGTCGTCGTGGGAAGTAGTCGTACACGGCGTAGTGGAAGTCGTTGTTCACGTGGCGACGGTAGTTGTACACGTTTTCGTAGTTGTTCAGGTCGACGGTAGTTGTACACGGGTCCTCGTCTTCATGGTACTTGGCGTCCTCTCGGCCTTGACAGTAACGAAATGGAACGCGGTGGTCGTAGTACTTGGCGAATCCACGTAGTCGAACATGGGTTGTAGTGGTACTTGACGCTCGTAGACATCCAGGGTCATCGTAGAGGTACTCGTCGTCCACGAAACTGGCAGTGGAGCACACATGCCTCGGGTCTTTGCGGATGCAAACAGCAGCACAGGGCTGGCAGAGGCAACGCGGGACAAGGGCGAGGCGACGCCGCGGGGTTGCGGGAGGCGAAGCCACAGGGCGGCGCGCGGGGCAGACGACGGGGATGGCCGAGATGAGGAGGACCCGGTCCCTAGGCCTCGGACCTAGCCGGAGACGGGCGAGGGAAGGGGCGGTCAGGCGACCGACGGGGCACGTCAGGCTGCTTGGTGGAGGAGTCGCGCGGCCGAGGAGGCGCGCGGGAGCAGGGTCGCACGCAGAGGCGACGAGGAGGAGGCCACGGGCGAGGGAGGAGGTTGGGCGCGCTCGGGGACGAGCTCCGACGGAGCTGCTCGCTGTCGGCGGCCGGAAACAGAGACGAGGCAGAGGAGGGGCACGGGCGCAGGAGGCTGAGAGGGGCGAGGCGGTGGTGCGGGCGGCCGGCGAAGATGGCTGCGGGGGAGCTCGATGCGATGGGTGGCGATGGGGGCGCGGGGGAGAAGGAAGGGCGAGGCCTTGGGCGGAGGCGGAGGCGCGAGGAAGCGGGGCTCTGCTCCTCTGTCTTTCTGAGCGGATGGGGGGCACGAGCGAGGGAGAGGGAGAGATCGAGAGGAGGGAGAGATGGGGATCGAGGACGATCCGAGCGGGACGAGTGGCTGGCGGCGGAGGGGGGAACGAGAGGAGGGATGGATCGAGAGAGAGGAGGTCGGGCTAGGGTTAGAGGGGTCGGCTGGGCCTTGAGAGGCCGGTTGGGCTGGAATCTCTCTCACTACTAAAAGAAAGGAGAAAAAACAGAGATGAGAAAGAAAAGAAAAGGAGGTTAGAGGAAGAAGTTGGACACGGGGATTATTTTCCGAACTCGCAAAAATACACTTGTTCCAAGAAAAATAGAAAGGCCACGATTGAAAGATTTAAATTCAAACTCATTTGAATTTAATTAAAATGGGTTTGAACTAGGACTTGGTAAAAGGAAGGTCCAAAATGTTCGGATTTTTGGTGGAGCTCCGGAAAATGATGAAAGAAATTATGGCAAGGTTGGAGACCAAAAATTGAGGTAACAAAGTCATGGGATATTTTGCAAGTGGGTTATGGTTAATTCCAAAAATGGAATATTTACTGTAGCTCTCTAATAATATTGAGAGGCTTTAATATGTTATAAAGAGAAATCACAAGTGAATTCCCTTGATTTAAATGGATCGAAAAAAATCCATACGATTTATTTAGAAGAGTTATAAAAATTAATGATATGATGGCATGATGACATGATGCAATGCAAGAGATGACATGATGCAATGCAACAAGCAAATAAAACACACTGCGAAACTCGGAATAGCTGGAAGTCTTCTGGAGCGTCAGTCTCGGGGCGTTACAAAAGGTGTGTACAACAAGGATGATTGTGGAAAACTAGAAAGAAAAGACCCAAATCATACAAGACGCTCTAAGAAAAACACATATCATGTGGTGAATAAAAATATAACCTCAAGTAAAGTTACCGATAGTCGAAGACGAGAGAGGGGATGCCATCCGGGGCATCCCCAAGCTTAGGCTCTTGGTTGTCCTTGAATATTACCTTGGGGTGCCTTGGCCATCCCCCAGCTTAGGCTCTTGCCACTCCTTATTCCATAGTCCATGAAATCCTTACCCAAAACTTGGAAACTTCACAACACAAAACTTAACAGAAAATCTTATGAGATCCATTAGTATAAGACAACAAATCACAACCCTTAGTACTATTGTGAACTCATTATTTATTTATATTGGTGTAATATCTACTGTATTCCAACTTTTCCATGGTTCATACCCCCCGATACTACCCATAGATTCATCAAAATAAGCAAACAACACATAGAAAATAGAATCTGTTAAAAACAGAACAGTCTGTAGCAATCTGGAAACATAAAATACTCCTATAACTCCGAAAATTCTTAAAAATTAGGACAACCTAAGAAATTGTGTACCAATCTTTTGCAAAATGAATCGGATAAAAAGCATGCTTGTGTAAAAAATGAAAATTATTTTCCTGGGCGCAAAAGTTTCTGTTTTTCATTAAGACCAAAACAACTATCACCGTAGTCCATCCCAAAGGTCTTACTTGGCACAAACACTAACTAAAACACAAAAAAAACATCTAAACAGATGCTAGATGAATTATTTATTGAAAAACAGAACCAAAAAGCAAAGAACAAAATAAAATTGGGTTGCCTCCCAACAAGCGCTATTGTTTAACGCCCTTAGCTAGGCATAAAAACACAAATAGATCTAGGTATTATCATCTGTGGTATGCAATCCATAAGTATCTCTCATAATAGATTCATATGGCAACTTAATTTTCTTTCTAGGAAAGTGTTTCATGCCCTTCCTTAACTGAAATTGAAATCTAATGTTTCCTTCTTTCATATCAATATTGCACCAATCATTCTAAGCAAAGATCTACCAAGAATAATATGACATGTATGATTGCAATCTATACCACGAGCAATGAAATATATGGGCACATAATTCCTATTTGCAACAATAAGAACATCATTAATCCTTCCCATAGGCTCGTTTCTTAATAGTGGAATCCGCAAGATGCAAATTTAAAGAACAATCATCAAATTCATGGAAACCTAGCACATCACATAAAGTTTTTGGAATCGTGGAAATGCTAGCACACAAATCACACAAAGCATGGCACTCACAATCTTAAATCTTAATCTTAATAGTAGGTTCCCAATCATCATAAAGTTTTCTAGGGATAGAAACTTCCAATTCAAGCTTTTCTTCAAAAGATGGCATCATAGCATCAATGATATGTTTCGTAAAAGTTTTGTTTTTGATTATAAACATGAGGAGAATTCAACATGGATTGCAACAAGGAAATACAATCTATTAAAGAAAAATTATCATAATTAAATTCCTTGAAATCGAAAAGAGTGGGTTCATCGCTACTTAAAGTTTTGACCTCATCAATCCCACTTTTATCAATTTTTGCATCAAGATCTAAAAACTCCGAATCATTGGGTCACCTTTTAACTAAACTTGACTCATCTCCAGTCCCACCTTTATCAAGATTTATATTGGAAAACAAATATTCAATAGGAGTCACATCAAGCACTTTAAGATCTTCATTGTCATTTTTACGAAAACTAGAAGAACACGCTTTTACAAACCAATCTCGTTTAGCATGCATCTTAGTGGTTTTTTCTTTGCACTCATCAATGGAGATTCTCATATCCTTTAGAGATTCATTGATATCATGCTTGGGTGGAATAGATCTAATTTTCAAAGAATCAACGACAAGATAAATCGTATCCATGTTCCTAGCCAAATCATCAATCTTAAGCAAATTTTCTTCAACCAAGGCATTAAAATTATTTTGCGAACTCATAAATTCTTTAACACTATTCTCAAAATGAGAGGACATATTATTATAATTTCCATAAGAATTGTTATATGAATAACCATAATTATTATAGAAATTACTAGAAAACGGCCTAGGACTAAAATTACCTCTATACGCATTATTACCAAAATTGTTCCTACCAACAAAATTCACATCCATAGATTCATTATTCTTTTCAATCAAAGTAGACAAAGGCATATCATTAGGACCAATAGAAGCACTCTTGCTAGCAAATAATTTCATAAGTTCATCCATCTTTCCACTCAAAACATTAATCTCTTCAATCGCATGCACTTTTTTACTAGTGGAAGATCTTTCGGTATGCGATTGAGAATAGTTAACCATAATATTATCTAGGAGTTTAGTAGCTTCTTCTCAAGTAATTTCCATAAAAGTACCTCCCGCGGCCGAATCTAAAAGATTTCTAGAAGCAAAATTCAATCCGGCATAATTTTTTGTACGATCATCCATAAATTTAAACCATGAGTAGGGAAATTTCGTAACATCAATTTCATCCTGTAGCAAGATTATGCAACATGTTCATGATCAAGTTGCTTAAAATTCTCAATATCGTTCCTAAGGGAGATGATCTTAGAGGAGAAAATACTTGGAAATAAAAGCATCTTTACACTTATTCCATGAATCAATACTATTTTTAGGTAAAGATGAAAACCAAGTTTTAACACGATCTCGAAGTGAGAACGAAAATAGCTTCAATTTAACAATATCATTATCCACATCTTTCTTCTTTTGCATATCACACAAATCAATGAAATTGCTTAGATGGGATGCGAGATCTTCACTAGGAAGGCCAGAAAATTGATCTTTCATAACGAGATTCAGCAAACCGGCATTAATTTCACAAGATTCTGCACTAGTGGCAGGAGCAATTGGAGTACTAATAAAATAATTATTAATAATATTGAATAATTCACACAATTTGGTATTCTCTTGAGTCATCGTGAGAAAGCAAGCAATATAGCACACGAGCAAAACAAAAAGCAAACGAAAAACCAAACGGAAGAAGGGCGAAGAAAAGGGCGATTTTTTTTGGAAATTGTTTTAGAAGTGGGGGAGAGGAAACGAGAGGCGAATGGCGAGTAATGTAATGCAAGAGATGGGAGTTTTATGATGGGTACTTGGAATGTCTTGACTTGGTGTAGATCTCCTCGGCAACGGCGCCAGGTGATGAAGTCATGTACCTAGGGTAGGGTCATGGACCTGTCCAAGGTACCCTCCCCGAGGACATCTTTTTATCAGAAGCCATCTTCCAGTCGACCAAGAGGGACTCCACTCGACGGACTAGAAGACACTCGACGAACCTGAAGACACTCGACGAACCTGAAGACACTCGACCATGAAGACTCACTCGACCGCCAGGAGTTCAAGATCTACTCTGAATCCAAACGGTCTATAATTAAGTAGTCTTTATGGCCATGATGGCACTTTATGTAAGGCATTACCAGTAACGCCAGACCTTAATGTACTTTAACCCTCCGCTACATGGGCTGGCTAGGGTCTTGGCATCCTCTATATAAGCCACCCCATCCACTGGTATAAGGGTTCGCACCCCTGTAACTCTCATACATATAATCCAGTCGACCGCCTCCGGGCTCCGAGACGTAGGGCCGTTACTTCTTCCGAGAAGGGCCTGAACTCGTATAACACTCGTGTGTACAACTACTCCATAGCTAGGATCTTGCCTCTCCTTAGTACCCCCTACACTACTGTCAGACTTAGAACCACGACAGTTGGCGCCCACTGTGGGGCAGGTGTCTTAGCGACTTATTGGAGAAGTTGCAATCTTTCTGATTCCCATCATCATGGTTTCAGGTGGAGTTTTGGTTGAGGGCCGCGAGATCCGTCTCGGCGCGCTCACATTCGTCGCCGACGACTCCGCCTGGCTGCAAGAGGCTCCGCTCGACATGGATGCGCTCCCGGTCCGCGGGGCTACGCACTTTCGAGCATGCGTCCACGGCGTCCTTCTGCGGCAGCCGTCGACTCAGTATCGGCCGGTTTTTGCATCATCTTCCCTCCCAGCTTCCCGCCGGTGTAAGCGCTCCGGTCGGTCGAGGCTTCAGCGGTGGGTGAGGCATGCAGTGGCCCGCCAGTCGACCACCGCCCAAGTCGCGGCAATCGAGGCCGATGAATCTCTCTATGGCCTGTTCGACTGGCTCTGCAGAGACTGCACCCGAGTGCGACAGCACTGATCCAGCGGCGGAGGTCCCCATGGTCAAAGGACCGCACGTTCCCCCTGGCTTTCCTGGCGCTGAGGGAGGCAACGGCGGAGGCAATCCGTCGCACGACCATGAGGAATACCTCCCCGAGCCCCTCAATTCGCAGCAGAGGGAAGAGCTTCGCCGCTGGAACATCGATGCGCTTCACACTCCGATCGTTGGAGAAACCCCTGAGGCTCGCGCCTTAGAGGACGCGCGCTTGGCCAACCTGGCTGAGCGCACTCGACTGGAGAACCTTCAGCGGGCACTCGATGAGCGCGCGCGGCAACGGATTCCAGACTCTAGTCGACGCCAACTCTTTAAACCTCCGACTCAGGTATATCAAAATCCGATTCAGAATTTAGCAGCTGCAGCCCGTATAGCAGAGTTGATTCAGCCTTCCCAGTCAGAGGCTGGCAGAGGCTTGATGCAGATCAGGGATTTGCTCCGGGCAGCAGGAGATCAGAATTCAGCTGTATCGCAGTCGCGGAACAGGATTCACAGCAGATCCGTGGCGGAGAATACGGTCCAGTCGGCTCATAGCCCCAGATCGCCCCCGAGGCGTGAAGGGCGTGGCGACCGGCACGATCAGTACAGGAACTATGAGCAGTATGATCACCGATTCGATCGCAACGATCGACGTCGAGTGCCCACTCCTCCCCCAAGGGGTGGATCATATGTGCCTCGACAGCAGGATGATAGACGCCAGCACAGTGGCGGGCGAAGGATTCTAGTCGACCCCAGGGAACCAGCTTTGATGCGAGATCAATCATTGTTCAAGGTTTGGTCGACCGGAACAGAGCTCACAGACAGGGTAATGACAGAGATGTACCCACCAGCAGCCGAGTGCATGTCTCCGGACCAGAGTGTTTCAGCAGAGCCATCAGAGCCGCGGTGATTCCTCCCAACTTCAGGTTGGCGACTGGGGTCAGCAAGTTCAACGGTGAGTCCAAGCCTGATACTTGGCTTGAGGACTAACGAGTGGCCGTTCAGATCGGCGGCGGGAATGACGAGGTGGCCATGAAGCATCTGCCTCTAATGTTGGAAGGGTCAGCCAGAGCATGGCTGAATCAGTTGACACCCAGCAGCATTTACACGTGGGAAGACCTCTCCCGAGTGTTTGTCAGGACGTTCGAAGGAACGTGCAAGCAACCAGCAGGACTGACAGAGCTGCAATCTTGTGTGCAGAAGTCGAATGAGACTCTGAGGGATTACATCCAGAGATGGATCACACTGCATCACACGGTAGAGAACGTATCTGATCACCAGGCAGTTTGCGCCTTCAAGGAGGGCGTAAAATACAGGGAGCTAAGCCTGAAATTCGGTCGAACCGGAGACATGTCTCTGAGTCGAACGATGGAAATAGCCACCAAATATGCCAATGGTAAGGAAGAGGATCGGCTCCGGAGCGGCAAGCACAAGTCAGTCGCCCAGGACACCGGAGGCGGAAATTCCAGTCGGAAGCAAAAGCGGAAAGCCGAGCCAGCCGCTCCTGGAGAAGCCTTGGCTCTGAATCAAGGAAAGTTCAAAGGGAATCCCAAAGGGCCTTGGAACCCAAGAAAGTAAAAGATAAAGAAGGAAATGACGTGATGGATTTTCCATGTCACATCCACACCAAAAAAGATGAAGAGGGTAACTTCATTTACCCGAAGCATACCACTCGACAGTGTCGACTCCTGATACAGCAGTTCCAAGGGAAGCAGTCCAAGGACAAAGAAAAAGAGTCGGACAAGGTTGAGGACAAGGAGGACAGTGATGAGGAATATCCACAGGTCAATTCCACCCTGATGATTTTTGCTGACGTTGAGAGCAAAAACCGACTGAAAGTCATAAACCGAGAGGTGAATATGGCTGCTCCGTCAACACCCAATTATCTGAAGTGGTCTCAAACTGCCATTACATTCGACCAGTCTGATCACCCGACGCACATAGCCACCCCTGGGAGGCAAGCGTTGGTGGTCGACCCAGTCGTTGAGGGCACTCGACTGACCAAAGTGTTGATGGATGGCGGCAGCAGTTTGAATATACTGTACGCTGAGACGCTGAAAGGGATGGGCATTCCGATGTCCAGACTGAGCACAAGCAACATGAGTTTCTATGGAGTCATCCCTGGCAAGAAGGCCGCGTCACTCGGCCAGATTGCTCTTGATGTGGTTTTTGGTGATTCAAAGAATTTCCGCAAAGAGAAGCTGACATTTGAGGTTGTGGATTTCCAGAGTGCCTACCATGCTATTTTGGGCAGGCCAGCTTATGCACGTTTTATGGCCCGACCATGTTACGTGTACCTCAAATTAAAGATGCCTGGCCCTAAAGGCGTGATCACTGTCACTGGTAACCGCAAGAAGGCGGAAGAGTGCTTCAAGAAAGCCTCAAAGATCGCCGATGCTCAGATGGTGGCAGAGGAGTGGCAGGAACACCAGAGGAATGCAGATCCGAGTGATTTGTTGCGAGCTAAAAAGCCTGCTACGGAATCAGCGTTCCAGTCGTCCGGTGAGACAAAACCAGTTCACATCCACCCGACCGACCCCAACGCTGCTCCGACTCATATCTCCACAACACTCGACCCCAAATAGGAAGAAGCGCTCATCCAGTTCCTCCGTGAGAACTGGGACATCTTTGCATGAAACCTTCTGACATGCCGGGTGTACCCAGGGGACTGGCTGAGCATCGTCTGCGAGTCGATTCAAAGGCAAAACCTGTGAAGGAACATCTGCGATGGTCCGCCGTCCAGAAAAGGAAGGCTATTGGCGAAGAAGTGGCTCGGCTCCTAGCAGCAGAGTTTATCCGAGAGATTTACCACTCCAAGTGGCTCGCCAATGTCGTCATGGTCCCCAAAAAGGACAATTCGCTTCGCATGTGCATCGATTTTAAGCATATCAATCGGGCCTGCCCGAAAGATCATTTTCCTCTTCCCCGCATCGACCAAATAGTCGACTCGACTGCGGGATGTGAGCGACTGTCTTTCTTGGACGCTTATTCCGGGTACCATCAGATCCGTCTGTTTGGACCCGATGAGATCAAAACAGCTTTCATCACCCCATTCGGGTGCTTCTGTTATGTCACCATGCCATTCGGCCTCAAGAATGCCGGAGCCACGTTCATGAGGATGATTCAGAAGTGTTTGCTCACTCAAATCAGTCGGAATGTGGAAGCATACATGGATGACATTGTGGTCAAGTCACGGAAAGGTTCCGACCTGCTGACTGACCTCGCTGAAACATTTGCCAACCTCAGGAGGTACGATATCAAGCTTAACCCATCCAAGTGCACATTCGGAGTTCCTGGTGGAAAGTTACTCGGTTTTCTCGTTTCCGAACGAGGAATCGATGCAAACCCAGAGAAAGTAGGCACTATACTCCGAATGAAACGACCTGTGCGTGTGCACGATGTTCAGAAGCTTACTGGTTGCTTGGCCGCTTTAAGTCGATTCATCTCTCGTCTCGGTGAGAAGGCATTGCCTCTTTACCGACTGATGAAGAAGTCAGACAAGTTCGAGTGGACTCCTGAAGCTGACGCAGCGTTTGCAGAGCTAAAAACCCTGCTTTCCACCCAGCCGGTGCTTGCTGCCCCGATCAGCAAAGAGCCTTTGCTGCTTTATATTGCAGCCACAGGACAAGTCGTCAGTACTGTACTTACGGTCGAGCGGGAAGAAGAAGGGAAAGCCTTCAAAGTTCAGCGCCCAGTATATTACATTTCCGAAGTCCTGACCCCATCCAAGCAACGATACCCTCATTATCAGAAGCTTGTATATGGGATTTATATGACCACGAAGAAAGTTGCTCACTACTTCTCTGACCATATCATCACAGTCGTCAGCGACGCCCCCTTATCAGAGATTCTGCACAACAGAGACGCAACTGGTCGAGTGGCAAAATGGGCGATTGAACTCCTTCCCCTGGATATCAGATTTGAGGCAAAGAAAGCTATCAAGTCCCAAGCAATAGCAGATTTCCTCGCCGAGTGGACTGAACAGCAGTTACCGACTCAAGTTCACTCGGAGCACTGGACTATGTTCTTCGATGGCTCCAAAATGCTGAATGGTTCCGGTGCCGGGGTAGTGTTGGTTTCCCCCCGAGGAGATAAGCTCAGATATGTACTCCAGATTCACTTTGATTCCTCCAACAATGAAGCAGAATACGAAGCACTCTTGTACGGGTTGCGTATGGCCATTTCACTCGGCGTCCGTCGCCTCATGGTCTACGGTGACTCGGATTTGGTGGTCAACCAAGTGATGAAGGAGTGGGACGTCAGAAGCCCAGCCATGACTGGTTACTGCAATGCAGTCAGAAAGCTGGAGAAGAAATTTGAGGGATTAGAGCTCCATCACGTCCCCGACTGAAAAATCAAGCAGCCGATGACTTGGCGAAGATAGGTTCCAAAAGAGAAGCCATTCCGAGTGGCGTGTTTTTGGAGCATGTTCACACGCCGTCGGTTCAAGAAGATCCTTTCACTGAGGAAGCCCCGCAGCCAAAAAGCGCCACAGATCCGACTGAAGTCGAGGTCCAGTTGTGGTCGACTTAATCATGGAAGTTCTGGTCATCACTCCCGACTGGACAGTGCCCTATATCGCCTATATTCTGAGGAAAGAGCTCCCAGAGAATGAAGAAGAGGCTCGGGAGATCGTCCGCCGATCCAAAGCCTTTACTGTCATGAGGGGACAGTTGTACAGAGAAAGTACGACTGGAGTCAGCCAGAAATGCATAACACCGGAAGAAGGTCGAATGATTCTCAATGACATCCACTCGGGGACCTGTGGCCATCATGCGTCCTCTCGGACCATCGTGGCTAAAGCATACCGAGCGGGTTTTTACTGGCCCAGAGCAAATGAAATGGCGAAAGAGATAGTCGACAAGTGTGAAGGATGTCAGTTCTACTCCAACATGTCACACAAGCCCTCCTCAGCCTTGAAGACCATCCCGATCGTCTGGCCTTTCGCTGTTTGGGGTTTAGATATGGTTGGACCGCTGAGAACTGGCAGGAGCGGCTTCACCCATGTACTGGTGGCAGTCGACAAGTTCACCAAGTGGATCGAGGCCAAGCCCATTAAAAATCTTGATGCAGGCACTGCCATCAGCTTCATCCGAGAATTAATATTCAGATATGGAGTTCCGCATAGTATCATCACTGATAATGGGTCAAACTTCGACTCCGATCAATTCAAAGCTTTCTGCGCTTCCCAAGGCACACGAGTCGACTACGCTTCAGTCGCCCACCCTCAGTCGAATGGACAAGCAGAAAGAGCAAACGGCCTGATTCTCAAAGGACTGAAACCTCGGTTGATGCGCGACCTTAAGCACGCAGCAGGCGCGTGGGTCGACGAACTTCCATCAGTTCTTTGGGGATTGAGGACTACTCCAAATCAGTCGACCGGGAGGACTCCGTTCTTTCTGGTCTATGGAGCTGAAGCAGTTCTGCCGAGCGACCTGCTTCACAATGCGCCACGAGTCGAGCTCTACTCTGAAGCCGAAGCGGAACTAGCCCGACAGGATGCAGTCGACCTCCTAGAAGAGGAAAGAGAGATGTCCATGATCCGATCGACCATCTATCAATAAGACTTGTGTCGATTCTACGCCAGAAACGTGAAGAGCCGAGCCTTCCAAGAAGGAGACTTGGTCCTCCGAGTCGACCAACAGAAGCCACACAAACTCGCCCCTACTTGGGAAGGCCCCTTCCTTGTTACCAAAGTTCTCCACAACGGAGCATACCGCCTTTACAACGTCGATCGCCAGATTGACGAGCCACGAGCCTGGAATGCGGATCTGCTCCGCCCCTTTTATACTTAAGTTTTCACTCGGATGAGTTGTAATAAAAGTACTTCTGTAGTGTATTCATCAAAGACAAGAGTTTCATAATTTTCTCAGTGATTGTTATTGCTTTTGTTCTCATAAATCAGTCCCCCAGTGGGTGGCTTAGCTGCGAACCCGTTTTGCCTAAGTTTGTAAAAATATCCTACCGAGTGGTAAGCCAACCTTCCACTCGGAGGCTTAGCTGCGAATCCCTTTCGCCTAAGTTTAAATAAAATCCTACCGAGTGGTAAGCCAGCCTTCCACTCGGAGGCTTAGCTGCGAATCCATTTCGCCTAAGTTTAAAAAAAGCCTACCGAGTGGTAAGCCAGCCTTCCACTCGGAGGCTTAGCTGCAGTCCAAGTACTCGCCTAAGTTAAACAAAATCCTACCGAGTGGTAAGCCAGCCTTCCACTCGGAGGCTTAGCTGCAGTCCAAATACTCGCCTAAGTTAAACAAAATCCTACCGAGTGGTAAGCCAGCCTTCCACTCGGAGGCTTAGCCGCAGTCCAAGTACTCGCCTAAGTTAAAACAAAACCCTACCGAGTGGTAAGCCAGCCTTCCACTCGGAGGCTTAGCTGCAACCTAGTGTTTGCCTAAGTATAAAAGTACAATGTGCATTCCGCAAGGAGGATGAAGTGTAGGTCGACTGCTACCTTCTCCTCCAAAGTTGCGCCACGAAAATCCTACCGAGTGGAGAGCAAACCTCCCACTCGGGGGCTTAGCTGCAGCCCAGTGCTTGCCTAAGTTTCTAAATCCTACCGAGAGGAGAGCGAACCTCCCACTTAGGGGCTTAGCAGCAGCCCAGTGCTCGCCTAAGTTTCTAAATCCTACCGAGTGGAGAGCGAACCTCCCACTCGGGGGCTTAGCAGCAGCCCAGTGCTCGCCTAAGTTTCTAAAATCCTACCGAGTGGAGAGCAAACCTCCCACTCGGGGGCTTAGCAGCAACCCAGTGCTCGCCTAAGTTTCTAAAAGTCCTACGGAGTGGAGAGCAAACCTCCCACTCGGGGGCTTAGCAGCAGCCCAGTGCTCGCCTAAGTTTCTAAAAATCTTACCGAGTGGAGAGCAAACCTCCCACTCGGGGGCTTAGCTGCGGCCCAGTGCTTGCCTAAGTTTCGAAAATCCTGTCGAGTGGAGAACAAATCTCCCACGCGGAGGCTTGGCTGCAGCCCAGCACTCGCCTAAACATGACGAGTAGAAGTCGATTGCAATTTGTGCTTCGTTCCTACCTGCAAAAGAGCATCACAAACACTAGTATATATTCCAATCTAAGGAGGATGGTTGTTCGAAAGCAGAAGCAAACATATTCGAACGGCAAACCAAGTTCAGATAACGTCCTACGGATCCAGAAGTGCTCAGGCATCAAGCCTGTTAAGGTTTATCGGTTACAAAAATCACTCGGCATTCCGAGGCAAATTCAAAGCATCAAGCATAGAAGTTTTTTACCCCTCCTGCGGAGGGCTGGAAGGCGCAACAAACTTGTCCAAGTCGATTCCGTCTGCAATCCGAGTGGCAGCAGCAATTAAGGTCTCCATGAAAGAACGGAAGTCATGCTTCCTGGTATTGGCCACCTTGAGAGACACCAGCTTGTCTTCTCTCGCTTCCTTGCAGTGGACGCGGACTAAGGACAGAGCAACGTCGGCACCACACCTGGCAGAAGACTTCTTCCATTCTTGCACTCGACTTGGAACTTCGTTCAGTCGAGTCATCAGAGACTCGAGGTCGTTCTGAAGTGTTTCTTCTGGCCAGAGTGATGTGTCGATGCGCGATGTTGCAGCCTTCAGTCTTGCAAGGTAGTCGACCACTGCAGCAACGCGAGACTCGAGGCGGAGCACGTTCATGGCGGCTTCGTCTTTCACTGGAGAGTTAATGGGATCCAAGCCAGTTTCCACTCGACTAGTCTCCTCTTCAAAATTTTGGCAGAATTCTGTGGACATGATTCAAGGATAAGCTAATGTTCCTACAACAAGTCAGTAATTACCAGTCGGGTATAAGGGGTTACCTTCGAGCATGAGGAATAGCGTCTTGGCGAGTCCTCCCAGATAAACCTCCAAGTCATTCTTCTTCCCCGCCAGTTTGCTAGCTTTGTCACTCAGGGCTATCTTCTCACGCTTCTGTTGGGTGACCTCCTTGTTGGCCGCGTCAAGAGCAGCTTTCAGAGTGGCATTCTCCTCTTCAAGTTTGCTTATCGAAGCCAACTTCTCTTCGGCAAGCTTTGTATTGTCCGAAGCCGCTTTCTGTGCCTCGGCAAGGTCAAGGTCCTTCTTCTTCAGAGCATCCTTCAGTTTATCTGCAAAATGACAGCGAGGTCAGACTCAAAAATGGACAAAAACAAAGATAGTCGTCAAGATTCTCACCAAACATACCTTTTGCCTCTTCCTTCGACTTCGTGAAGTTCTCTTGGACAAGCTTTAGATCAAGTTCAAGTTGGATATGCTTGTTCTCCAACTCGGTATAACGAGGAACAAGGTCGCAAGTTTTCTGTGAAAAATCAGTCGACAGACATCAAAGATAGAACCCTTCCAGTGACTAAGAGAAAAATCGTAGTGTTTCTAAGACTACAGCCGAATCAAAAATATTCAACTGTAGTCTCGGGGACTACACCCAGTGGGTGCACTCAGCGTGCCCCCACTGGTTCTACCGGCTCAGAACGATCAGTCAACCGAAAGCAGCTAACTGTCAGCAGTTAGGCTAAAAAAACCCGAAGCTTATTCAGACCATAGCCGACTGCCAGCAGTCGACCACGGTCTCGGGGACTACACCCAGTGGGTGCACTCAGCGTGCCCCCACCGATTCCATGATTCCACTCGACCAGTTCGAGTGAAACAAGTAAAAGTGAGAAATTTCAAGACACAAAGACTACAGTCGACTGCCAGCAGTCCACCGTAGTCTCGGGGACTACACCCAGTGGGTGCACTCAGCGTGCCCCCACTAATCCTGACTTTCCAATCGACACACCCAGTGGGTGCATGACAAACATCAAGATTTCCAGTCGGTGTTCAACTAACCTGGACATTACTCTAAAGAGCTGAACTCGCGTCATAAGCTGCTTGGCTGGCGGTTCGGATCGCCTTCACCTGCTCCATCATAATCTCGGCTTGGCGTATGGCTTCCTTGGCAGCGCTTGCTTGGTCCTCCGGGATGTGGTAGGTGGAGAAGAGAGAAGGTGGATCAGCACTCGATGACGAAGGGCGGGCAACCATCAACGGCTCCGCAAAGGACACGGTAGCCCGAGCAACATTGCTCCCCTCCGGAATCAGTGGTTCAGGTGCTGACACAACCTGAGCAGTCTTGCCAACAGTCGCCTTCCTGCTCCTCGTCGGCCTCAGTGGCGCTTCATCGTCATCGTCAGGGAGATCAATGATAACGCTAGGGGGAGCTGCAGAAGAAGTTCAAAGTCAAAAATAAAGATCCAATCGACCGAAAGCGAAATTGCGCAGATCATACCAGGATGAGAAGTAGCAGCATCTTCCATTTCTTGATCCTCATGCCTGGCTGAAGTTTCAGAAGTAGCAGCACTGCGATTTCAAAAATCAGTTGGTCAGCGATCGAGTCGACCAAGAATATATCCATGTTAAAAGGAAAGACATGAGATATGCTATTACCCAGAAACAGCCGGAATCTCCATCCTCATCTTCGGTAGGGCCTTCGCCAGTTTTGTCAGGGCCTCTCGGGGTTGCTTTGACGCCTTCTTAGTCGGCGCCGGTGAAGTCGTCCGAGGGCGTTTTGTCGATTGCCCAGCAGGCACGACCCCCTTGCCGCGCTCGACCGCAGGGTCGTGGGCGAGCTTGGACCTTCTTTCAGAATGGGGACGTGCAACTTCCTCCTCCTCTTCCTCCTCCTCCTCCTCATCGGAGCCTGCATCTTCATCATCCTCGTCGCCATCCGATTCCCACTCCTCTTGACTTTCCCCTCCACTTCCTTCCTCTTCCTCGGTCTGTGCTTGTGCCCCATTGGGCATCGAATACAACTCAGTGGTGGCCTGAAAGACAACAAACAAGACAAAACTCGATCGACTGATCTATATCAAAACAGAATGGACGAAGCATGATTGCAGTCGGAGATAAGTGGTCGTACCTTGTCTGGTTCATAAGACTGGTCGAGTGGCGGGATCCTCCTGGCCCCACGAGGGTTGTCCTTGTTCCCTGTGATGGCAGTCATCCACCTCTCCAATGTGGCATCGTCGACCTCCTCTGGGTGTACCCGAGTGGTGTCTTCAGTACCAGAGTACAACCACATCGGGTGGCCCCGGTATTGGAGTGGTTGGATGCGCCGCCGAAGGAAAACCTCCAGAAGATCCATGCCAGTTACACCGTCGCGAATAAGCTGGACTACACGCTCCATCAACATTTTAACCTGAGCCTTCTCCCCCGGAACTACTTTCAGAGAGGATGACTTGTTCACTCGACTCATGGAAAAGGGAGGGAGCCCAGTCGACTGCCCTAGCATCGGCTGGTCTTGGCAGTAGAACCAGGTCGACTGCCACCCTCTAACTGACTCGGGAAGGGTCATAGCTGGGAAAGCACTCTTACTCCTCATCTGGACCCCAAGACCCCCACACATCTAGATTACCTGAGTTCTCTCGTTGTTTGGTTTGGCCTTTCTCACCGTCTGAGAGCGACATGTGAATATGTGTTTGAAGAGGCCCCAGTGCGGCCGACAACCCAAGAAGTTTTCGCACAAAGATACGAAAGCGGCGAGATAGGCAATGGAATTGGGTGTGAAGTGGTGGAGCTGAGCCCCAGAGAAGTTCAAAAACCCTCGAAAGAAGAGATGCGGCGGCAGAGAGAACCCACGATCTACATGAGTCGCTAAGAGGACACACTCACCCTCCTGAGGCTGCGGCTGCCACTCCATCCCCGGGAGCCTCGCCACCCCGTGCGCAATCAGGCCTTCGCTGGCCAGGTCGTCAAGATCCTTTTGGGTGAAGGTCGAGCGGATCCAATCACCCTGGATCCAACCTTGCGGCCGACGGGACCTCGACGAGGATCCGCCTCGACTGGTCGCTCTCCCCTTCACCTTCGTCGTCGCCTTCTTCGCCCGCTCCAAAGGTGCCGTCCTCTCCTTCACCATTGTCGCTGACGAGGCTGGAACGGAGCAGCGGCGCTGAGCAGTTGGCGAACGCAGTGGAGAAATCTGGAGATAAGGGAGGGGAAAATGAGGGGGCACTGTTCAAAAACCTCCGCCCGGTCCCTTATATGGAGTCGCTTCCGAGTGGCTGACTGGTAGGCCCGGGCAATCCTGTCAAATCCCGAAACAGTCGCGCAGGCGATACATGGTGAAAAAGGCGGCACGAGAATCGAGGCGTCTCTACCTTATCCCATCTGAGTACCGCGGTCTTCTCCGCTTTGCGCGCTTCCCAAAATTCAGATCCCACTAAATCCGCTAACCGCAGGACAACTTGTCAAACGGAAGATCTCCTGCGATCCGTCGCTCGGAAATCTCCGAGTCCATAAAGTTCACTCGACAGATATAAGGAATGGATCAAGGCGACTGAAAGAAAGTTGACATCCTCACTTGGAAGTCATTGATCCAGAGCAAAACACCTTTACAGTACCAAGAAAGCAGGTTGGAAAGATTGCCAACTCCTTCCTCACTCAAACCTCGATCCATTCGGGGGCTAATGATGAAGTCATGTACCTAGGGTAGGGTCATGGACCTGTCCAAGGTACCCTCCCCGAGGACATCTTTTTATCAGAAGCCGTCTTCCAGTCGACCAAGAGGGACTCCACTCGACGGACTAGAAGACACTCGACGAACCTGAAGACAGTCGACCATGAAGACTCACTCGACCGCCACGAGTTCAAGATCTACTCTGAATCCAAACGATCTGTAATTAAGTAGTCTTTATGGCCATGATGACACTTTATGTAAGGTGTTACCAGTAACGCCAGACCTTAATGTACTTTAACCCTCCACTACGTGGGCTAGCTGGGGTCTTGGCATCCTCTATATAAGCCACCCCCCTCCACTGGCAGAAGGGTTCGCACCCCTGTAACTCTCATACATATAATCCAGTCGACCGCCTCTGGGCTCCGAGACGTAGGGCCGTTACTTCTTCCGAGAAGGGCCTGAACTCGTATAACACTCGTGGGTACAACTACTCCATAGCTAGGATCTTGCCTCTCCTTAGTACCCCCTACACTACTGTCAGACTTAGAACCATGACACCAGGAATTCTTCCTGCTACTTCTTGAGCATGCGTTGGTTTTTCCCTTGCAGAGGAAAGGGTGATCCAGCAAAGTAGATATAAGTATTTCCTATCATGGGAATGAGTCTAACAGTAAGAGTTAGGGGTATGTAGGAGGAGGCAAGGTCCTAGCTACGGCGAGGTTGTACACACAAGTTTACAAGTTCACGCCCATCTCGGAGGAGGTAACAGCCCTACGTCTTGGTGCCCGGAGGCTTGTCGACTAGATTGTGTGTGGAAGTTATAGGGGGTGCAAACCCTTGTTCCTGATGAGGGGGGGTGGCTTATATAGAGTGTGCCAGGACCCTCGCAGCCCTCAGTTACACAGGGTTCAATGTGAGTTAAGACAGAGGCGTTACTGGTAACACCAGCTATTAATGATCTTTATGACTATAGAGTGAACGCCTGACCATTGGCATCCCGAGGTGGCTTAGATCTTCTGTGATCCGAGTGGTTCTTCATATGGTCGAGTGACTCTATAGTGGTCGAGTGGAATTAGGGTATCAAAGTGGAATCTTTTGTCGAGTGGATTACACTTAAAGGTGATTTTAGTCAGTAACCTCTGTTGGACTTTGAATGTCCTTGACTTTAGGGTACTGTCCTTGGGTAGGGTGTCTAGGTCAGGCTTAAGACCCAACCCTAGGTACATGTCATCGTCATTAGCTCCCGAATGGATTGAGTTCTGAGTGAAGAAGGGATGAAGTTGTTTCTCATTTGATTCCATGCTTCGGAGGCACTTTATGGGAATCTAGAAAGCACACTGGTATTTTTAACCCTGCCTCAATTGATTCTAGTTGTTGAGATCACCGAGTGAATTATGCAGTAAATCTTTGAGTAAATCAGAGCATGAAATCTTCAATGTGATTGAATGCTCTACAGTCTCCGGATCTTGCGGGATTCAAAATTTCGGAGAAGCGCACCGGACGGGGTGTGGTGCAATAATCGAAACGAATCGGATAGAGGCTCCTCAATTTTTGTGCTGCCTTTTTGCCATGTATCGAGCCAGCACCTGCGACGGGATGCGATACGATTACTTGGGCCCACGGGTCAGCCACTCGGAAGCAATCCCATAAATAGCAATGAGGCCGATGCGAGTCACTGTACACTTCACTCGATCCCCTTTCTCTCTTCTTCCCCGCCTCGATTCTTCATGCTCTTCACGCTTCCGCTCGGCTCCCTCAAGCTCGAACGCAATGGTGAAGGATAAGACCACGACCCTAGAGTGTGCTAAGGAGGCGACGGCGGCGGCGAAAGGCAAGAAGACGACGAGGGCTTCATCATCGCAGTCCGGTCTGCCGCCTGGTTGGATCCAGGGGGACTGGATCCGCTCCACTGTCGTGAAGGAGGACCTGGAGAATCTTGCCCATGATGGCCTGTTTGCTCATGGATCCTGGAGACTGCCGGGGGATGAACCCGAGCCCCAGCTGTGCGATGGTGAGTGCGTTCTTCTCACCACCCATGTCGAGCGAGGTATTTCTCTGCCCCCGCACCCATTCTTTCTAGGCTTCTTGAACTTCGGCGCCCAGATCCACCACTTTCCTCCCAACACAATCTTGTACCTTGCTGCGCTCGTTTCAATGTGCAAAAACTTCCTGGGATGCCAACCACACTAGGGTCTCTTCAAGCACATATTCACTTGTCGTTCTCAGACAGTGAAGAAAGCTAACCCAGATGACAGAAAGACACACGTGATCCTGATGTGTGGGGGCTTAGGGATCCAAATGAGAGGTAGGAGTTCTTTCCCTCCAGTGACCTTTCCTGAGTCAGTTAGGGGGTGGCAGTCGACTTGGTTTTATGGCAAGGACATTCTGACTCCTGGCCAGTCGACTGGCCTTCCCCCTTTCACTATGGAGAGACTCCGCACCCCTAGTTCACTAAATGAGCTCCGGAGGAGAAGGAGGAAGTGTGAATGATGGTCGCGGTCATCGTTGAGTTTGTTAAAGGTGGAGTGACGGCTATGGATCTGTTGGAGGTGTTCCTCAGTCGATGAATCCAGCCCTTGCAAGCCCTTGACCAACCCATGTGGATGTACTCGGGCCCAGAGGACACCACTCAAACCCACCCGGAGGTGTTAACAAGGAGATGGTGGCCCAGTGACTCCGGAGCATTACTGGCAACAAGGACAACCCCAGGGGGCCTAGGAGGATCCTACCATTCGATGCCAACAATTCTCCAGGAGAGGTCAAATTCAACTATCTGACTGTTCTTTCCTTCGTTTTGCGATTGTTTTTGGATCTGACTCATATCTATAACTTGTGTCTTGCAGGTTTTCACCAAGTTGCACTCGATGCCGAATGGAGAGCAATATTGTAGGACCTTGAGAAGAAGTAAGTAAGTCTAGAGGGGGGGATTAGACTACTTGACCAATTAAAAACTATGCCTTTTCACGATTTTAATCTTTGGCAGATTTTTGCAATCTTAGCATAAGTCAAGCAATCTTCACACAATTCAAGAAAGCATGCAAAGAGTATATGAGCAGCGGAAATTAAAGCATGCAAATTGCAAGAAAGTAAAGGGAAGGGTTTGGAGGATCTAAACACAGTGGGAGACACGGATGTTTTTGTCGTGGTTCCGATAGGTGGTGCTATCGTACATCCACGTTGATGGAGACTTCAACCCACGAAGGGTAACGGTTGCGCGAGTCCATGAAGGGCTCCACCCAAGAAGGGTCCACGAAGAAGCAACCTTGTCTATCCCACCATGGCCGTCGCCCACGAAGGACTTGCCTCACTAGCGGTAGATCTTCACAAAGTAGGCGATCTCCTTGCCCTTACAAACTCCTTGGTTCAACTCCACAATCTTGTCGGAGGCTCCCAAGTGACACCTAGCCAATATAGGAGACACCACTCTCCAAGAAGTAACAAATGGTGCATTGATGATGAACTCCTTGCTCTTGTGCTTCAAATGATAGTCTCCCCAACACTTAACTCTCTCTCATAGGATTTGGATCTGGTGGAAAGAAGATTTGAGTGGAAAGCAACTTGGGGAAGGCTAGAGATCAAGATTCATATGGTAGGAATGGAATATCTTGGCCTCAACACATGAGTAGGTAGTTCTCTCTTAGAAATGGTAAGTTGGAAGTGTAGGTTTGTTCTGATAGCTCTCTCCACGAGTGAAGAGGAGGTGGAGGAGTATATATAGCCTCCACACAAAATCTAACCATTACACAAAATTTACCATCTGTGGGACCGAATCAACAAACTCGGTCGGACCGATTTAGTAAACCTAGTGACTGTGAGGATTTTCGGTGGGACCGATATGCAACTCGGTAGGACCTATATGATTAGGGTTAGGGCATAACGTAATCTCGGTGAGACCGATTACACAAACTCGGTGAGACCGATTTTGGTAATTAGCTAACCAGAGAGTTGGCCAGGCAAACTCGGTGGGACCGATTACTCAAACTCGGTGGGACCGATTTTGTTAATAAGTTAACCAGAGAGTTTGCATTGTAATCTCGGTAGGACCGATTGCTCAAACTCGGTAAGACCGATTTTGACAATGGACATACACAGAGAGATTACAATCCCATCTCGGTGAGACCGAGATCCCTATCGATGAGACCGATTTGCCTAGGGTTTGTGGCAGTGGCTATAACATCTGAACTCGGTGGCGCCGGATAGAAAGAATCGGTGGGACCGATTTTGACTTTAGGTTTAGGTCATATGTGGATATGAGAAAGTAGTTGAGGGTTTTTGGAGCATATCACTAAGCACTTGAAGCAAGAGGCTCATTAAGCAACACCTCATCCCTCCTTGATAGTATTGGCTTTTCCTATAGACTCAATGTGATCTTGGATCACTAAAATATAAAATGTAGAGTCTTGAGCTTTTGAGCTTGAGCCAATCCTTTTGTCCTTAGCATCTTTAAGGGGTTCCACATCCTTTAGTCCATGCGACTCCATTGTTGAACTTGTCTGAAATATACTTGATAAAAGTGTTAGTCCAACAAGAGATATGTTTACATTAATTACCAAAACCACCTAGGGAGCACTTGTGCTTTCAAATACCAAGAAGGAATTCATAGTGACAGCAAGGACATCGAGAACCAGTATGCAGAGGATAGTGAAGATGAGAGCGAGGACTTGAGTAGCAGCTGTGAACAAGTAGACTCACCGCCCTGCTCAGAGCGTCGTTCCAAACAGTCGCAAGATCCTACAGGGGGACGTGACAAAGTTGCGGCGTCGAGTGCTGTTGGGGATATAACTATTGGGTATGACCCGCCCAGGAGGGCCGGGTTATACCTATGACGATTCTCCAGCCCAAGAAGATGCTTGAAGATGGCGGTTCAGTTAAGGGCCCAAAGCCCAAAGGAGACTTAAGGCCCATAGAGATAAACCGCCATATGTATATAACTTGTATTGCAAGGCAGGAATAGAGAGAGACCGAGCCGAACATTGTTTATGAGCTGGCCGAGACTCTATGAGCCACTGGGCGTCGACCTCTATATATAAAGGGACGACCCGGCGGTGGTTTAGGGCAAGTAACCACAGATCGAGAAGTAGGTCAAGCGGAATCGCTCCCTGGTAATCGAGACATAAGCAATACCACCCAAAACTGGATCGTAGGATTTTACCTTCACCGCAAGGGGCCGAACCAGTATAAACCCCGTGTCTTTTGTCCCGTTTAACCCCTTTAAGCTTCCTAGTTGCGATGGCTCCACGACTAAGTCCTTTCACTAGGACATCTAACGTGACAATTCCATGACAGTTGGCGCCCAGCACACGGTGGATTTGAGTTCTTAAAGGGCAGCTTCGAAGGGCTCTAAGGATATGCTGTGGGTCGGATGACCAAGAGTCGTCGCGGCAAGCTCTACATCAACGACGTATGCTGGGGCCCCGACGCCGGCTCAATTGAGTATGGGTACTTGGTCTCCTTTGGTGGAATCCACGTCTTCATTGGCAAGATCGACGAGCCGGGCCCTGAGCCGGACATCTGCACCGACATCGTCGAGACGGCTCAGCATGCGAGACCCGCCCGGGCTTAGCCCATCGTGAGGCGTGCCTTTGTGGGATGCATCCATAGAGAGTAACTTTCTAAAGGATCCATGTCTAGCGGTGAGACGGACATCTACTCTGATGGTGAGGCATCCACGGGTGAGACAGATTCGTTGTATCAACTGCAAGACGGCGGGCTTGGGGGCTGTTCTGATGGCAGCAGTATTCCGGACCCCTTTGAGCCGCCAAGCAGAGTCAGAATCTTCATGGCTGGTACCCAACCTGGGTTAAATTCTTCAACTGCGGCAGCAATGACTTCTGGATTAGCGCGGTGATAGCAGCCAGTGCAGGAGGCCCTGTGCGCTCGCCGGGTCAAGTTCTGATGTCTCTGATTGATAAATTAACGACTCTGTTAACCGCCGTGGTTAATCTGGCGGATCAAGCTCAACATGATGCGGAAGTGGCACAACTATGTGAGGAGATAACACAAGCTAAGGAAGACCTGGCGGCAAAGGACGTCAGGATCACTGCAGAACGAGCGGCTCTGGATGCTCAAACCCAGCATATTCAGGCGCAGGCTTTTCAGACTGCGTTGGGTCAAAACACATCTAATGAGGTCATGAGGAGAAGGCACCAGTCCCGTCTGCCTATGGTATATGAGCCTAGAAACCTTTTTTGCATGCCTGGTGCAGGGCCCAGTAACCCACCGGAGGTAAACCGGACTGCGGCGCCTGGGGCAGGAACGCTGGTTCAACCGTGGATGATGGAACCCCCGCGTCTGAATAGGCGAATACTGCTCCACCTCAGCATGTACCAGTACCACCGGGTCATTATTCTAATCCACTAGAGAACATGATCGCTGCGGCGGCACGATTGGCGGCTCTCCCAGTCGATGGCGACTCTCCAATGGCTGTTGAAATGCGAAGGGTCAGAGAACTTCCTCAGATGGCCTTAGCACAACAGGAGGCTTACTCTTACAGTAGAGACATAATTCATTGAACTCCACGTCTGTTGGGGATACAACTACTAAGTGTAAACCGCCCAGGAGGGGTCGGTTCACCCTCAACTATATTGAAGCCCACGAAGACTCAAAAGATGACGCTTTACTATGAAGCTTAGAGGCCCAGAGCCCAAAGGCAGATTAGGGCCCATAGTGGTAAACCGCCATGGTCATGTAACTTGTATTGTAAGATAAAGAAAGGAGAGGCCGAGCCGGACAGTTGTATGAGTCGGCCTCGGGACTCTGTAAACCGGCCGGGCGTCAACCCGTGTATATAAGGGAAGACCCGGCGGCGGTTCCGGAACAAGAAACAATAACTCAATAGCCAGGCATAGCTTGTTTAGCTCCCTGGTTAGCGGGACCCCAATAATCCCATCACAACTAGACGTAGGCCTTTACCTTCATCGAAGGGGCCGAACTAGTATAAAAACCCTCGTGTCCTTTGTCCGGTTTAACCCCTTTATGCTAACCCTTAGCAATGGCTCCATGACTAAGTCCTTCTATGAGGACATCTGATGTGATATTTCCACGACAGTTGGCGCCCACCGTGGGGCTATCGCATGATGGTTTCGAGTTCTTGAAGGGCAGCTTTGAAGGACTCAAAGGATACGCAGTGGGCCGGATGACCAAGAGTCGTCGTGGCAAGCTCTACATCCACGACTCAGGCTGGGGCCCTGAGGCCGGCTCGATCGAGTACGGGTACCGGGTCCCCTTCGGCGGAATTCACGTCTTCATCGGCAAGATCGGTGAACCGGGACCTGAGCCGGACATCTGCACCGACCTCGTCGAAACGGCTCAGCATGCAAGTCCCACCCGGATTCAGCCTTCCGTGAAGCGTGCGTTCATGGGATGTGTCCACGGGATCGGACCTGAACCGGTGTCTGAGGGTGAGATGGTCGCTTATTCCGACGGCGAATCATCTGCTGGTGAAACCGAATCCCTGTACCAAGTTCAGGATGGCGTGTTTGAAGGGTATTCCGATGGCACCAGTATTCCAGAATTTCTTGAACCGCCCAACCGTGTTGGAATCTTCATGGCCGGAACACAGCCAACCTTGCAAAACTCTACTGTGGCGGCGTCTGGACCGGTAGCAGGGCAGCAGGCTCTGCGCGCCGTCCGGCTCAAGTTCTCTCCGGTTTGATGGATGCCTGGGCAACCTTGTTGACCACGGCAGTTACACAGGCGACGTAGGATCAGCACAATGCGGACATTGCAAGGCTGAAGGATCAGATAACAGAAGCCAGGGAAGATTTGGCAGCGGAAGAGATCCGGATGACTGAGGAACGGGCCGCTTTAGATGCCCAGGCGCAAAGGATTCAAGCCGAGAATTACCGACTTTTGATGGATCAGAACGCTTCGAATCAAGTATTCAGGAGGAGACATCAATCTCGCTTGCCGGCGGATTACAACGCGATGAACCTCTTTGATACTCCAGGAGCAGGAACTAGCAACCCGGCAGCAGTAAACCGGAATACTGAGCCAAGGACCGGAGCACCGGATCATCCTCAGGTGATGGGTCCACCTCCATGCACGGATAACCCGCCGCGGTATACCACACCCCCGCCGGGTCACTTCTCTACCCCTTTGGACAATATGATAGCAGCAACATCCCGGTTGGCCGCTATTCCGATAGAGGGTGAATCGCCGGTGGCGGTCGAGACACGGCGGGCCAGGGATCTTTTCAAACAGCTCTAACACAGCAGCAAGCTTACTCGTATAGCCGAGATAGGGTTCACTCAACTCCACGTCCGAGCAAAAGTTATAGCAGGCATATAGATGAACCGGAAGTGTCCAGCAGTGTGCGGCGCCGCATTGTCCCTCAAGGGCCTAATCCGGCGCGTGGTGATGTGAATGCTCAGGACATGGTGGATAATGGTAGAGCACGAAGGGAGGCCGCTTTAGCAGCACAACATGCGGGTCGATATCAACCCGCCCCGGTTCAGCCAGCAGCGTCAGTGGACCGAGGCACCAGGCTTGCTTTCAGTTCGTGGGGAGTGCCGTGTCTTATTCTAGCTCTCCGTAATGTGCGACTACCTAAGGACTTTAAGGGCCCACGTAAGGTACCGAATTACACCGCTGACCAGCGACCCGAGGGGTGGGTGGAAAGTTATGAGATGGCAATGGAGATGCTGGACGTGGATGAAGCGGCTTGTGCAAAGTACTTCACGATGATGTTGGAGGGATTAGCCTGTACATGGTTGAAAAACTTACCAGCTAACTCCGTTGAGTCATGGGACCAGTTGAAGGCCCGGTTTATAGCCAATTTCAAGGACACATGTAAGCAGCCTATGTCCACTGTGGATCTCGACGCCTGTGTGCAAGGGGAGAACGAGTCAACAACTCATTGGGTGCGCTGGGTTTCAGAAGTTTTGCATTCTTCAGACCGGATTAACGCCGACCAAGCAATCATCACGCAGGAATGTAATTGCCGGTTTAAGTCACTGAATATGAAGTTGGGACGGCTCAAGCGCCACTGCAATGATAAGGGCACCCTTATGGCCGCCTTGGTCAAGTATGTCGATTCTGATAATACCAAGGATCCCGATTCTGATGAGGAGAAACCGGAGAAGGGAAAGAAGAACGGTGGTGCAAAGGGACAACAGCACAACCAAGGAGGCCATGGGAATATCGATAAGCATAAGGCGGATTCAGATTTTTTAGCTAACTCTAATGTGCAGCGTCGTAAGGGTAAACTGCCCCAGCGTGGCGACGAATGAATCTGGAGCGCTTGTTAAATCAACCCTGCCCAAAGCATGGGACCAAGGAGGTTCCTCCAACGCATCTCTGGAAAGATTGTCACATTATGAAGGAGTTCAAAAACTCTGATCTTTTCTGGTATGATCAGGGTCCATCAGGTGGTTCAGGTCCAGGTTTTGATGGTGGCGGCGGTTCAAACTCTGGATTTCAGAATAATCAGGGCAACCAGAACAGCCAAGGTGGTAATAACCAGCAGAATAATCAAGGAAATCAGCAGGAGTCGGGTTACCAGAGTCACCCAAAGTAGTTGAATGGTGGGCAGTATCATTTGTTCACCACTAGTTTGTGCAAGCGTGATCAGAAGCTTCACAATAGGGCTGTTAATGCTGTTGAACCGACAATACCACGTTACCTGCGGTGGTCCGAGCAACCTATTGTGTGAAGCATAGAGGATCATCCACCCCGGGTTGACAATCCGGGTCACCTCGCTTTGGTGGTGGCCCCTCAGGTGGGAGGTTATAAGTTCACCAAGGTACTCATGGATGGAGGGAGTAGTATCAACATTCTGTATTATGAGACCTTCCGTCGCATGGGGTTAACAGACAAGAGTCTTAAACCGTCCAACACTGTTTTCCATGGTGTGGTACCAGGTAAATCGGCATATCCTGTTGGTAAGATCGCTTTGGTGGTTGTGTTTGGTGATGAACATGACTCCCGGTCTGAGACACTGACTTTTGAAGTGGTGAGGATCCAGAGCCCGTACCACGCACTGTTTGGGCGACCGGCTTATGCAAAGTTCATGGCAAGGCCTTGTTATATTTACTTGCAGCTCAAGATGCCGGGTCACAAGGGGACCATTATGGTTTACGTAAGTCATAAAATCGCTTTGGATTGCGAGGAAGGTGATGCGGCTTATGCTGAGTCGGTTTGTGCTATAGAGGAGTTGAAGTTCTATAAAGATAATGTTGATCCGACAGATATGACCCCTCTGAAAAAGCCCACAAGTGAGCATGACCCGAACTTGACATTCAAACCGGCTGTTGAGACTAAACTCGTTGACTTTGTTCCTGGCGATTCTTCCAAACAGTTTAGCATCAGCACCAACCTGGATCCGAAATAGGAAAGTGCGCTCATCGAGTTCATCCATGAGAACCGGGACATTTTTGCATGGAAGCCTTCTGACATGCCAGGTGTACCGAGGGAACTCGCTGAGCACACTCTCAATATTGATCCCAAATTTAAACCGGTGAAGCAATTTTTTCGTCGCTTTAACGAGGAGAGACGCAAGGCAATTGGTGAAGAGGTAGCCCGGCTGTTGGCTGCTGGATTTATCGTTGAAGTGTTTCACCTTGAGTGGTTAGCTAATCCGGTGCTTGTTCTTAAGAAAAACGACACTTGGCGCATGTGTGTGGATTACACAGATTTGAACAAAGCTTGTCCGGCCGATCCTTTTGCTCTCTCGAGTATTGATCAGGTCATTCATGCGACGGAGGGTTGTGAGCGTTTGAGTTTCTTGGATGCTTATTCAGGCTATCATCAGATCAAAATGGCAGTTAAGGACCAGGAGAAGACCGCCTTCATCACTCCCTTTGGAGCCTTCTGCTATGTTTCTATGCCCTTTGGGCTCAAGAGTGCCCAGGTAACTTATCAATGCTGTGTGCAGAATTGTCTTCACACTCAGATTGGGCGCAATGTTCATGCCTATGTTGATGACACTGTGGTAAAGTCCATGAAGAAGGAGACATTGATAAATGATCTCAAGGAGACCTTTGACAATCTGCATGTTTACAAGATGATGCTCAATCCGGACAAGTGTGTTTTTGGTGTTCCGGCAGGCAAGCTTCCGGGCTTTCTGGTATCCAATAGAGGCATTGAGGCTAATCCGGAGAAGATCAAAGCGATTACATCCTTGGCTAAACCGGCGTGCATCAATGATGTTCAGCGTCTAGCAGGTCGAATTGCAGCTCTAAGCCGGTTTATCAGCCGTTTGGGAGAGAAGGCGATCCCTCTCTATCAGATGTTGAAGAAAACATACACCTTTGTCTGGAGTGATGCAGCTAATGCGGCGTTTGAAGACTTGAAGCGGCAGTTGGGTGAACCGCTGGTCCTTGTTGCTCCGGGGAGCCCTTGTTGTTGTACGTGGATGCTAATGCCCGTGCTGTTAGTGTGGCAATTGTGGTGGAATGCAAGGAGGCTGGTAAGGAGTATCCGGTTCAACGACCGGTTTACTATATCAGTGAGGTGCTTATCGAGTCAAAGCAGCGATATCCACATTGGCAGAAGCTGGTATATGGGGTTTTTATGGCAAGTTGGAAGCTCAAACAATACTTTCAAGGCCATCCCATTACAGTTGTCAGTTCAGCTCCTTTGGGTGATATAATTCAGAACAGGGAAGCAACTGGCCGGGTTGCAAATTGGGCGATTGAGCTTGGTCCACATGGTTTGAAGTATGTGCCTCGAACAACCATCAAGTCTCAGGCACTTGTTGACTTTATCAATGATTGGACCGAGTTACAATCACCAGAGGACAAACCAGATAATACATACTGGACTATTCACTTTGATGGATCCAGGCAATTGGAGGGCTCGGGGGCTGGAGTTGTCCTTACTTCCCCTCGAGGTGATAAAATTCGTTATGTCCTCCGTTTGATGTTCCCCTGTACTAAAAATGCAGCTGAGTACGAGGCTCTGCTCCATGGGCTCCGAGTGGCCAAGGAGATGAATTTAAGCCGGGTATGATGCTTTGGAGACTCTGATCTGGTGGCTCAGCAAGTTTCTGGCACTTGGGATTCTAAGGACCCACTCATGGCGGCTTACAGACATGAGGTGGATATTGTGGCGGGTCACTTCAAAGGGTATCAGGTTGAGCATATCGATCGGCGCAAAAACAGAGCAGCAGACGCTTTAAGCTGGCATGGATCTCAGCATAAACCGGTACCTCCCAATACCTTTTTAGATATCTTGCATAACCCGTCTATTAAGTTGCCTACAGAGGAGGATTTGGCTGTTCCTGATCTGGAGGCTCAATTGGTGGCTGCTTTACACGTTGTGCCAGATTGTACGGTTCCATATCTGGCATATATGAACCGGGGCAAATTACCAGATGATGAAGTCCTGGCCCGGCAGATAGTCCGGCGATCCAAGTCCATGGTTATTCACAACGGTGAGTTACACCGCTACAGTGTTTCAGGCGTATTTCAGCGTTGTGTTTGTCTGGAAGAAGGCCAAGAGATCCTACGGGAAATTCATGAAGGGGATTGTGGTCATCATGCTGGTTCAAAGTCCCTGGTTGCTAAAGCTTTTCGTCATGGGTTCTACTGGTTGACAGCTCATGCTGACGCGGAGGATCTGGTAAAGCCGTGTGACGCTTGCCAAAAGTTTTCACGCAGAGCCCATGTTCCGGCTCAAGAATTAAGGATGATTCCCATCACTTGGCCGTTTTCCACTTGGGGGCTTGATATGGTGGGACCCGTTAAGAGCTCGAAGGATAAGAAGACCCACCTGCTGGTGGCGGTTGACAAGTTCACCAAATGGGTTGAAGTGGAGCTTGTCAGCAAGTGTGACGCGGCTACATCGGTTCAATTTCTCAGAAAGATTATCTTCCACTTTGGCTTTCCACACATCATCATCACGGATAATGGCACAAACCTTTCTAAAGGTGAGATGGAAGATTTCTGTCAGAGAGAGCACATCCGGCTTGACTTAGCATCCGTGGCGCACCCCCAGACCAATGGTCAAGCGGAGAGAGCTAATCAAGAAATCTTGAAGGGTATTAAACCCCGGCTTATGGTTCCTTTAAAGCGGACGTCGGGTTGTTGGGTGGAAGAATTGCCTTCTGTGTTATGGAGCATCAACACCACCCCCAACAGATCGACAGGTTACACACCTTTCTTCATGGTGTACGAGGCAGAGGCGGTCCTCCCAAGTGATATTCGTCATGATTCGCCCCGGGTTGCCAATTATGTTGAAGCGGACAATGAGCAAGCACGCCAAGAGGCGTTGGACCTGTTAGATGAAAAATGGGATATGGCTTTAGCTCGTTCAGCGGTTTATCAGCAAGACCTGCAGCGTTATCACAGCTGCCGGGTTAGGACGAGAACCTTTCAAGAAGGCGACTTGGTGCTCCGGCTCATCTAGGATCAGACCGACATGCACAAGTTATCCCCACCTTGGGAAGGACCCTTTGTGGTCAGCAAGAATCTGCACAATGGATCATACTACCTCATTGACGCTCGAGACAACTCACGCAGCTCTGAGCAGGAGACCCGCGGCCGTGGAACATAACTCTCCTACGGCCTTACTACACTTGAGCCATAGGCTTTTCTTATGTACATATTTTGACAATGTATATATTATGATCAATAAAATACACCAGCATCCTTGCTATAAGCAGGGCCTCTACTGTTTTTTCTCAAATATCTTTTGAGTTACTTGGGGGCTTCAGCTGACAAAGCGGAGTACTACTTGTTAAACCGGCTATTATGCCACAATACGTCTTGGGAGCTTCACATCCAAGGGGCCAAAGAGAGTCTGGATGCTATGCATAGCTCAAACATAGGCACCCAATGAGCATAGCTCATCAAGTTACTTGGGGGCTCTTTGTGTAATGTAACAAAGAGTTTCAAAGGACCCTTGTAGCTGGGTATCGACCCACGGCTTGGAAACCTGGTATATTTACCTAAAACCCCGGGTTAACCTGCCTTCATCAAGTAAGCCACTCCTATCCAGGTAATCCTGGCATGACCCGCCAAACGTTTGACAGTTACTCTCATTGAGACCCTAAACTTGTCAAAGTTAAAAAGGTGATTGGTTAGTTGGAGGCCCATCTTAAAAGTCTTTATCAAATGGTTTAACTCAGCGGCCTGGCAGCCCACGAAAAGCCTCGAATTTGGGCCTGGCAGCCCTCGAAAAGCCTCGACTACACGGTTTTATTCGCCTTTGTCACTTTGTTTTCTTTTGACAAATTCTATGTTGAACCGGTATCTTTGATCCGGTATGGCTTTTCAGTCATCATATTAACCCGGTGTTTGTTAAACCAGCTTGGTTTTTTTAACTACACGTTGACTGACCTTATTATCAAACCAGAGTTTATTAACCCGGCCTGGCTTTGACTACTTGTCGCCAGTTTTGATCATCTGGTGTTCATCATAACCCGGCATGACCTATTATATGCCATCAGTATATGGTGGAGGTATACAAATTCAAGATTTTGGGTCTTCAACCTTATTACAATCAAAGTTGGTAAACCAACTAAGTGATATCACATCACATGTATGAGTTATTTCATATTTTTTAAGGTTTGATTTTCAATCAGGCTTTATCTTGGGTATTATGACCCGTCCAACGGCAAACCGCCAGGACAAACTTTCTACATGCAGGCTTCAGAATCGCATTATCAAAGCATAATCAAATGTTCCATGTATCATGGCGGTTCAAAAAAAGTTGTGCATCAACACAACAAATCAAAGAGTTTTAACTAGCCTATTACAAGGCGCTTTGAGGCCCAAAATGCTGATTGTTCTTGCACAACAAAGTTTGTAAAAGAAACACGAATGCCGGATTAAGACTCATTGCCAGGACGATGTGAAGTGGAAGGATCTTCAGGCGCCGGTTCAACCTCCTCCTCTCCACCCAGAGGCTGGAAGTCAACAGTCGTCCAATCAATCCGGGTTAGAGCCTGAAAGACAGCTTCTTCACTTATCAAATCGGACGGGTCAACATCAGGGGCGTAAGTGTGCTTATGAATTGGCGGGATAAGGTTTTGCACTTCTGTCACAATTGTATCAACCCGCTGATTCCTCTCATCATAAACAGACCGATGAACCGTTAGGTTAGCCTCTGCGGCAAGTTGACTTGACAGCGGACGCATCTCCTTTGTCAGAGCTTTGAGTGTGTCATTGTCAAATGCTGATCCGTCTGCCTGTTCATCTGGAAGTCCCTTGGCGATGTCAACCGGATCCAAGTCAGATATCCATGCTTTGGCCCGAGTCAGTGCCAGTAAAGCGCTAGCTCTGGCAGCAGACTGCTTCACCTCTTCTATCTGAGCTGGTGTCATGGATAATCTTGTTAATGTATCTTTGATCAATGTTGGTGCCGGTCTGTTGTATGAAGCTGCAGAGATGACCCGCTGAGCACCGGTATACAGTTGTTTAATCAACATATAGGCCACTTTTAGCTTCATCCGCATGTTTTTCCCAAGATGAGTAATGCGATTGCCTGTGGTGGCTTAAGAAATTCAAGTTAAACCGGCGGAGTTCTTCTTCCACAGCCGTACTACAGAGCAGGTGTTCTAAGGTACTTACCAAACACGACACCCGTCATGGAATCCACTTGATGCTTCAGACCCGTAAGTTCTTCTTCCACCGGTTTAAGGGCTGCTTCAACATCTTCTGCCCATTTCAATAATGCAGCCCTTTCAGTCGCCCAGTTGGTGCGTTCAGTTTTGAAGCCCTCGTTAAGCTGTTCCATGGCTGACAAGGCACCCTTGAGCTCTTCTTTGGCTTTAGAGGTTTCTTCTTGCTGTAACTTCAGAATTTCTTGAAGATCGACGGTTTGGGACTCTTTCGTCTTCATGTCAGCCTGCAAAGTTAGATGATACAACAGTTATATATCTCTTAAAGTACCAAGCACATAACAAGTTATACACTTGGCACTTGGGGGCTAATGTGGATTGCTTTTTTAAGAAGTGGGTAGTTTTTTCATGTCCCAAGGCTTAATCCAGGTATTAAGCTTGGCACTTGGGGGCTAATGCACATTTGATCAGTCATAAGGAAAGGCAATTAAATAAGGACAGACAGTCCCAGTTTGTCTCCCAGAAGACAAACCGGCCCTTGGGGCTACTATGTTGAAGTGTTTTTCATAGCAAAGTCCCGATTTATCTTCAGGAGATAAACCGGCCCTTGGGGGCTACAATGGAGAAGATGTACAGAATAAAGTTTCAAAGTGTTCATACCTCATAACGCTCCTTCATCAGGTTCACCAAACCGGCTTCAAGGTCACGGCTGGTGTACAGGCGGTTTAAATAACCGGAATGAAGTTCTTCAGCGCTAAGGTTGACGAAGTTGGATAAATTCGTCTTTCCCTTCCCCTTGCCCATAACAACGAATTCCTCCTTGGCCAAGATAATCGGATTACCAGGACTGGTGTGAGCCGTGACAGTAATTACAACATCATCATCATCATTTCTTGGTGGACTTGGCGGATTGCTAGTACCCCTAGCTGGACTTGGCGAATTAGCAGCCGGGTTCGGCGGATTCGCAGCCGGGCTTGGAGGGGTAGCATGAGGGCTCGACGGATCAATATGAGTCGCCGGGTCAGCCTCCGACGGATTAGCTTCAGTGTTCTCGTCTTGTGGGATGGAATCATCCATGACATCGGTATTTCTACCGGTATCTTCAGCAGCCTTCTCCGGTTCAACTTCACCAATGGGGGTATTGGTTTTAGCCTTCTTGCTCAAGCGGGCTTTGGCACTATGACATCACAACAACGATTAGCACGGTAAACCGAATTATGCAGGAAAAACATGAAGAACAATATACTTACCCACAGACGGTTTTAAGAGGAGGCAGCTGGGTGGTTGATGAACCGCCGGACGAATTGGAAGACGCCTGGTAATTTGGATCAGACGGATTAAGTGGGTCTCTGAAGAAACCCTTCAAAGGATAAAGTTTTTCGAGAGAACAAGTAACCTCTGGACGACGTTTCTGGTTTGGCGTATCCGGTAAACCAGAAGAGGTGATTTGCTGGCCACTATGCCGGGTGTGCGACGCTCTTCAGCTTGCTGTGTCTTCAAAGAAAATTTTGGATCCAAATAATCAAGGGGGTGAGAGTATTTTACTTTCCGAACTGCACAACAAAATCTTTAAACCGGCGCAAGATCTGAGTCGGAGGAAAGAGAGATTACCTCAACATGGTCTGCATGACTCGCTGCCGCATCATCCTGAGAATAGTCATTGTCAATAAGGTTTATGAAAAAGGAACCAAGTGAATCAAGTTCTACCTATGGATCTGATTCATCAACATCTTCTGGCGGACCAGAAGACTCGGTGGTTTTCTTCTTGCCCGCTTTCTTGGTGACCTTGCTCTTTGCACGAGGGACCCTAGCCGGTTTAGTCCGTTTCTAGAAGGAACTGTTAGCCTACAAAAATTAAAGCAAAGGAGTATTAGCACATTGTTGAAGCACAGGCGAATCAGTGAGCATTAAGTTAAACTTTACCGCTGGCGGTTTGTTGGTGGCGCAAAAAGTTGGCAACCCGATCTGGCTGCAGGCGGCGATCAGTTCGTCAAGCATCTTCTTCACAGATTCAGTAACTTCAAGGTCTGTCATTACTATTTCGTGATATCGTTGAGGATCTTTAACGTCTCCGGTGAATTCATGCATCAAACCTGAGCGGCGGCTTAAAGGCAGGATGCCCTAAGAAACCCAGCAGCGGACGAGATCAATTCCAGTCAAATCGTTGGCCATGAGAGCCAGTAGCTTGGTGAGTTGAGGTGCATAAACTTTCCGTTCTTGAGCAGTTAAGTGTGGAGGTAACGGGTGGAGGTTGCTAAGCCGGTGAGGGCGGTAACCCGGCAAGGGATTTTCTCCATCAGGGGCAGTATTCCTGCAATAAAACCAAGTTTGGTTCCAATCTTTAGGATGGCTGTGGTGTTTTGCATGAGGAAAATCAGCCTCTTTTCTCTTCTGGATTTATACCCCACCAAGTTCCGTGTTGGGGCCATCAGAGAACTCCGTGCGTCGATTTAAATGGAAAAAATCCGGAACAGCTCCACAGATGGTTCTTCTTGAAGGTAAACTTCACAGAATACTCGAAAGTTGCATATATTGGACATGGAATTCGGTCCAATATCTTGTGGATGGAGTTGAAAGCTCGCAAGGACATCCCGGAAGAATTTTGATCCGGGCGGGCTGAATCCCCGGTCTAAGTGTTGCGTAAATACAATAACCTCTCCATCTTGAGGTTCAGGAGGGCCCTCAGAGCCCAGAACTCGCCAATGCAGGGTCCTTTTTGAGGCTAAAGTGCCAGTGGTGACATATCCGTTGATTTGTGTCTCGGTGATCTTGGACGGAACCCAATTACAAGCAGAGAATTGTTTGGTCATCTTGGAAAGGCAAACTGTGAAAGAAAAAACGAAAGCCGGTTTACGATCGACGGTTTAAGTATACTACTCAGTGTTAAACCGGACAATTGCTATTCAAGTCAAGTTGGCGGTTTAAATGAGGGCTAATGGTATATGGCGGATTAACTATCAAAGATTAAACCGCCCTTAGGCAGAAGTGCCAGAGGTGAAAATCTGCTAAGTGTTACAAAAACATATTTCACAATATGGCAGTATAATTTTGGATCTACCATGGATAACTAAAGAAAATTTTCCTGAGCCCTACTATGGTGCTAAAGAGGAACAGAGACGAACCAGATGCAGTCTGTTTGGGAGCAGCAAGAAGCCACGATATGGTGGACTATCAAAATGAATCTAGCCGCATATCAAAGCTAGCAGACGCATATATAAACTTAGTAAAAAGACTAAAGAGAAGAGCGCAGAAGAACCGAGGAACGGCTACGAACAAGGATGAACTTGAACCCTAATGGAGATCTAGGGTTACAAGAAGATGAACTTACCAGGGCCATTCAACGGCGGAGGAACGCGATAGGGTTTCTGGTACAAACAGGGTGATGCAAAGGCCTTGGTCGGTGCAGATTCGAAGGTCGACGGCGGCGGCGGTGCTGGGGTCCTTCGGGTTGCGAGGAAGAAGATGAGAAGAAAGGGGAGTAAATGGAGGAGCCCGTCAGGTTTATTTATAACAAGGCAGAGGATAAGTGTCAGGCGCGAGAATCGAGGAGTCCAAAGCGGCAAGGGGCGCAGCTGTCGCCTCGATTTCCGGGATGACATTAAATGAAGGGAATCTTTTTATTCCTTTTTTACATAGATGATGTCATGATGATCCGTTGCTGTGTCCAGAGATGACGTCATAATGATCCATTGCTATGTCTAGAGGATGACGTCACGGCGGTTTAACAAAGTTTATAAAAGAAGACATCGTGGCGGTTTACGAGAAATGAAGGAAGATGTTCACGGGATTTTTCTAAGTACTGAAGATATTACATGAACATGTTCAAATCAATCTGGGGCCTAATGTTGGGGATATAACTACTAAGTGTAAACCTCCCAGGAAGGGCCGGTTCACCCTCAACTATATTGAAGCCCACGAAGACTCAGAAGATGGCGCTTTACTATGAAGCTTAGAGGCCCGAAGCCCAAAGGCGGATTAGGGCCCATAGTGGTAAACCGCCATGGTCATGTAACTTGTATTGTAAGTAAGGAAAGGAGAGACCGAGCCGGACACTTGTATGAGTCGGCCTCGGGACTTTGTAGACCGGCCGGGTGTCAATCCATGTATATAAGGGGACGACCTGGCGGTGGTTCAGGAACAAGAAACAACAACTCGATAGCCAGGCATAGCTTGTTTAGCTCCCTGGTTAGTGAGACCCCAATAATCCCATCACAACTAGACATAGGCCTTTACCTTCATCGAAGGGGCCGAACTAGTATAAAAACCCTCGTGTCCTTTGTCCGGTTTAACCCCTTTAAGCTAACCCGTAGCGATGGCTCCATGACTAAGTCCTTCTATGAGGACATCTGACGTGATATTGCCACGACAACGTCCAAGCCGGAGCAGGAGCTATAGCAGGCATATAGACTCACCGGTCGTTTCAAGCAATGCCCATCGCCGTGATCAAACACGCGGGCACAACCCAGCATGGGCTGGAGTTCCCAACGTGTGTGATCGGGACATAGTGCGTCAGCAAATTGAGGAGGCGGCTCAGCTAGCGGCTCAACATGCGGCTGAGATGGCCGCTCAGCAGGCGGCTTACCAGCCCCTTCCGTTTATCCAATGAATTCAAGTGAGGCAGGCTTGACCACTAGGACCGGAGGCGTACCTTGTTTGGTACTGGCTCTACATAATGAGTGTTTACCCAAGGATTTCAAGGGACCTCGAAAGGTGCCTAATTACATGGCCGACTTACAACCTGGGGCATGGATCAAAAGTTATGAGATGACTATGGAGCTACTGGAAGTGAGTGACGCTGTAATGGCCAAGTATTTCACCATGATGTTGGATGGAACAACCCGTAATTGGTTGAAAGGGTTGCCACCTAATTCCATTGGCTTATGGGCAGAGTTAAAGGAGCGGTTTGTTCATAACTTCAAGGATACATGCAAGCAGCCTATGTCGATTGTAGACTTGGCAAGAGGAAGGTGAATCCACAACACATTGTGTGCGCTGGGTCAAGGCCATAATACATTCTTCTGATAACATGGACGCCGGCTCTGCAGTCTTAATGTTGGAGAAAAATTGTTGTTTTGAGCCTCTGAAACAGAAGCTGGGGCGGCTCAAGTGCGATTGTAACGACATGGGCCAGCTGATGGTGGCTCTAGTCAAATATGCCGATTCTGATAGTACCAAGGATCCCGAGTCAGATGATGATAAGGTAGGGAGGGGAAAGAAGAACGGTAAAGCGAAGGGCTCGCAACATAACCCAGTGAATCAAGGGGGCAACAACAAATGTAAGGCTGATAGTAGCTTGGAGTTTGTGGCTAACACCAATGCACAGGGCAACAATCAACGGCGAAAGGGGAGGCAACCTCCTCAGTCTGGCGGGTCAGGTCTCACTGTTGAGGAGTTGTTAAATGAGCCCTGCCCGAAGCACATCACTCGAGAGAAGCCAGCCACTCATCTGTGGAAGGATTGCACGATCATGAGAGCATTCAAGAATTCTAACATGTTTGATGGCAATCATGGGCCGGGCGGTGGCTCAGGCAGCGGCAGTTTTCATGGTCCGAATAATGGAAGTGGCGGTTGTAGTTCCGGTTTTTAGGGCCACCAGAATAATCAAGGAGGTTTTCATCAAGGTAGCCAAGGTGGTTATAATCAACAATCTGGCCAAGGGGGTCAGCAACAACAGCAGTCTGGGTATCAGAGTCATCCAAAATAGTTGAATAGTGGGCATTATCACGTCTTCACCACGAGTTTATGCAAATGGGACCAGAAGCTTCACAAGAGGGCAGTAAACGCCGTTGAGCTGGCAGTTCCCCAGTACTTGCGATGATCTGAGCAGCCCATTATGTGGAGTCGGGCGGATCACCCGCCCCGGGTTGACAACCCGTGTCACTTGGCTTTGGTGGTGGCACCTCACGTTGGGGGGTATAAGTTTACTAGGGTACTCATGGATGGAGGTAGCCACATTGGTATCCTTTATTATGAGACCTTCCGTCGTATGGGGTTAACTGATAAGAATCTCAAGCAGTCCAATACTATTTTTCACGGTGTGGTTCCTGGTAAGTCGGCATACCCGGTGGGAAAGATCGAGCTAGAAGTATCCTTTGGAGATGAGCATGATTCCAGGGCTGAGAAGTTAACCTTTGAAGTGGTCAAAATCAGGAGTCCATATCATGCTCTGTTTGGGCGTCCGGCTTACGCCAAGTTCATGGCACGACCGTGTTATGTTTATCTGCAGCTCAAAATGCCAGGTTACAAGGGGACCATCACGGTTCATGGAAGCCGGAAGGTAGCTTTGGAGTGTGAAGAAGGAGATGCGGCTTATGCTGAGTCGGTCTGTGCAGTGGAAGAGTTGAAGTTTTACAAGGATAATGTTGATCCGGGTGATATGACGTCTTTGAAAAAACCCACTATAGAGCATGACCCACTGATGAAGTTTAAATCGGTCGATGACACAAAGCTTGTTGATTTTGTTCCTGGTGACTCATCCAAGCAGTTCAGTATCAGTGCTAATATGGATCCCAAATAGGAAAGCGCGCTCATCGAGTTCATCCATGAGAACCGGGACATCTTTGCATGGAAGCCTTCTGACATGCCGGGTGTACCGAGAGAACTCGCTGAGCACACTCTCAATATTGATCCTAAGTTTAAGCCGGTCAAGCAGTTTCTTCGGTGGTTTAATGAGGAGAGGTGCAAGGCCATTGGTGAGGAGGTGGCCCGGCTCTTGGCAGTTGGGTTCATTATTGAAGTGTTTCATCCTGAGTGGTTGGCTAACCCGGTGCTAGTGCTTAAGAAGAACGACACTTGGTGTATGTGTGTGGACTACACTGACTTGAACAAGGCTTGTCCGGCTGATCCTTTTGCTCTCCCTCGTATTGATCAAATCATTGATTCTATGGCAGGGTGTGAGCGTCTGAGTTTTTTGGATGCTTATTTTGGATATCATCAGATCAAGATGGCAGTTAAGGACTAGGAAAAGACAATGTTTATTACTCCCTTTGGAGCCTTATGATATGTTTCTATGCCTTTTAGGCTCAAAAGTGCCCAGGCGACTGATCAGCGCTGCGTGCAGAATTGCCTTCATACTCAGATTGGGCGTAATGTTCATGCTTATGTGGATGATATTGTGGTAAAGTCTAGAGAGACGGAAACCTTGATAGATGACTTAAGGGAAACCTTTGATAATCTCCGGGTCTACAATATGATGCTTAGCCCGGTGAAGTGTGTCTTCGGTGTGCGGGCAGGCAAGATCTTGGTATTTCTCGTTTCTAACAGGGGCATCGAGGCTAACCCAGAGAAGATCAAGGTTATTACACCTATTTGGCAAAACCCAAGTGTATCAATGACGTTCAGCGTTTGGCGGGTCGTATTGCTGCTTTAAGCCGGTTCATAAGCCAGTTAGGTGAGAAGGCCATACCGCTGTATCAGATGATGAAGAAGACAGACGACTTTTTATGGAGTGATGTTGCTAATGCTGCCTTTGAGGATTTGAAGAGATAGTTAGCTGAGCCGCCGGTCCTTGCTGCTCCCATTGATAAGGAACCCTTATTGTTATATGTGGCTGCTAATACATGTGCTATCAGTGTGGCGATTGTGGTGGAGCGTAAGGAGGCTGGTAAGGAGTATCCGGTTCAACGGCCGGTTTACTACATCAGTGAGGTGCCTATTGAGTCCAAACAGAGGTATCCACATTGGCAGAAACTTGTTTATGGGGTGTTCATGGTCAGCCGGAAGCTTAAACAATATTTTCTGGGTCATGCCATCACTGTGGTCAGCTCTGCTCCTTTAGGGGATATCATCCAAAACAGGGAAGCCACAGGACGAGTTGCCAAGTGGGCTATTGAGCTTGGGCCTCATGGTTCAAGTATGTGCCGCACACTGCTATCAAGTCTCAAGCATTGGTGGATTTCATCAACGATTGGACAAAGCTGCAAATGCCTGAAGAGAAGACGGACAACACATACTGGACCATTCACTTTGACGGGTCCAGGCAACTGGAAGGCTCGGGGGCTGGAGTTGTTTTAGCTTCCCCTTGAGGTGACAAATTTTGTTATGTGCTAAGGTTGATGTTTCCCTGTACTAACAATGCAGCTGAGTATGAGGCCTTGCTCCATGGTCTTCGGATGGCTAAGGAGATGATCTTAAGCTGGGTAAGGTGCTTCGGCGACTCAGATTTGGTAGCTCAACAAGTCTCAGGCAAGTGGGACTCCAAGGATCCTCTCATGGCGGCTTATCGCTGTGAAGTTGATGTTGTTGCTGGACACTTCAAGGGCTATCAAGTGGAGCGCATTGATTGCATGAAGAATGAGGCGGCTGATGCTTTAAGCCGGCTGGGATCTCAGTGTAAACCGGTACCTCCAAACACTTTCTTGGATATTCTGCATAATCCTTCTATTAAGTTACCTACAGAGGAAGACTTGGCTGTCCATGACCTGGAAGCACAGATGGCGGCGGCCCATCATGTCATCCCAGATTGGACAGTGCCATATTTGGCTTACATGACCCGGGGCGAGTTGCCTGAGGATGAAACCTTGGCTAGGCAGATAACCCAGCGGTCTAAATCAATGACGATTGCCAATGGCGAATTGCATCATCACAGTGTCACTGCGGCGTTTCAATGTTGTGTCTCTCCTGAGGAAGGTCAAGAGATTCTTTGTGAGATTCATGAAGGAGATTGTGGCCATCATGCAGGTTCATAGTCCCTTGTGGCTAAAGCTTTCCGTCATGGATTTTATTGGCTGACGGCTCACGCTGATGCAGAAGATCTCGTTAGTAAATGTGATGGTTGTCAGAAATTTTCACAGCGAGCTCACGTGCTGGCTCAAGAATTGAGGATGATTCCAATTACTTGGCCGTTTGTTGTGTGGGGGCTTGACATGGTTGGGCCTTTCAAAAGTTCCAAGGATAAAAAGACTCACCTCTTGGTGGTTGTTGATAAACTCACAAAGTGGGTAGAAGCACAGCCGGTCAGTAGGTGTGACGCGGCGATGGCGGTTCAATTCATGAAAAGTTGATTTTCTGTTTTGGTTTCCCCCACAGTATCATAACTGATAATGGCACTAACTTGTCCAAGGGGGCTATGAGGAGTTTTGTCAACGTGAGCATATTCGGCTTGATGTCTCATCTGTAGCTCACCCCCAATCCAATGGTCAAGCAGAAAGAGCCAATCAGGAGATTTTGAAAGGTATCAAGCCCCGGCTTCTGGTTCCTTTGCAATGGACGTCGGGTTGTTGGGTGGAGGAGTTACCATCAGTGTTATGGAGTATCAATACTACCCCCAACAGATCTACGAGTTACACCCCTTTCTTCATGGTTTATGGAGCAGAGGCGGTTCTTCCTAGTGACATCCGTCATGACTCTCCCCGCGTGTCGGCTTACATTGAATCTGATAATGAACAAGCACGTCAGGAGGCACTTGACCTATTAGATGAGAAGCTTGACTTGGCAGCAGCCCGCTCAGAGATTTACCAACAGGACGTGTGCCGTTATCACAGCCGCCGGGTTAAGTCCAGAACCTTTCAAGAAGGTGATTTGGTGCTCCGGCTCATCCATGATCAAACTGATGCACAGAAGTTATCCCCACCTTGGGAAGGGCCCTTTGTGGAACAACGGGTGATACTACCTTATCGATGTTCGAGAGCACAAAGATTCACATAAGTCGGAGGAAGAGACCAGCCGGCCGTGGAATATCGTTCATCTTCGGCCTTACTACACTTGAGCCACCGGCTCTGGTGATGTACATATTTTATGATGTATATATTATGATAAGTAATAAAGAAGGACCTGTGTCTTTTTCATCTTCAATAATCATGTGTCTTCATTATAATTTCAAATGATCAATTCGGGGTTGATTGTATTCGAATCTAGCTTGATCCTCTTGATCCAGCTTATGATCGTATTTGAATCTAGCCGTTAAACTTTATGGTCACTAGAGGGCCTCCTGTTCAAAGATAGGTCGTATTCAAACCAAAGAGAACATAGCTGTTGGTACCCTCTTCATCGGCACAATGCCAAACCCAAAAGGGGGCTTCTTGATCATATTTGAATCATAGCTTAACCCCTTTCTGGGTCCGACTTTGATCGTATCCGAATCAGACTCATTAAAAAACTCTCAAGGTCATTTGGGGGCTTCTTGTTCAAACATAGGTCGTATTCGAACCAAAGAGAACATAGCTATCGGTACCCTCTTGATCGGCGCAACGCCAAAGCCACTGGGGCTACATGATCGTATTCGAATCCTAGCTTAACCCCTTTGGTCCGGTTTACTGGTTGTATTTAAACCAGAAGCCTCGTTTTTATTTCTTTGTTAGACTTAAGTATATTTTTTGAGTTTGTCTTGAGATCCCTTTTTATATTCATGTTTAAAGCATATATATGAGGTCTCTATTTAACCTGGCTTGACTATGAACGATAAGTCGCCAAGCATATGGCAAACATCAAACAGATGGAAGTCATGGCTTCTAAAGAGTGGGTTATCACCCTTACTGCTCAGGTCATCAAAACCGACAGTATAAATTTGACATCTCAGGTATGATGTTGTTATTTCAGTTATGTTTTAAGCTCTGATTCATATTAGGTTTATTTGTAACTCCTATTCCACGTCAATGATCATATGTGGGATATTTATGACCCGCCCTACGGTAAACCGCTGAGGGTTCTTGTGATTTATCTCTGTGTGCAGGATGTTTAAAGAACTTTCTTTTGCACAAGAAACATAGATGATAAATATAAAAGGGGCGAGCATAAGATGGCGGCTTAACAATGTTGAGCACCAAAACATGCATGATGGCATGACAAGCAAAGTCATTTTAACCCTATTACATGACTCCCCGAGTCCACACGATTAAATTGTTTTTCAGCATGCTGCAAATATGAGCCACACGACCAAGTTAATTCTCTGGTTGACCTGACGCCTCCGAATCAACCCTTTCCGCTCCTGCAACATGTTCCCTGTCCTGGAAGGTTGCTGATGACCAGTCAATGCCATTCAAAGCTTCAAATTCAGCTTCATCATCAATTAGTTCGGCCGGGTCAACTTCAGGGGCAAAGGTATGCTTACAGATTGGTGGGATCAGGCTAGTCACTTTGTAATGTGGTGTTGGCATCCTCCGATTCTCTGCATCATAACCTGGCTGGTACCTGGAGAGATCCGCTTCATCAGCAATCAGAGTGGCCACAGGGCGTATTTCCTTCACGCACATGGCGAAGTCCTCTTGCTCAAATGAAGTACCATCCTCTTTAAGGCTTGGATACCCAATGGCGATGTCTGCCGAGTCTAATTCCAGCAGCCACGCCTTGGCTTGGCTTAAGGCAACCACGGCTCCGGCTGTTGCAGATGATCGCCTTAATTCAGTGAGATGCTGAGGCAGCACAGAAAGCTTCTTTCGCACATCCGCCAGGAGTGTGGGGACTTTGTTTGACAAGGCAACTGTGGCTAAAGCATGCCGAGAACCAGTGTACAGTTACTCCACGAGCGTGTAAACCGCCTTCAACTTAAGCAGCATGTCCTGATTGAGATTTGTGCTCCTAGGACCTGTATAACAATATTAGGTAAGTTAATGACAATTCACATGATCATTACAAAGATACAATATTTGACACTTGTAGGGCGACTTACCAAAGATTGCTGAGAACATCTGAGATACATCATGTTTTAAACCAGACAGTTCAGTGGTCGCCTCTTCAAGAGCCGCCTCTGTTTTCTCAGCTTGACGGGTCAAGGCGATCTTTTCCTCAGCCCAGGCCTTTTTATCTGTTTCAAAGTCTGTTTTTAGTTTCTCATGTTCAGACACACTGAATTCAAACTTTGAATTGGCTCTTTGGGTTTCAGTCTCCTGTGCCTCCAGGCGGTTCTTCAAGTCGGACACTTCCGATTGAAGTTGAGTGGTGGCAACCTGTACAATTACCGGGTCAAAATCATGAACATTACCATACAATATTAAAGTCCCAAGGCTTTTGCAAGCAATAACACTTGGCACTTGGGGGCTAATTTCTACTGCAGAATTCTATCTAAAGTGGCGGTTCATGAGAGTAAGTCCCAAGAATTTTTGCAAGAAATAACACTTGGCACTTGGGGGCTAATGCTTACCGAAAGATTTTTCCAAGTGGCGGCTTACGAGAATAAAGTCCCAAGTACTTTGCAAGCAAGACTACTTGGCACTTGCGGGCTAATGCTTATTGCAGTTAAAGCTACAGACGTACTAAATTCTACACAAGTATGTGAAGAACCGGCTCATTCATTTTGATTAAACCGGCCCTTGGGGGCTACGGATTAAGCCGGATTTTTTGCAGGTTTGACCAAAGGATATTATTAAGAAATATATGTTTGTTCTAAGTCTACATCATATTCATCATAAGCAATAGACTTGGGGGCTGGCATAGTAAAGATAATCAATGAAGGCAAGAGATTATACCTCGAATTTTTGGTGCATTTGTTTCACCATATCAATTTCAAGGTCACGACTGTTGTTCACTTGGTTCAGATAGCCAGAGAAAACTTCACCAAGACTCAACTGAGAGTAGTCAGCTATGTCAAATCTGACCTTATGCTCTCCCTTGGCAGAGCACTTGGCCAGCACGGTAGGTCTTCCCAGCTCAGTAAAGCCGGTCTTGATGATTTCCACATCAGTATCAGTAGGGTTGGTTGTCTTGGTTGGACCAGAAGCTTCAGGATTGGAGCTAGTGGTGGTTTGCTCGACAGGCAGGTCGGTAGTTCTTGTTGGCATGTCATGAGCTGGTTCAGGTGGCGGCTCACGGACAGTGGATTCAGACACTGCGGGCTGAAGATCCGTCTCACGAACGACCGACTCTTTGAGCGGCTTATTTTTCTTGATACGTTTGTTGGGCTTTGCCTTTCCATTGCATAAAGTTAAAAAGGTTAGTACAAATATAAAGGTTGGCAATGAATACAGGATAAGCAAGTCATTATTACCCTGGAGCGGTTTTAAAAGCCGACATGTTTGATTGAATTGAATCGCCGGAGGAATGTGAGGATTCCTGATAGTTTGAATCAGAAGAATTGAGCGATTGACAAATAAGACCCGCCAAAGGATACAAAGAATTTAAATTGGAAGTGACCTCATTCTAGCATTGCTGTGGCGTGTTGGGCAAGTCGGAGGAGAGTTCCACATCCTCGCTGGTCCGGGCCTGCCTCCAGCTTTCATAAATCTGTCGCTTCAAAAGAAAGTCAGGGTCCTGATAAGCTAAGGGGTGTGAAAATCTTACTTTCCAGGTTACTCTTCGGATTTTTTGTTGTGGCAAAGGCTCTGAGTCGGAGGAAATAATAATTACCTCGTCAGCTCCTCCCTGACTCGTTCCCGTGTCACCCTGATGATAATCAGTATCAATAAGATGGTTAAAAAATGAACCAAGGGAGTCAAGGGTTACCTCCGAATCAGAAGAGTCGTCTAGCTGAAGCAAGTCGGAAGCACTTGGCTTCTCTCCTCTTTTCTGAGCAGCGGCCTTCCTGGCGGCTTTCTTGGCTTTTCTAGCTTCCTTTGCAGCTTCATGATCATATTTCTTCTTCCAGAATCTATCATCAGCCTGTGAAAATCAGTGAAGGTTTGAGTTATGATGAAGCATCAAAGGTAAAAGTAAAATAATTGGTTCTGGCGGCTTACCGCTCTAGCCGGGTTAGCCTTGCAGAAAGGGCTCAGGCCCACTTTGCCGCAGTCGGCCAGGCTCTCATTCAGAAGTGACTTTGTCATGTCATCAATAACATCGTCAGGTAAGTTGTCAGGGCTATGGTGCAAAGGATGCTTTCATCGCTAGTGTAATCGCACACTAACCCGGAGCAACGGCTCAACAGGATGATCCGCCATGCGACCCAGTACCGGACCAGATCTATGTCGTTTAAACCGTTCCCCAGCAGAGCTTTAATTTTTGCAAGAGTGGGGGAGAGCGTCTGGCATTCAACAACTCTTATTTTATCAGGAAGCTGATGATTGGAGTCAAGACGCAGAGCATGAAAGCCGGGCAGTTGGTTCTTGTCGACCGGCGAGGTGTCTTGACAGTAGAACCAAGTCTGGTTCCAGTATTTGGGGTGACTCGGCGGTTGTGCATAAGGAAAGATTATGTCTCTCCGGCGTTGGAGTACTCATTCTGACGGTTCAAATAAAACAGTTCTCGAAAAAGAAGTAGGTTGGGCTCTTCTCCAAGGTACACTTAATAAAACACTTGGAAATTGCATATATTGGACACGGAGTTGGGTCCGATGTCTTGAGGACGAAGGTCGAAGAAGTGCAGAACATCTCTAAAGAACTTTGAGCTGGGTGGCGAGAAGCCCCGGTTCATGTGATCTATGAAGACAATAACCTCGCGTTCTTTGGGCTGAGGCTTTTCCTCTGTTGGATCAGGAGCACAGTACGACATGACATCTCTTTTGGGAAGATAGCCGATTTTCACAAAATTGTCAAAGGTACTCTCAGTGACAATGGACTTAACCCAGTTGCATGAAGTGGTTGTCTTGGGCGGCATTGTGAAAGAGGAAGCCTAAACAAGAGTAAAAATGGCCGCTTCAAAATTAAGCCGGAGGAGGAAATATTACAAGTACATGTTCAGATTGGCGGCTTATAAAGGGGCCTAATGGTATATGAACTAGTTACGTTAGGTTATTTAAATTGCCGTGAGCAGTCAGGTTTTAAGCCGCCATGAGTAATTGATGATGTCTAATGAGCACTGCAATTTAAGCCGGTGGTTTGAACCGCCATGGCTAGGATGATCTATCAAAACGCAGATATTTGGCTAAGTGTTATACAAACAAGTTTCACAGACTACAATCATTATTTTGGATCAGCGGATGCTCAGAAAAAGGAAATAATCTAGACCTAAAAAGTCAGCACAGATGAGTTCATGAGCTCTAATGAGGTCTCTTTACAGAAAAAGGGGATCTACTAATATCAAAACTGGAAGCAAAACAACTACCGCATGAGTTTTATATTACTTTTGGATCAAAAGAGGTTGTAGTGGAGGAACTATGAAAAAACCGTGATGAACTACGAAGAACACAGAGGAACTAGCAAACCCTAATGCGGATCTGAGGGGCAGAAAAGCAAAAATTTATACCTGCAGATCTGTTTTGGAGGGTTGCCGCCGTTCTCTGGATCGATTCTAGGTGATGCAGCGGCATGGACAAGGACGACGGTGCGCTCTGCGGTGGCGGCGGAGCTCAAGAGGCAGAAGGGTGCGAGAGGTGGAAGACGACGAAAAGGGGGAGAATGAGGAAAGACCGGTTGTGCCTATTTATAAGAAAGTACTCATGAGTGGGCGCAGAAATTGAGGAGACAAAAAACATGGTTATCCAACTGGTCAGACGCCTCATTTTTCGGGATCGATATTATGATAAGGATCCATTGAGATATGTCAGGCAAAGTGTGAATTAATGACAGGTGACGTCATGGTGGGTTATCACAGATCCAGAAGATGACGTCATGTCAGGTTATAGATTCTCGCACAATGAAGAAACAGAAGACTTTTTCAAAGTATTGAAGATTGACATGAACTAGTTCAAATCAATCTGGGCCTAATGTTGGGGATATAACTATTGGGTATGATGTGCCCAGGAGGGCCGGGTTATACCTATGACAATTCTCCATCCCAAGATGATGCTTGAAGATGGCGGTTCAGTTAAGGGCCCAAAGCCCAAAGGCGACTTAAGGCCCGTAGAGATAAACCGCCATATGTATATAACTTGTATTGTAAGGTAGGAATAGAGAGAGACCGAGCCGGACATTGTTTATCAGCCGGCCATGACTCTATGAGCCGCTGGGCGTCGACCTCTGTATATAAATGGATGACCCGGCGGCGGTTTAGGGCAAGTAACCATAGATCGAGAACTAGGTCAAGCGGAATCGCTCCCTAGTAATCGAGACATAAGCAATACCACACAAAACTTGATCGTAGGCTTTTACCTTCACCACAAGGGGCTGAACCAGTATAAACCCCGTGTCCTTTGTCCCGTTTAACCTCTTTAAGCTTCCTAGTTGTGATGGCTCCACGACTAAGTTCTTTTTCTAGGACATCTGACGTGACAATTCCATGACAAGTGCCAAGGTTCCAAAGCGCACTCGGACTCCGACTCCCGAGCCATCAGAGAAGGCTACAAAGCAAGCCAAAGTTGCCGCGCCCAGACCTCGAAAGGCCCTGCTAAGATCAAGGTTGCCATGCCTGTGACTTCAATGTAAGAATTTCTTTCCTGTGTTCTTCTTTGTTTTGTGAACTCATTTTCCTGCTTGACCGAGTGAATTCTAGAACTTTCCACTACAAAAAAAAGACACATCCGTGACATTTTGGGCCGAATGAATTTTTTTCTGTCATACATATGACACTTCTATGACGATAATTGTGACTAAACCCGGTATCATCATAGATGTGGTGGGCTCCTACTTCTATGACAAAAAATCATGACAGAAAATGGGCTTTTCGTCCTGGGCGGGCCAGAGACGCAGCTGCATGACATTCTTTAGGTCGTCCATGACGGAAAAAACCGTGGTAGAAGCGAGGGGGAGGAAAATTTCGGAGAGTTGCCGGTTACGGTGGGAGTTCGGGGGAGGAGCGATGCGTGTTTCTCTCGTACGTACACGCGTGTGTGCGAGGCGCTGGCTCTAACTGAAGCCGAGTGAGGCGTTGGGCTCTAACTGAACCCGAGCGATTGCACTGTAGGCTACGCGTTATGGAACCCGATCGATCGATCGATGGCTGTTAACTGAACCCGATGGAGCGACTCCTTCGCTACTGCTGCTAACTGAAGCCGATCAATGCTGCCTCTGGGATGAACAATGAGTGTTGCGGGAGGGGGGGTGGATGAACAGTGAGCGGTGGCGTTGCCTCTGGAGGAACAGGAATCTGTGGTGTGGACGGCTGGATGAATAGTAGACGGTGGAGGGGTGGCCGTGGAGGGGTGGTTGAACAGGACCCCGTGGTGTGGAGGGCTGGATGAACAGTAGACGGTGGAGGGGTGCCTGTGGAGGGGTTGAACAGTAGCCGGTGGAGTAGCGTGCGGTGGAGGCTGGATGAGTAGGAGCCCGTGGAGGCTGGAGGAGGTCGACGGTAGCCCGTGGAGGCTGGAGGAGGTCGATGGTGGAGATGAACAGTATCCCGTGGAGTCCCGTTTTGCGGTACGCCACACCCCCCCCCCATTTCGACCATAGCACTCCAACACAAGTCCACTTCGTCCGTTTTGCGGTACGCCACACCCCTCCCGATGAACAGAACCCCCGTTTCGACCGTAGCGCTCCAACACAAGTCCGTTTCGTCCGTTTTGCGGTACGCCACACCCCTCCCAATCAATAGGACCCTCGTTTCGACCGTAGGAGGTCCTTTTCCTCCATTTTGCGGTACGCCAGGCCCCTCCCGATCAACAGGACCCCGTTTCGAACGTGGCCGGTCGAACACAAGGCCGTTTCCTCCGTTGTGCGGTACGCCAGGCCTCATTTCCATCGCTTTTTCCGTCCAAGCCCTCCCGATGAACACGACCACGCATTCCGTTCTGACCCAGCCGGTTGGCTCCCCATGAACAAGGCGACGACACTGTTTCTCCGTTCCGACCCAGCCATGTACGTATGCGCAAGTAGGCGTTCGAGACCCTGCCCATATGTACGTACGTGGCCGTATTTTCTTTCTTGCACCCTCGTCGATGTACGTACGTGTACGTGCTACGTGCGCGCCTCTACTACGACATGTGCGCGCCTCTACATCTACGACACGTGCGCGCCTCTACATCGACCAGTATGTACGTACACGTTCGCGACCAGAATGACAATGCTACGTACGCTTCGACCAGGTGGGTCCCAACTGTCATGCACTTCCTTGCGTGCGAAGATGTAGCTGGTGGGTCCCAGCAGTCAGGGGGGCGAATCATTTTTTTTGCCCGGACGCACTTCCTTGCGTGCGAAGGTGTAGCTGGTGGGTCCAGCAGTCAGGGGGAAACATTTTTTTCGTGAAATATGGTGGCCCATCCGGTGGGCCCCCGCTGTTAGGTGGAGGAATAATTATTTTGCACGTAATAAGGAGGCACTTCCTTGCTGCGGCCGTGGACCCAGCTGTCAGCCTCTCCATGCACAGTCCACGTCCGATGGAAGCCATTCCTTGACCACGTTGACCACGCTGTGCCGAGAGCACCAGGGCGGTGGACAACGATGAGGCCTAGGAAGGGGACGACGCAGAGCCGGGGAAGACGCGGCAGTGGATGCCCACGCGTAGAGGAGTACGAGGGTTCATTGGTTCGCTGCGGTGTGAGGTTGCCGTCGCCGCAGAATAACAGGGGGTGTGGGTGAGTAGAGGGATGGCCTGGCCAGCGGTGGGAGTAGTAGGAGGCGGTAATGCCTCCGCCGCATTGCAGCCAGCCACGAGAGGCAGAAGCACGAGGAACGACCGGCACTGGTTTGGGCGGCTGGAGCAAGAAGACCAGATGTTGAAGAAGCACTACGGCCGTTGGATGGACATCGTACGGTCACTAGAGCTAGAATCGTGCATATTGACTAAGTTGACAAAGCCGCCCGCCCCCGTCAACTTAGTAGTCCCACAAGTCAGCCTGCCACTATACTGGGTCCTAGCTAACAGGGGGAGTATTCATTTTTTTTGTGCGTAATAAGGAGGCACTTCCTTGCCTATGAAGATATAACTGGTGGGTCATAGCTGTCAGTCCCGGCCACAGGGAGGAGGGAGCAGGCATTCCCGCCGGCGCTTGTTTGAGCGGCTGGAGCAGGAAGAGCAGAGATTGAAGAAGCACGACGGCCGGTGGATGGCCATCCAACAGTCACTGCTTGTGCGTCAACCTTTTTTTTAGGAAAGCCTCAAATCTGTGGAAAACAGCATACAACCCATCTGCCATTATTTTTAATAATTTACAGCCCATTTGCTAATTCTTAAGGTTTTTTTGGAGCCCATATTCTTTTTGTTAGCATTACAGCCCATATTGTGGCCACAGTTAAAAACTTATACGAAATTTTGCATATTTCGGTGCGGTCCGAACTGTTTTTAATCCCGAAATTTCTACTCACATTCAAACTAATTTTAAAAATAAATGTATATCAATATAAAATCCAACAAATTCTCCACACATAAAAATTAATGTAATTTAAAATCTCGAAATAAAAAAAAGATATTTGAAACTAACTGCCGGTTTGATGTGTTTTAAAAATGTACAGCCCATTTCTCATTATTGATGGGCCATTTTCTCGGCCAGCCGAATGAAAGCTCTCCTCGTCTTGAAAGATTTGCAGCCCAACAGGCCTGACAAAGAGACTTACTTGGCAAATCACAAAAAAACTGGGCTGTGGCCATGGACCCAGCTGTCAGCCTCTACACGAACAGTACTCTCCCGATGGAATGTCGTTGACCACATTGACCACGCTGCGTCGAGAGCATCAAGGCGGTGGATGACGGCGAGGCCTAGGAAGGGAACGACGCGGAGCCGGGGAAGACACGGCAGTGGATGCTCACGCGGAGAGGAGTACGAGAGTTCACTGGTTTGGCTGTGGTGTGAGGCTGCCGTCGCCGCTGGGCCTGGCTAGCGGTGGGAGTAGTAGGGGGCGATGAGGCCTCAACGGCAGCACAACCGACCACTGGAGGCAGGAGCAGGCGGTCTCCCCAGCGCTGGTTTGGGCGGCTGGTGCAAGAAGAGCAGCGATTGAAGAAGCAGCAGGACCATTCGATTCAAATCCAACATTACTGCTGCTAGAATTGTTTGTTGACTAAGTTGACAAGCCCTGCGTATGCGTCAACGTAGTAGGCCCACAGGTCAGCCTCCCAACCGGTGAGCCCCAGATGTCAGTGGGAGGAATCATTTTTTTTCGCGTAATAAGGAGGCAGTTGATTGCATGCGGCCAGGCCAGCAGAGGGAGTAGGGTGGGCCAGGGAAGCCTGCGCGGCATCACAGCGGGCCACAAGAGGACGGAGCAGGCAGTCCCGCCGGTGCTAGTTTAGGCGGCTGGAGCAGGAAGATCAGAGATTGAAGAAGCATGGCGGCTAGAATCGTGTGTTCACTGACAAAGCCTTGCGTAAACAAGTCAGCCTCGAAATCTGTGGCGTGTACATCCCATTTGCTATTATTTTTATAATTTTTACTCATTTGCTAATTCATATGGAATTTATTGCAGCCCATTTTCCATTTTTAGAATTGCCGGCCATTTTCTGGTCAGTACCAGGGTCAAAAAATCAACTAAATATGTGGGAATTTTTTGCTGGGGAACAAAATATTCTTAATCCAAAAATTAATAGCCATACTAAAACAAATTTAAAAATAAGTTAGTACTATGTCATGTTAAATCCAATGAAATACGTATAAGATATCAGTGAAGAAAAAAATTAAAAAAAATTAATATCCCATTTGCTCATCTTGAAAGATTTGCAGCCCAGTAATTCGTAGAACACAAATAGGCCTAGCTTGGGTATTCTTCAAAAAGAAATATTGGGCTACCTATTTTCCCAAAGAACTAGTGCATGAGCATTTAGCTTTATTTATTTATTTACTTATTTATGTTTAGGGGACCATGAGCATGTACCTGGGCCGGATTCATGTGAGAGCGTCCCTTCTAGTTAATTATGGGCTTCTCTATTGGGCCTTCATCAGTGGGCTGCATGTTATCAACAAGTGGGAAATGTGTTCCGTACGAAAAATAGTATGAGCTACGTATAGTACGTGGCACTAAAGGATCAAACCATGCAGCAACTTCCAAAACATTGTGTTTGTCGTTCTAACAACACATTTATATTCAACCAACAAACGAAATATACTACTGATTGTACATTGAAAACAGCAGCAGCAGCAACCAGGGCTGGGGGTGCAACAGAAGCATTAAGCAGGCCAGAAGAGTGAAGACGCAACTCTCTCTTCCAAACCAAACATCAGCCATCATTACAAAAGGGCTACCAAAAAAGAACAAGTGTATGCATCAAACTAAATAAAGATCCTACTACACCAAGTGTATGCATCTAACTAACTGGCTCAGTTAGACGTTACTATTTATTAAGCTGTGGAGATTGGCTGACAGCTTGAACCAGATGGGTGCCTGATGGGGGAAACTCCAGCCAGCAGGTCGAAGTCTGATACTTGCGACCCTCTCTCCTACTTTGGGCTGTAGAGCGTGGCGGCACATATCAGGGTATGGTGCATGCAGAGGCGCATGGTATGCTGTGTACACATAGTTTTGCCTGATGAACGAAACTGCGCTGCCATCATGATCCTTGCCATCGGTTATCTCCTGGTTAATCGGATAATTCAGTCCGACAAACAGAGAGCATGTGCCAAGGCTACTTACCAGCCTCCAATCAAAAATTCCTGAAGGCCCAGAGAAGCTGGGATCCTGCTCAAAGACCTTGCAGTGACTGTGATTGTATTCCGTGAAACAACACGTCCGGTACGTGCGAATGATCATCAATCATTCGCCATCGTCTGATTGAGCCAGGAACCGCCTGCAACTGCCATGCCGCTTTTCTTTGAAAGGTTCTGGGATTAGGAAGGGTAGGGACACCAGGCAGCGTACAACATCATATCAAGTTGGAGTCAAATAAAAAAGGGCTCTTGATTTAGTCAATCTTAAGAACATCATGTTATGAGCATGAATATTTTTTCAGTAAATGTTGACAGTAATATAAGCAAGCCATCATGATATCATACAAAAGTAACATACTGCTGTAACAGCCGTTTGTAGCGATGACTGGAGTAGGCCAGCAATACGTCCAACCATAGAGGGAGTCGATAGCGTAAATGAAGTCCTTGTGTTCAGTGGCATCAGAGAACCATGGAGGATGTATGATCCTGCGATGGACGTGCAGATTTATCCACTTACCGCAGTGACCTGTTTGATAGGCGAGACCGCGGTTGAAGAATGCAATTAGCCTGAAATCTTTATAATTCCTAGATCTTGTGGGCACTTGGCAGATTACAACCTTGAGCAAATCAAACTTGGTATCATGTTGGCTACTGTAAGATTCCAAGTATTCTGGGCCACGATCCCAAAGCAGTGCAGTGTTAATCGAAGGAGGGGGGATCAATCGCCGGGTGTAGACCTCCACGAGCATCCAGCTGCCGCGACCGTCAACGAGCACCATCCAAGACATGTTCATGCCGACCCAGTACATACCATTAATGTAGCTGAGGCTGACGGGGATTGGATCGCAGTGAAGGGGGTTGATGCTCGCCACCCTACGATCGTTATGCTCCATGACATGCCGTTTCTGAAGATCAGGCGGCATCAGCAAGCAAGGAGCTGGCTTAAAAAGCTCCAGCCTGAGGGCTTTGAGTAAACGGTACAGCCCCGACGAGCATGCGGGAAGCGGCATGGTACTGAGATTGTCCACACGCGAAACAATGAGCTTGATTACCTCTGTGGGGAGCGAATTCCAGCCACTCTTTCGGCGGACGCTGCTCGGTTCTGCCATTGTTAGTGCTTGGGTTTAGGATGAGGGGGGAGGCGCCTTAGCGGGGATGGAAGCTTGGATGAGATTATGTGCGGACAAAGATGGAGAAGCGAATATGTGCTGCGGGAAGTGGACAGGTGATGATGACTACATCACGCCGCTTGACTTACGAGACACATACCAGCAGCGTAGGGTCATATCGATGCAAGACAACTTGCTTGAGTGATCATAGTACTGGTACTGCCTACAGTACCTACTATAGTACTATGCCCTAGCTTGCTAGAGTAGAGTGGTAGAGTAGGACTCTGCTCTACTACTAGCACCGGAGGAGTAGTATATTCTAATCTAAAATAGTTACAAACTTCGACGCACGATCATGGAACGACTACGAACCGTGCTCAAAGACTGTGTCTACGTGGTGTTTGGACTTATATGCAAAAAATAGCAAGATGCCCGTGCATTGCACGGCACACCATCATCACCAACTCAGTTTTTTCTCTACTCCTACTCCTATAAAGCCGTCATATAACAAAACCCAACCACTCCCAGTAATAAATGGCCTGGTAAAATAAACGGACAAGCAACCATCACATCCCTCCGCCTTTTTTGCATTTCATCTCTCTGCATTTACTTTCTCCGGTTCATCTCCCACGCTCGATCCCTAGCTACTACTCCTAGGGCCAGTTCTTTTGGTGGCTTCCCCAGCTTTTCCCACAAGACTAGTCACAGTGGAGAGTAACAATAAGGTGCCTCACTCATTTTTTGGGCTTCTAAACTACTACTCCGTCCTGGTTTATTCCTCACCATTGTAATTTGTGCTAAATTTTGACCAAAGATTTAACTGATAAAATGTTACTCAAAACCCTTAGGCGCGGTGCATCTAGGTGTGTAAGTCATCTTACGAAAACCAAATAATCCGTAAACACTTTGTTTCCAAACTTTCCCTTTTACATACTTAATTAAGGATGCTAAAAATTCCTGAACGTTCGGGATTTATCATTTGCGTCCCAAAACTAATGAGATCGCCTTACGAAACAAAAATTATACTCCTCCTAAAAGCCACGGCACTCGCAGGAGCGCTTGCGGCGCGCCACGAGTGCCCTGGTGCGCGGCTGTTTCCCAGCGCACCGACACAACGCCTCTTCCTTAGCCTCACAACTCGCGAGGTGATGATTGGCGGCTTGCCGGCGGCGAGCGCGATCTCACCAGTGTGGTGATCCGGCGCCAACAGGTACTCCTCCTGGCTGGAAGCGTGCACCCGGTCCACGTACCAACAAGCATAGATGAGGCACTTGGGCCCAACAGCACTCAGGGCGTCGGCATGGGCATCCTCTGCCACCCTCACGGCCATCGCCTGAGCCTTCTGCCAAAGAACCAATTGCTTAACTCTCTCGGACGCGACATAGATCTCCAAGAAAGCTTGTTGCACGGTGCGCTTCTCTTCCTCGGCCTTCTTCTCCGCCTCTATTTTGGCGCGCTCTGCTGGAGGCAAAGCCTCCCACAAGGCGACATCCATTTCTTTACAAAGCTCCTCAAGGCTGGGGGGCTCGGCGGGCGGCGCGGCGTTCTCCTCGTAGCGGGGAGCCGATGCATCCTCTGACGCACGTGATGGCGAGATTGAGAACGCCAACGCGTCCACCTTGATGCGTCGCGGTGAGGAGCGGAACGCCGACGCGTCCTCCTCGAGTAGTGGCGGCAAGGAGCGGAATGCCGACGCGTCATCATCGACTAGTGGCGGCGAGGAATGGAACGGCAATGCGTGACCGTCCGCGTGGTGCAGCGAGGGGCTCCTAGTGCTTGGGAGGGGAGATGCCATGGTGGTCGACGTGAGAGGGAGGGGGAGGAGATACCGATGAACATGAACGTGAGGGGGAGGAGATAGCGATGTCGTGGGAGGCGCATTATTTATAGCGAGCAATGGCACGCCTACGTAAGATATGGACTGAGCTGCACTGACTTAACTGCAGGTCCAGTTGTGTCACTGACATGTGGGCCAGTACACTGCAGGGCCCGTATGTCAGTGCCCCAATGCACTTGAAGTTAAGTAAAAGCTAGGTGGGCATATCTGTTGGAGTAAATTACGGGGGTGCGAAGGGGTGGAAATATTGCTGGTCACAACAGATTGGATGAGCGTGGGGGGAGGAGAGTCATGCATGCAGATTTTTTCACATGGGGTGGAGTGGTGGGACCGCCGGAGGGAGAAGGAGAGATTGGCAGGCATATTGTTTCCACACATGGAGACGAAAATATTTGGAGACGAACGGGCTTCCTGCAGGTATGGGGAACGATACATAATAAGTCATCTTGCATGCCGGGCTAGGTATAGTCTCAAGTCATTAAAAACATACACGCCCCACACATGTTCATATTTCAAGGTGCACTAAATTATTGCATGCGATGATTAAGGCTGGCCATCATGTTGGTATCTTAGCTAGTACACGGGAATAGCAAACATGCTGATGTGGCAAAGAATTAAAGAAGAGAGGGGGGTTAGACTAACTAGTGTTCATGCATGCATTGGTAAACACATTTTTTTGTGAAGAACGATAGCATTGGTTGAGTACTTTTGCAGACTTCAAAAACTATTCCACCGCCTCTACTATCTTGCTAAGAGTAGGTGAAATTTTTGAGTCGAGCCCTTTAAACTAGAAGGGAAGTAGTGGTACTCTAATAGCTAGGTGTGTAAGTCATCTTACGAAAACCAAATAATCCCAAAACACGTAGGCGCGGTGCATTAACTTCTACCTCGTTTCTTGTTTCTTGACATATCAACCAATAAGAGATGAGGGTGTGCATGCTTTTAATGACCTGAGACTATCAAACATGACATGCAGTGGTTAGTTCATTGCATGCAATTCTATTTAATTAGCAAATAAACATTAATGTCTCATTTTCCCCTCCTCCTTGGTCACGGTGCACAGCCTAAGATGACTTACTCACCTAGACGGAGGGAGTATCAACATTCACAATGTCAAATAAATATTTTTGCACTCATTATAAAACGTTGTTCTTATACTCATTATAATCGGTATTGTAGATATTGATATTTTTAGTATAAATTTGGTCGTGGGATTTCATTGATGCCTATCAAAGCATGGAGGAAGCAGAGCTTAGGGCTTGCATTGCCGGTCTCTACATAGGTATTTCTCTTCATAATCCTGTAATTTTAGAGACTGATTGCGCTTTTGTGGTAGCGTCTCTTGCATCGGGGGACTATGACAGGTCTGCTATGCGTGACCTAAGGATGAAAGCGTTGAGCATCTCGAATTTGATCAACAATCTTCAATTGTCAAAGATTAGCCGTTCGGCCAATAAGGTGGCACACTTAATCTCTAAGTATAGCTTTGACAATAGATTAGATGGTATTCTTGTAAATAACGTACCGCCCTGTGTGGTGAATATTGTATTGAATGAGTGTACTGGTCTGGCTGGTTAATTAATATAAGGTGGTGTTTAGAAAAAAGTATATATTTGGTCAAACACTTTGCAAACGGTTGACGGGAGTAAAAAGGACCAGAGGGAGTATCATGCATACGGAGTAGGCAAAAAAAATTGCTCATTTTTAGCCGGTCGAAGTCTCAAAGGTTGCGACCGAGCGAGGGAGGCGAAGGTCATGGGAGGCGCGACGGTTGACGGAATTAAGTGAAGTTACATCCACGCGTCGGCATGGCGTGCGAACAGACAAAAGCTATACCGTCAGGCCTACGATATGGGTCTAGTAGACATGACATCTAGTGGGTCCCACATAGTTCTCGAGAACTCTTTGGGGGCTTGCAGCCGTTTATCCACCGGGCAAGCCAGCAACCCCATGCCGTTCGCACACCCTACTCGTCCCCATCTTCTACCTCACAACAGCTCGCTCCTAGTCGTCCCGTCCTTTCACATTAGTTTGCTCCCAGTTTTTGTGGGGCATAACAGTTCAACTTCTCCTAACCCTCCTCCAAAATCCATGGCCTCCCAAATCTCCATGGTCGCCGCTGAGTACCAGGTTATATCCATCGCCGGCGATCAGTTCATCATCATCTACACACGTGGATCCGCGACGGTGAAAGCATGGCTTTCTCGCTTCCTACGCATGTTCAACAGTTCAACAGGTGAGTGGGTCGCTGGGCTAGATGTTGAGTACACCACAGTCCTGGGACGAGAGAAGGATCTGAAGGACGAAGAGAGGAAGAAGCCCGCCATGATCCAGGTTTGCGTACATAATGTTTGCTTGGTCTACCACATATGCCATGCCGACGTTGAGTGCCAGGATTTTAAGAACTTCCTCAAGGACAAAAGAGTGAAATTTGTTACTGTAGGCTTTAAGAATAACAAAGAAGTCCTCCGTCGGATAGGTCTTGTTGTAGGCCAGCCCTTCGATCTCCAGAAGGCAAGCCTGGTGTCCTCCTCTCAACCTTCAGTGCTGACCCTGGCAGCAGCCATGATTGATCCTTCATACGCTAAACTGAAGAAACCTCATCACGAGTTTCATCATGCATGGGAGTCGAAGACATTAGATGAAGATCACATCCTGTACGCAGCAATGGATGCCTACCTTTGTTTAAATATCTACATGGGTTGGATGAAGAAGAAGAGCCTAGTGTCCCGTTCAAGCAAAGAAGTGTCGGCGAAGAGGAAGAGGAAGAGGGACGAGGACGAAGTCGAGGACGTGGACTCGGACTCCGAGTAGGTGGCAGTGCCGTCGCTCATGCTGGTTCTACTGTAGTGTCAAGCTGAATAGTTGCTTAGTTTATTTTCAAGGGTGTGTTGTGCTGAGGCCCCATCAGAACTATGTTTATGTTCTTTCTCGTTATTTGAACTGTTTAGTACGTAGAGTAGTACTAGTACTATGGCTTACTAGTGTTCTTCTTGCAGTTGGTACTACTGCTCGTACCTTCATGTTCCCACTGTACTTAATACGTTTGTACTAGTAGTATAATTTGGGTTAGTCGATTTGTGAAAGAAGTTCAACGGAGCGAAGGAAGAAGACGGCAGAAGAGGTGGAAGAAGCCCTTCTTGCCATCCATGTTGCATCGAACGGCTCACATGAGTTGACTGACCCAAATTGCTCCTTCAGATTGTAGGATCCACATGGCATTCAAGGTCTCGAAGGTAGATTCCGCGTCCGCACCCGGTTTGTGGGCTCGACGCACGCATGAACGGCTTCCGCCGCGACAACCACCATGCGCGCCTCCTCCGCGCGGGCAGAGACGACAATGACACGCCGGCGTGCTGGAGCACGCGCTCGTCCTCCTCTTCATGCACTGCGTGCATAGATGCGGTTCCACCAGCTGCTCGCGTTCTTGGCAGCGCGGCGGCATGGCGAGGAGGGACTGCAGACGACGTGAGCGGGCGAGCCTTTGGCTTCATGGCACAGGGATGGCGACGACACGGCGGTGATGGGCAATAAATTGTTGGTCCGAGCAGGCAGGCGCTGGCATGCGCAATCGCGGCGGTGGCATATTGATGAGTGCACGTATGGGAGCTTACTTTAGTTTTATATGAGGTTGGTCAAACTTAAAAGAAAACAGTACTAGTACACGTAAACATTAGACTTAGGCAGCACTTTTTTTGAAGTTAGTACCACAACCACGATACGGAATCCTGTGCAAGCGCGTGAACCGCGGCCGCGCGGTCGATCAAACGGTGCGTCACCGTGTCGCACTCGAAGGACATCCACCTAACCTTTTTGTGTGTTTGAAAACAATCCTCGAATATTACTCAACTTTTTTTTCCTGGGAAAGTTCTTGACACTGCAATATTTCCATGTATTTGAATTTAGCTCCAGTTTGTGTTTATTTGGATTTGGACGTTTTAGGTGCGCCCTAGTTTTTTTAATACTTATTTTGTGTGTGTGACTGAGAGAGAACGTGTGTATGTGTCCATATGTGTGTTGTGGCGGAAGGGCAATGTTGAGACGGTGTGCGTGTGATACAGACATAGAGAGGTGTGAATGTGCAAACGATCATGCATGAGTGAGACATAGACAGATGCCGATACATTGTGTATACATGAGAGAACGGTCTTCTAGTTTACTTATGTGTGTGTGTGTGTGAGAGAGAGAGAGAGAGAGTGGAGCATCCGTAACACAACAACCATCTCTCTCAATTCGTCCATCCCTCGCACGATCGCATGCAACATATGCATCAACACGCACATTTTGACATCCTCACTCGACCCCTGCCCACCTCAAGGCTCGCGCAATCTCTTCGTGAATACCCATTTCTCTCCTTAGGTTTGTTTTCGCTCAATATTTGACACACACACACACACATGCACGCAGCACAACACACACACACACTCCCCCGAGCACACAATTCATCCCCATCCAAGGTTATACGACGACCACTATCGCTTGTGCTTCTTTGCACCCCAACATGCACAACACCTCAATCTTCAAAGAGGGCATCGAGCAGATCGAAGACGGCGACCACACCGCGCTAGAGAATGTGGGGTCATTTGGAAGCAGGGTGATGTGACGACGGCTGACTGACTCCTCCCCCCACCCTCTCTCTCTCTTGCACAAAATTACCAATCCCTCTCTCCCCCGCACAAAATTGTCAATCCCTCAACCCATGAGATCCTTCCCCTCTCATCCATGTTTTTCCAGCTCTCTCATCAAACATGTTGTCTCTTCTCCTTCCACGTATACAGAATCACGTATATTACATGTCTCCATCTTTCTCACAGACCTAACTTCTTCCTCTCTCTTTCTCTCTCTCTCTCTCTGTGTGTGTGTGTGTGTGTGTCTCGTTAGGTTTGTCTCCTACTCTCTCGTCCACATACATACAATCTTTCCCGCCCTATCTGCTCCATCTTGAAAAGCTCTCTTTGCACGTTTCATTCACACAATGGGATATGTCAAAATGTTGCTTCAATAATGGCTGATGTAGAGTTTTGGTTGTTTTTGTTGCATCCTACAAAGTAATAACTATGAAATGCATTTATATTCTCATTTGACTAGGATTAAGTGAGTTTGAGCATGTTGTGAAGTACTATAGACCTTGTATACATCTTGGGATTCGACAATGATTGTAACTATTGAATTGTATAGACCATTACATTCGAAGTCAATAGCCTAATATATTTATTTCACAATTTCAAAAAATGATTAGTTCACTACAAACTAAGAAAACAAATGTGTACTCCCTCTATTTTTATTTAAGTCCGCGTATTAGCATTGGTCAAAGTCAAGTTTTGTAAACTCTCAGAAAGCTTATAACAAAAAATATTAACATATACAATAACAAATAAATACCATTAGATTCATTATTGAATGTACTTCAACATCATACATATTTGTTATGGTAAATGTTTATATTTTTATATAAACTTGGTCAAACTTTAGGAAGTTTGACTTCGGCCAAACCTAATATGCAGAGTTTACTACTACTACTCGCTAGTTGCTTAGCTCAACACGCCACACGGGGAGTCCAGTGTCACAAAATTTTGAGGTCGGCGGGAAAATCTCCCGCGACCCTGATTCGAGTAGTGGGAAGTTACCATCATAGCATTCGGAACAGGCCTACGTACGACGCTTGGTAGGGGGCCATTTTCATAACTTCAGGTTCACCCTACCCAGCTAGCCCCACCCCGGAACCCAGAGTAGTACACCTGAATACTCCCCATTTTCTATCCCCACCGCAAAATAGACTTCTCCACGGCACCGCAGCCTTCGTGCTCCTCCCCTTTACATCGGCGAACTCGTCCACCGCATCGCATCTGCCTCATCGACGACCTCGTATGCCGCACTGGAGCCGGTCCACCGTCTCGTCGTAGACGGAGCCTCTTCCCCGGCATCGTCTTCCACGGTCTCGGATCTGCTTCCCGGAAGCCGATGCCAAGCGCAGAAGTACGACCGTCGTGGACAATGAACTAACTCCCGTTGCCAACCATGACTCACAGAGGCCTCCGCGACCATCGTTCTCCTCCTTGATTGGTAATGTGTGTATTGAATCACTTAGCAGTACATGTGCAGTTCCAATTTTGTTCATACCTACCCTTCAATTTTCCTGGGTGCTATTGTTCCCGTAAAAGTAATTGGTTATAGCCTCCATTGTCCAACAGAATATCAGCTTGTAATTGTGCGTCGCTCCTGTATCGCGCTGTGCTTGGGTAGGTTTTTCATCTGCAACCAGCAGTGTGGCAAATGATGGAAAGGTTTTTAGAACTAGCAAGATGCCCATGCGTTGCATGCATCAAGATGCATTTGTATGAGTAGTTTATCTTGTGGGAGAAAAGGATGAACGAGGGAAGGCCTTATTTGCAAATCTAGAGAGGGGTATGGGTGTCTTTTTGCAAAATTCCCATTTGTTTCCTTCCTATCTGTCAGATATAAATCGGACGGCCTATATTGCAAGAAAAAAAAGTATAGAGAAAAAAAGTAGACAGTAAAGGAAGTAGAGATAAATATTAAATATTAAATATAAAATAAATATAACCATAGAGAAGAGAGTAGAGATAGCAGAGACATTGGAAAAGGATCGCGCGCGCACGGGAAAAAGCGGCCGGGCGTGCGCTAGTTTTGGCGCGCGGCGTGGCTTGCCCTCCCACCACTCTCCCACCGCTCTGTGCCTTGCCACCGCGCTGTGCCTCGCCACTGCTCTCTCCCCGCTCTTTTTCGCCTCGCCGCCGCCGCGCCACCATGCCGCTGGGTCGCTGGGAAACTTGGGGATACCGCGGCGTCCGCGCGCGCCCCTCCGGCGGCTTCTCCACCGAGATCCGGTTCCGCGGGATAAGCCTCGGCCTTGGAAATTTCGACACCGCCACCGAGGCCGCCCGCGCGTACGACTCGGCGGCGTGGCGCCTCCGATGGCCTCATAGAACATTGAACTTACCCAACGTGCTGACGCGGGAGCGGGCACTGGAGCTCGCGCCTCTGCCACGGCTTAGCACTGACGAGGATCATCGCGACAACCGGAGGCGGGAGCACCGTCTCGGCATCGCCGAGATGGACGAGGAAGCCATTGCGCTGTGGCGCCAACACTTCCCGCAGGACATCATCAACGAGCGCGAGTTCTACGCGCAAAGGAGGGCGGAGAGGGATAAGAGGAGGGTGGAGCGAGCCGCCTATCACGAGGACAGGTGTAGGCAAAAAGCGAACGCTCAATTCAACATGAGGCTAGGAGCAGCATTGCCCTGGGAATCCGACGACGATCGGTATCTTCACGCCTATAGTCAGACGTCGGAGGAGGACATCACCGAGGAGCAGTCGGACGACGAGGAGTAGTTGAATTATATTTTTTGTATCTATCTATGCTGAGAACTATCCTCTACTCTCTAGTATCTACTTCTCGATCTCAGCACTGTAAACGCTTTTTTAAAGCGCCGCCATACTTTTAAGTATGGTACCTAGTGATACCATACTTGAAGGAGCATGCATGCGAGAGAGATGGGCGTGAAAGGAGTGAACAAAAAACGGATTCAAATATTTGAATTCGAGATGATGATACATGTAATCCATACTCGAACCAAAATTGATCTATCAAACATGCATACTCATATGAATTCACGCACATCTATGTTATTTAATATGTAGATATTACTGATCCATACATTTTAGTAGAACATAATTTGGTTAAATTTTTTCGAATTCAACCTTAAGATTTCGAGATCGTTGTATTTGTAAATCATATTATACATATAAAGGAGCAGAATTCTTTGTTGTGCTTTTGAAAGTATATATGTAAAAAAATGATGTATATAGAATGTAATTCCAATTGAAAATGGATCCTGCCCGAAAAAAAAATAGTAGAATACAAACGGGATTCGAATTGAGTTGGCACGGTAAACGTGCACTATGCAAAATTTGAACGAAGCGGGGAAAATCGCAGTAACCGCCCGAAACCAAAATCTGCGAGATGGAAATCACTACTACCTATCCCTGCCGCGCAAAGCCGATCTTCTGGATTTCAATAGGTTTTGATAGGGGTAGGTTTGTAATTTCACCCAAACGTGACGTAACCGCCTCTCACCCGGATTCATACACGGTGGGCGCCAAAACACAGTGTGCCCTCGGCCGAAATTGACTCCCTCCCCGATTCATATTCATACACAGTGGGCGCCAAAAACAAACTCTCGTCGGCAAATATTCAGTGTATGCGAGATTACCGTCCTATCCCCAACCGACTAATGTTGCTGTGATGTAGTAGAAATTTGAAACGGGGCTAAGTTTGTAAATTTCCTCGCATTTGAGACAAGCGCGCCCTGACTACATGGTTCCCCCCTTCCTCTCTACCTCCCTTTTCCCCATTCGTATTGTGGGCGCCAAAACACCGTCTCCACCCCACCCTCCTCCGTCCGCCGCCGTCCGCCACCCCATCCACCACCGTCCTCCTCCACCATCCCGGAGGTGATACCCCGACGCCGCCGTCCATTACAAGAGATCGACCTCTCTCATCCACGCCTTCGGATCGGGATCCTTGCATCCCGTCCTCTCGCTTCATCCCCGCCGTCGTCCACCTTGCCAGCGCCGCTCCTACGACCGTCTCGTCCACCGCGCCCTGCCGCCACCGTCTACCCTCCTAGATCTACTTCCACGCCGCCGACAGCCATCGCTACCGCAGCACCGTCAAATTCTCACCAGATGCGTACATGGCGCCGCACCAAAGGCGGTACTCTTTCGTATCTGCTCAACTTATTTACTCTGATTTACTCTGATTTACTCCAGCAAGAAAATAGATCTCCACTGCTTTACTCTGATTTCTTGTCTTGGTTGCGAAGTTGCCTTTGTCAGGTTTGCACCTATAGATCCGCCATGGTACACTCAACACTATACTCCCAATGCTTATGGTTGTCCCCTTTTATATTCCACACTAGTTAAATCATAGTAGACTAAATTTCAAAATTGGGTCAGTCGATTTTTCAGAGCTCGCCGGAGTTTGCCGGTGCGATCGAAGGGGCTCGGGTGGTTGTGGGGCCTCGCCGAACAAAGAAAACTCGACGCGGGTGGGGGTGGGGGTGGCGGAGGAACACAGGCGGTGGGGGCTGGTGGTCTGGCCAGCGGCCCGTGCGGTGTTCTGTATGGGAAGAATCACAGACGATTAAGAAGAAGGGTTAGGAGACGTAGGATCTTCATCTAACCACCTAAAATGGTCAAGAGACAGCTGGGATTTGCATTCTTAATGCGCTTTGGTTCATCATGTGTGGGCACTGCGCAACCAACATTTTATTATCCAAAATCTGCTTGCTCTTCTTTACCATGTTCGATAGAGCTGTGACACAAAACGTAGGACCGACTCCAGCAGACTGTACCCATACTTCACTGGCCACACCACTAGCCCCACCACACAGGACCTGCACTCCAGCAAAAGGTATACTGATTTCATTTGCCATAGCACCAGTTGTACCACAGAAAAATCCCACTCCAGCAAAAAGTACAATAAGTCCACCGGCCGAAGACCTATCCCAACTGCAGAGACGGCCAATTCCTGCAGATTGGAACCCCATTCCATTTATTCCCAGTTTAAAAGACAATGCTTTCAATGTTGTTAGGGACTACGTGCATATATTCCCATCATGGGAAGATTATTGTGAAGACAAACACCATTTTCACATCTTCCTGTCCAACTTACGTGTAAGTGCTATTATTCATCGTTATTATTTTCTTGTTTTCTGCTGATTGATCACATCAATGATTTACATTACATTGTTGTAACTAGGTGAGGGTCAATCTGGATAGACATGACGAGGAAAGCTTGCTTGTGCTTTTCAAGGAAGCATTGCAGCAGTATCGGTGTTACATGAGGAAATCACACTTTGGTGGCAAATCTATAAACGAATTTCCGGTGAAGTCTCCTATGCTAAATTTAGAAGACATTGAATGGAAAAACATTGTTATGCACTGGTCTCGTTCCCAGGATGAGGTACTGTCTATGAAATCACATGACAATTTGAACTTCTACTTCTCCGCATGTGCCTTACGGATCTTGTTTGCAGGAAATCTGCTCGAAGAAGAATTCCGGTTTGAAAAGAACGACAGGATATCGCAAATATGTTGCCCGCTGCTTTGCTCTTGTTAGTACCTATTGTCCTGTATCACTGTATTTGCATACATACCTGGTTCATTATTTGACAGCAGTATGCATGATAGCTTGCTTATCAATTGTTCGCTCCAAATTCTTCAGTATCCAATGCCAATGTTTTTTTAGCTCTGCATTGTTCTTGTAAGTACATGCTGTCCTTTATCAATGTACTTATAATGACACGTAGTTGTTCATGTACCATCACTTTGCAGCTTATTTTCCTTCGCCCTCCATTCTCTACACATCAGATCTATATTTACTCTTACCATAAGGTTGGTACTGAAGAAGTTTAGCTGTGCATTGCTCTTGGCTGTACCTTTTGCCTGTATCGCTGCACTTACATTTATAGCTACTTGGTTATGTAGCATCACTCTCCATCTTATCTTAAATATTCTCCATTTTTTTTGTATATTATCACATCTATATTTACTCTTAACAAAATGTAGAATAAAGGCAATGCTTATGAAGAAGATTCTGTGGTAAACTTCTTGAATTGCCCCCCCATCAGCATGGACAAGGCCTTTATAGAGCCTGTCTTCACCAATAATGTAAGTTTGTCCATCTCAAGCCTTCAAACTTTGTTGTATATATTTGGTTAGGCATGACTGCAAAAGCTGTTTATTTTTGGTGTTTGCATCAAATTGCATGTTTAAAGTTTATTATGTACTCCCTCTGTTCCAAAATAGATGACCCAATTTTGTACTAAAGTTAGTATAAAGTTGGGTCACCTATTTTAGAATGGAGGGAGTAGTTCATAAACAAAAGTTTGTCCTTTCTCAATTTAAGTTTTCAGTTGTACAACCAAGTTCCTTATTCATACCATGTAAATTAAAGTATACAGAGCAAGTGATCTTCTTTTGCACTGCATGTATGCTTCTGTTAGTCATCCGTAATCCAGTGGTGTGGTGAACCTACCCACTACAGCACAATGTCATATTCTGCAATGTCTTAACTATGAACAATGTCATATCATTCTACTACTCCCTCCGTCCGAAAATACTTGTCATTGAAATGGATGTATCTAGATGTATTTTAGTTCTAACACATCCATTGTGATGACAAGTAATTCTGGATGGAGGGAGTATTATTTAAACCGTCTCTTTATTTGCCAATCTGAAATGGGATAAATTGATAGCACACTAACCATTGATACTTATGAGTTCTTGATCTGTAATCTAGTGGTGTCGTGAAGCTGCCAACTCCTTCACAATGTCATTTCCTGCCATGTCTTGACCTGAACAATACCATATTGTGTTAATGCAATTTTAAACTGTGTCACTTTATTCGTCAGTAAGAAATGTGATGAATTGTCAGCACTGATACTTTTATGTGCAAAACCTGTCATCTGTCTGCTTGTTTATCTTTTAGAGTGAGGAAGATTTAAGTGTTGAACAAGCGCAGTCTCATCATCTTGCTCAGCCGCTTGCGCTGCAGCTCCCAGCAGGGCTAACCTTTCTTGAATTCTATTGAAGTGATGTCGGTTTTGTATATTATTTTGTCGGCGTGTTTATTTGCACTGGTGGTGATCTTTGATGCCCAGTGTATGTAATCTGCGGTCTGCTTGTGCTTTATTATCATAGTGGCGAACTTTGATGCCCAGTGGATGTAATATGCTATAATTTCTTTATTGTATAGTCTAGGTTTTTTTCTTATTCACGATGCTGCAGTTATTTTACTGTCTTCGCAGTAAACCAGCCAAACCGTAAAATTATGGTACATAATCGGGCCGTCATGCAATCACGATGTAGGTTGGGCCTGAAACGTGCCGAACAGCTAACGGGCTGGCAGCAGCCCGAAATGAACCCCAGCCCATGATTGTGCGAATCAAAACACGGGCTTTTAACAGGCCAAAATTGTCTCGGTCCTTGTTTGGCCCAATCAGATATCGGCTGCGAGCAGGCCGGATGCAAACCGGGCCGTAGTTAGGCCCAACTATATGACGGGCATTTAACAGGCCGAAATTAATATAGTGCCGAAATGTTAAACGGGTCCTTAAGAGCCCAAAACTAATGTCAGGCCGAATTACTAAGTGGGCCTCTAGCAAGTGGGCCCAAAAGCATAGTGTCCAGTTGACGGGCCAAATCTGATATGGGCCATAATTGAGCCCATAGCCTCTTAAAGGGCCGTACCTGATGTGGGTCGTAATTTGGCCCAGAACGTGGTAGGCTTTTAACGAGCCGGATCTCATATGGGCCACTATTAGGCCCAGAACGTGGTAGGCCATTAACGGACCAGATCAAATATGGGCCGGCATGTGGCCCAAAACATGGCAGCTATTTAATGGGCCGACCTACTAGGGCCCTCAAATTCTTGTGGGCCTACAGCTGGGCCGGCCCATTAATGTCGGTGAAATCTTGTGGGCCTTTAGCCAGGCCGGCCCATTATGATCCGCAAGAATCTTGTGGGCCTTTACCTGGGCCGACCCATTATGGCAAACAAAAATCTTGTGGGGCTTTACCTGGGCCGGCCCATTATGGCCCGTGAAATCTTGTGGGCCGTTAGTTGGGCCAGCCCATTATGGCCCGCAAAATCTCTTGGGCCTTTAGCTGGGCTGGCCCATTATGGTACGCAAAATCTTGTGGGCCTTTAGTTGGGCCGGCCCATTTAAACTTGATGGGCTGGTCCATGTGTCAACATATCATAGGCGCGTCTCGCCCATTGGATGAGTGACACATGTGCCAGCGCGGACCTCACACGTGTCTCCTCCAGCCAATGATGATTTTACACATGGAAAATCCCCATTGGTCGGTGCTGTTAACGGGTTATCGGATCCAAAACCCGACCCGATAGCTTAACAACGTTCCGTTACGGTGGATGCCACATGTCGGTCACCCTTGACGAAAGCACTTCTGTGACGCGCGATTTATCGTCATGGAAGTGGACACTTCCGTGATGATAATTTTGGTAATGTCATGGAACACTTCTACGACAGCACAGGTATGACTATCTTGATTCTGTCATAAATTTGTCATGGATGTACATGCATGACAAAAAATGCCACCTACTGTGACAAACACGTATCATCATGGAAGTGTATTTTTTTGTAGTGTTCAGTGCCGCTACTTCTACGACATCCATGGATATTGACGAGGAGCATGGTGATGCGGAAACCGCAGATGCGGCCAGCTCTCGGGCAGGTATGGTTTTATAACTGCACCTATGCTCTATCAATGAGCTTTTTGGGTCGACTGAAACTTCACTGTCGAATGTTTGCAGCACAAATGTATATTATCCAGCTCCCTAATGATGATGATGAGGATGTGCCTCCGAAAAGTGCTGGGAGGAGAGGAAAAACTTTGAGCAAGAGGGTGCTCGGAGCCAGAACGCCTCACTCGGCGTCTGAACCTACGGTCCAACAACTCAATGATCCAGCACGGGCTTTAGTCTCTTTTGCCAATCCTTTGTCGGCTGACCAACCTTCAACATTGACTACTCAAGCTCCAGAACAGATTGCACAAGTTCAGGCTTCTACTCCATCAACTCCGTCACCTGTTCCATCATCTCTCATGTTTGCTACGCATCCCGTCCCAAAGGACCAAGTAGGAGCTGCCAAGGAGGCCATGATTCAGGCAGGTCTGATGATGGACCGACTGAAGGTGGTGTATGGAACCAGTAAGGCCGCATATGATGCCAGCTCTGCTCTTCAAGCGAATGTCCGAGTAAGTGGGATTGTAAGTTGATTTCCGATTGTTTTTTCCATCTTGGCCCTTGTTCTGTTAAGATATGCTCCCAGCAAACTAATGCTTTATTATTCGTAAGATGTTCATACATCTATATTGAGTTTGCCGCTTCCATCTGTTCACGCACTAGGTGTTTTCTTTTCACTTTGTAGCTCTTTCAATTGAGTCGACCAGGTCGTGTTTGAGTGAGATCTTGGTCCAGTGGGGGCACGCTGAGTGCACCCACTAGGTGTAGTCCCCGAGACCATTGTTGAATGTTTGATTCAGCGGGGGTCTTTTCAAAATGTTTGCTTGAAGTACTTCCACTTGACCTAGCCAGGTCGTGTCGAGTGGGAACTAAACCAGTGGGGCCACGCAAAGTGCACCCACTAGGTGTAGTCCCCGAGACCACGGTCGACTGCACATAGTCGACGGTGGTTTGAGAACCAATGATGTTGTTGTTTGTTTGTTTTTTTACTCCTTCCACTCGAGCTGGCCTGACCATGCTAAGTGGAAATGAAACCAGTGGGGGAATGCTAAGTGCACCCACTGGGTGTAGTCCCCGAGACTGTTGTTGGATGTTTGATTTGGAAGCAGTCTTAGAACTCTTTTGCTATGTAATTTACTCTTGCACTTTTCCATTCAGAAGTAACTGTCGACTGAATTGTCTTGCTGTTATTTGTAGAAATCCTGTGATCTTGGGACTCAATATGCTACTGTGGAACAGGAGAAAATCCAACTCAAGCTGAACATGGATCTGGCCAAGGAGAACTTGAAGAAGGCTCAAGATGAAGTGGTAATCATGGGAGGTAATGACTCGTCGACTACGCGCCTGGTTGTTTTATCCTTTCCATCTTTTGAACAGAGTGATTCCAGTCGAATAGATGTGCAAGATGAAAATCGCCAACTCCAAGCTCATCTGAGGAATGTTATTTCTTTAGACAAAATGAAGCAGGCTCTAGAGCAGAAGGACCTTGCTCTTGCTGCGGCACAGAGGACAGCGCGTGAGAAGACTGAACTTGCCGACCGAAAGCTGGCTTCGGTCGGAGAGTTGGAAGATGAAAATGCCAAGCTGAAGACTGTTGTTGACAAGGCAAAAAAAGAGGTCGTGCAACTGAAGGAGGAAAAGGTGGCTTTAACTCAGAAGAGGGACGAGCTGGAAACTTATCTTGGTGATCTCGCCAAGAAAATGTTCCTGATGCTTGAAGGTATTCCCTCTTATCCTACTGATTGCAAAGAACTTGAAGATGTTGCCGCTAATTCACTACCTTTCTGTGTGTGCGGAATTCTGTCAGAACTTTGAGGAGGAAACTGGGCGGATCAAGACAGGAATGGACCCCATCAACTCCCCCATCAAGAATGAAGCTGCTATGAATGTACTACGACTGGAATCTCGTCTTGCGAGCATCTTGGACTACATTGCCTGACCGAAAGTTGCGATTTCTCGGGTCAACAAGGAGCTCTAGCCAGAGGATGTGCTTCTGAATGACCTCGAGTCACTGATGACTCGAGTGACCTCGAGTCACTGATGACTCGACTCAAAAGCATCCCTGACCGAGTGCAAGCATGAAAAAAAATCAGCTTCGTGCTGAGGAGCTGATGTGGCTCTATCACTCATCTGAGTTCATTGTAAGGACGTCAAGGAAGAGAAGTTGAAGGCTCTCCAGGTGGCAAACACCAAGAAGCATCAATTTCAATCTTTCATGGAGACCTTCATCGATGCGGCCACTCGCATCGCAGACGGTATTGATCTAGACGCCTTTGTTGAGCCAGCAAGTCCTCCTCCTGCCGAGTGAAAACACTTGATAACTTGACTTTATTTGCCTCGGAATGCCGAGTGATTTTGTAGTCGTTAAAATCCTTCGGTCCTGATGCTCGAATACTTTTGATTGTGATGTTGAACTCTACTGGATTTATCCAAACTTGGTTGTTTTATCTGAATGTAGTTGCTTTGTTTCCAATGTTCTTGAATTTTCTTGGTTTTGGCGAATCTGGAATCGCGACTAAATCTCCGAGTGAGAAGCTGCTCTTCACCTGGAGTCAATGTTGTACTTGTGGTGCATCTTAGAGTGTATCGAGGTGTTGTACTTGTGGCACATCTCAGAGTGCGTCTAGATGTTGTACTTGTGGCGCATCTAAGACTGCGTCCAGATGTTGTACTTGTAGTGCAGCTCGAAGTGCACCTTGTTGCGTTATATGAAACTTAGGCGAGTATGGGAGCGCAGCTAAGCCCCCGAGTGAGGGGATTTCTCTACACTCAGAGTGTTATTGAAACTTAGACGAATACGGGATCACAACTAAGCCCCCGAGTGAGAGGATTGCTCTTCACTCGGAGTGTTTTTGAAACTTAGGCGAGTATGGGATCGCAGCTAAGCCCCCGAGTGAGAGGATTGCTCTTCACTCGGAGTGTTTTTGAAACTTAGGCGAGTACGGGATCATAGCTAAGACCCCGAGTGAGAGGATTGCTCTTCACTCAGAGTGTTTTTGAAACTTAGGCGAGTACGGGATCATAGCTAAGACCCCGAGTGAGAGGATTGCTCTTCACTCGGAGTGTTTTTGAAACTTAGGCGAGTACGGGATCGCAGCTAAGCCTCCGAGTGAATTGCTATTCACTCGGAGTGTTTTTGAAACTTAGGAGAGTACGGGATCGTAGCTAAGCCCCCGAGTGAGAGGATTGCTCTTCACTCTGAGTATTTTTAAACTTAGGCAAGCACGGGATCGCAACTAAGCCCTCGAGTGAGAGGGTTGCTCTTCACCCACAGTATGTTTTGAAACTTAGGCGAGTACGGGATCGCAGCTAAGCCCCCGAGTGAGAGGATTGGTCTTCACTCGGAGTGTTTTGAAACTTAGGCGAGTGCGGGATCACAGCTAAGCCCTCGAGTGAGAGGGTTTCTCTTCACTCAGAGTATGTTTTGAAACTTAGGCGAGTACGGGGTCGCAGCTAAGCCCCCAAATGAGAGGGTTTTTGTTCACTCGGAGTATGTTTTGAAACTTAGGCGAATGGGTTCGCGGCTAAGCCACCCACTGGGGGATTTGGACACAAGTATATGTGAAAACAATCATTTTGTGACTGTGGGAATCATGTCTTTGATAAACAATCTGAAAAGTACTTCTTATTACATCTCGACAATCCAAGTGTTTTAGGTATAAAAGCGGCGGAGCAGATCCGCGTTCCAGGAGTGCGGCTCGTCCTTCTTCTTAGCTACATTGTAAAGGTGATATGCTCCATTGTGAAGCACTTTGGTGACGATGAAGGGGACTTCCCAGGCAGGGGCGAGCTTATGAGGCAGTTGCTAATCCACTCGGAGCACAAGGTCTCCATCCTGAAATGCACGACGTCTAACATTTCGAGCATGGAATCAACGAAGATCTTGCTGATAGATGGTCGACCGGATCAAGGCCATCTCTCTCTCCTCTTCCAGAAGATCAACATTGTCTTGACGTGCTTGTTCGGCTTCAGCTTCTGAGAAGAGCTCCACTCGGAGTGCATTGTGGAGCAAATCACTCGGAAGTACGGCTTCATCTCCATACACCATGAAGAAAGGAGTTCGACTAGTCGACCAGTTGGGAGTTGTCCTCAATCCCCACAAGACGGAAGGCAACTCAGTCACCCAATCACCTACTGCATGCTTGAGGTCGCGCATCAATCGGGGTTTTAGCCCTTGTAGGATCAAACCATTTGCTCTTTCGGCTTGTCCATTCGACTGCGGGTGTGCAACGGATGCATAGTCAACCCGAGTGCCTTGGGAAGCACAAAAAGCTCTGAATTCATCAAAATCGAAGTTTGAACCGTTAGCTATGATGATGATGTGTGGAAATCCGTATATGGATATTAACTCTTTGATGAAAGTGATGGCTGTGCTCGAGTCAAGGTTCTTGATGGGTTTGGCTTCAATCCACTTAGTGAACTTGTCGACTGCCATGAGCAGATGCGTGAAGCTGCTTCTGCCGGTCCTTAGGGGCCTGACCATGTCGAGTCCCAAACAGCAAATGGCCAGACGAGTGGAATAGTCTTTAAGGTCGATGCAGGTTTGTGGGACATGTTTGAGTAAAACTGGCAACCTTCGCACTTCTCAACTATCTCTTTTGCCATTTCATTTGCCCACGGCCAGTAGAATCCTGCTCGGTATGCTTTGGCCACGATGGTCCGGGAGGACGCATGGTGACCACAGGTCCCCGAGTTGATCTCGTTTAAGATTATCGACCTTCTTCTAGAGAGATACACCGCTGAGCAACACCAGTTACACTTTCTCTGAAAAGCTGATCGCCTATAACTATGAAGGCTTTGGATATGCGGACGATCTGACGAGCCTCATCCTCATCTTCTAGGAGCTCCTGCCTGAGCAGGTACACAATATATGGCACTATCCAGTCAGAGATGATTACCAAAACCTCTATGATTAGGTCAACCACTACTGGGACTTTGACTTCAGTCGGATCAATTGAACTTATCGGTTGTGGGGGCTCCTTGGTAAAGGGATCTTATTGAACCGACGGGGTGTGGAGGTGCTCCAAGAACACATTACTGAGAATAGGTCTTCGAGTGGAACCTATTTTTGCCAGATCATCAGCTGCTTGATTCTTGAGTCGGGGAATGTGGTGGAGCTCCAACCCTTCAAACTTCTTTTCTAATTTTCTCACTGCATTGCAATATCCAGTCATAGAAGGGCTCCTAATGTCCCACTCCTTCATCACTTTATTTACCACCAAATGTGATTTGCCGTAAACCATCAGGCGATGGACGCCGAGTGAGATGGCCATACGCAACCCATATAGAAGTGCTTCATATTCAGCTTCATTATTGGAGGAATCAAAGTGAATATGGAGAACATAATTGAGCTTATCGCCCCTTGGGGATACCAGGACCACTCCAGCTCCGGAACCATTCAGCATCTTAGATCCATCAAAGAACATGGTCCAATGCTCCGAGTGAACTTGAGTCAGTTGCTGTTGCTCAACCCACTCGGCCAAGAAATCTGCAATTGCTTGAGACTTAATTGCCTTTTTTGCTTCGCACTTGATATCCAGAGGAAGAAGTTCAGTTGCCCACTTTGCCACTCAACCGGTTGCATCTCGATTGTTCAAAATCTCTGACAATGGAGCGTCGCTGACGACTGAAACCGAGTGGCTTGCGAAGTAATGTGCAAGTTTCTTCATGGTCAGATAAATTCCATAGACAAGCTTCTAGTAATGCGGATACCTTTGCTTGGAGAGAGTCAGAACTTCAGAAATGTAATACACTGGGCGCTGAACCTTATAGGCTTTGCCTTCTTCCTCCCGCTCAACCGTGAGCACGTGCTGACAACTTGTCCAGTAGCTGCGATATATAATAACAGAGGCTCTTTGCTGATAGGAGCAGCAAGCACCAGCTGGGTAGAAGGCAGGGCTTTGAGCTCTACAAATGCTGCTTCAGCTTCAGGAGTCCAGTCGAATGTATCAGACTTTTTCATCAGTTAGTAAACAGGTAATTGTCGGTGTCAAAACTGGTAGATCTCGGGTAGGTCCCGATCTGTGCATCTAAGGATCAAAGGTAACAGAAGGCAGGGACACGATGTTTTACCCAGGTTTGGGCCCTCTTGATGGAGGTAATACCCTAGGTCCTGCTTGATTGACTTTGATGAGTATAGGGGTTACAAGAGTTGATCTACCTCGAGACCGTAGTGGCTAAAACCCTAGATGTCTAGCCTGTATGATTATGATTGCCTCTATGGACTAAACCCTCCGGTTTATATAGACACTGGAGGGGACTAGGGTTGCACAAAGTCTATTTACAAAGGAAGGAAACTACACATCCGGATGCCAAGCTTGTCATCCACGCCAAGGAGAGTCCCATCCGGACACGGGAGAAGGCCTTCGGTCTTGTATCTTCACAGCCCATCAGTCTGGCCCATGTCACATAGGCCGGATCCCCGAGGACCCCATAATCCAGGACTCCCTCAGTAGCCCCCAAACTTGCCTTCAATGACGACGTTGTAAGGCTTCATCTCTTCGGCTTTGCAAGGCAGGTTCTCCATTGTACTTCGTATAGTTTGACTTTTGCATTTAAGTACCATATCCTTTAGCTTATGTGCCGCCATCGCCTCGGCTTCCACATGTCAAATGAATACGAAGGATCTAGGCATTTTTACAAGTAAACCCTTGACCGTGTAGGGAAGGCGTCTATTTAAAGAGATTGAATCCCAGATGCCATCCCCCACCACACGAAAATCCTTAGAGCTTGCCATAGGAATCCATCCAAACATGGCTGGCGCTCCTAGTTCTTCCTCCCGCCCCCTCGGTCCTAAAAAAGGCGATTGGGAGAGCTGCTCAGTATCCCATGCCCAGTTGACCAACCTTCATATGCAAGGATATCCCACCTCCTCGGATCTTGTCCTCGTTTGGGCGGGATTAACCTCTTTCAACGATAAAGCCTTGGCGGATAATTTCCCCAACCCTACTAAAGGGTAACGGGTGTGCTTTGTTTCTTTCCTGCTGAGAGGCGTGGGATTTCCGATTCATCCCTTCTTCAGAGGTCTTCTGGAGTATTACGACCTCCAACTGCAAAATCTCACGCCAGGCTCCATTCTGCACATAGCAGGCTTCCTTGCTCTTTGCGAGCTATTCCTAGGCTGTGAGGCCCATTTCACTTTGTGGAGGAAATATTTCGGCCTCGTCCCCCGCTCCCAAGAGGGATCCATATTCAAGGTGGGCGGCGCTGAAATATGGCGCATAGCCAGAATAGGATACCTGTCTGGCACTCCGAGGAATGCATCTGAAGAGTGGCCCTCCGAGTGGTTTTACATCGAAGACGTAGTTCTCCCGGACCCAATCCGGCAAGGTCTTCCTGAATTTTTCGCTGCTCCTTTAAAGAAGCGCGCCAGTTGGTGTCCCCGAAGCTATGAAGAAGAAGACATCACAAAGATGAAAAGGCCAGTGAGCAAGATTAGAATACGCTCCCATTTTGGACTGTCTATAGTCAAGGTGATGGCGATTTCAATAACGCGATGCGTCTAGTGATACGTGTCCAACGTATCTATAATTTGTGAAGCATTCATGCTATTATATTACCTGTTTTGAATGATTATGGGCTTTATTATACACTTTTATATTACTTTTGGGACTAACCTATTAACCGGAGGCCCAACCCATATTGTTGTTTTATTGCCTGTTTTAGTATTTTGAAGAAAAGTAATATCAAACGGAGTCCAAATGGAATGAAACCTTCGGCAGCATGATTTTTGGAAACATTATGATCCAGGAGACTTGGAGTGCAAGCCGGGGGGTCATCAAGGAAGCCACGAGACAGGGGGGCGTGCCCACCCCCTCTGGGCGTGCCCTACCCTCTCGTGGGCCCCTCGAGGCTCCCCCGACCGACTTCTTTCGCCTATATAAGCCTACGCACCCTAAAAACATCGAATATCAAGATAGATCGGGAGTTCCGCCGCCGCAAGCCTTTGTAGCTACCAGAAACCTCTCGGGATCCCTTCCCGGCACCCTGCCGGAGGGGGGATCCTTCATCGGTGTCCATGTTCATCATCCCGACGCTATCCATGATGAGGAGGGAGTGGTTCACCCTCGGGGCTGAGGGTATGTACCAGTAGCTATGTGTTTGATCTCTCTCTCTCGTGTTCTCTCTCGTGTTCCCTCTATGGCACGATCTTGATGTATCCCGAGCTTTGCTATTATAGTTGGATCTTATGATGTTTCTCCCCCTCTACTCTCTTGTGATGCTTTGAGTTTTCCCTTTGAAGTTATCTTGTCGGATTGAGTCTTTAATGATTTGAGAACACTTCATGTATGTCTTGCCGTGATTATCTGTGGTGACAATGGGATATCATGTGCCACTTGATGTATGTTTTGGTGACCAACTTGCGGGTTCCGCCCATGAACCTATGCATAGGGGTTGGCACACGTTTTCATCTTGACTCTCCGGTAGAAACTTTGGGGCACTCTTTGAAGTACTTTGTGTTGGTTGAATAGATGAATCTGAGATTGTGTGATGCATATCGTATAATCATGCCCACGGATACTTGAGGTCACAATGGAGTATCTAGGTGACATTAGGGTTTTGGTTGATTTGTGTCTTAAGGTGTTATTCTAGTATGAACTCTATGATAGATTGAGCGGAAAGAATAGCTTCATGTTATTTTACTACCAACTCTTGAATAGATAGAACATAAAGGATAACTTTGAGGTGGTTTCATACCCTACCATAATCTCTTCGTTTGTTCTCCGCTATTAGTGGCTTTGGAGTGAATCTTTGTTGCATATTGAGGGATTGTTATATGATCTACCTATGTTATTATTGTTGAGAGAACTTGCACTAGTGAAAGTATGAACCTTAGGCCTTGTTTCCTACCATTGCAATACCGTCTACACTCACTTTTATCGCTTGCTACCCTACTGTTTTTATAATTTCAGATTACAAATACCTTTATCTACTATCCATATTTCACTTGTATCACCATCTCTTCGTTGAACTAGTGCAACTATACAATATACCATTGTATTGGGTGTGTTGGGGACACAAGAGAGTCTTTGTTATTTGGTTGCAGGGTTGTTTGAGAGAGACCATCTTCATCCTACGCCTCCTACAGATTGATAAACCTTAGGTCATCCACTTGAGGGAAATTTGCTACTGTCCTACAAACCTGTGCACTTGCAGGCCCAACAACGTCTATAAGAAGAAGGTTGTGTAGTAGACATCAAGCTCTTTTCTAGCGCCGTTGCCGGGGAGGTGAGTGCTTGAAGGTATATCTTTAGATGTTGCAATCGAATATTTTTGTTTCTTGTTTTATCACTAGTTTAGTCTATAAAAGAAAACTGCAAAAAAATGGAATTGAGTTTGTCTCATACGCTTCATCTTTTTAATATCTTTCGTGAGAATGATGGTAAGTAAAATTGTGCTCAAGTGCTAGAAGAACAAATCTATAAGATGTTTGTCACTAAATCTTTGAATTATGAGCATGATTGCATTGTTGTTAGTATGAACTCTTTGAATATCCATAGTACTAATGATGATTGCACTAGTCATGATGAAAATTTCTCTTATGAGCATGTCAACTTTTGTGGAGTGCATGTTTGCATGAACACACCGAATAGAGAAGATATATATTGCAAGAGGCATAAGCATTTAGAAACTAAATGGTTGCAAGAAAGGCTTAATGTTAGTGCTGAAAATTTAAGATATCTTGACCGTTGTGAACTTTGCAATGAAAGTGGTCATTTAAATCTCCGATGCAAATTGTTTCACGATCGAATCGTGTCCAAAAATTGTGATGATTTGATCTCCCTTGCTCATTACAATGAACTTAGTTTGCTTTTGGGTTATGAAGAATTGAAACATGCAACTAAGCTTATTCCAAAATTTAATCTTGAGCATTTCCTTGATATTGATCTAGAGAAGATTTATATGTATTGTACGGTGAATTGCATTGAAAATCCTTATATTGCCAATTACCTCAAGAAAAGAAAGCAAATAGAAGATGATGAGAATACTAATGAAAGGGAAGAGACTTCCCAATCTCCTCCTATTATTTCTTATGATGAATCAGGTAACGAGGAGGAGCTTTCTATTCAACCAATCCCATCAATAAAGAGGGTTGAACCCACACATAATGTGAAGAAGAAAAGGAAGAGAAGGGGCAGCAAAGGTAAAAATGTATCCCTCCCAAATGATGTTGCTCCTACTACTCATTGTGATGATGATGATTGCTATACTATTGGTGCTATCCATACTATTAATGATGAGAGTGGTTATGCTTATGATATGAAAGGGCCCAAGCTTGGGGAAGCTATGTTTGATGAGGATGACAAATTTGAGAATATATTTACTGAAATTAATGTTTGTCCCAAGCTTGGGGGATCCTACGTTTAATGAAGATGATATTTTTAGCCTCCCAAGTTTTGATATGCAAAGTTGTTATGATGATAGCATGCCGCTTGCCTATGATGATTATATTGATGAAAGTGGGTTTGGAAGAGTGTCAACTTTAGGAAGTAGTGATCCCACTATTTTGGAAGATGTTGAATCTTATTGTGATGAATATGAAAGTGGATTTGGAATAGTGTCAACTTTATTTAGTGATGATTCCACTATCTTGGAAGAGGTTTCAATCGATTATGATGAGAACAAAGTTGCTACGTATGATGATTATTGTGATGAAACTTATGCTAACAAAAGTAGTGATGATTATATTTATAAAACTTGTCATGATTATGATTACCCTTTTTCTGAACATTACTCTTTTAATGTGGAAACAATTTATAGTATTCAAGTCTCTTATGATACTCCCACCATTCCGAATGAGAAGAATTTTGCTTATGCGGAGAGTAGTAAATTTTCTATGCTAGTAGATCATGAAAAGAATGATTTAGGTGCTGGTTATATTTTTGAATGCATTCATGATGCTACTGAAGTTTATTACGAGGGAGGAACATATGCTTGTAGGAATTGCAATAATATCAAGTTTCTTCTCTATGTGTTGAAAATTTTGAAGCTATGCTTGTTTTACCTTCCTATGCTAGTTGATTATTGTTCCCATAAGTTGTTTGCTCACAAAATCCCTATGCATAGGAAGTGGGTTAGGCTTAAATGTTCTAGTCATATTCTTCATGATGCTCTCTTTATGTTTCAATTCTTATCTTTTATGTGAGGATCATTGCCATCATCATGCCTAGCTAGAAAGGCATTAAAGAAAAGCGCTTGTTGGGAGACAACCCAATATTTACCCTTACTGTTTTTGTGCGTTCACATTATTATGCTACTGTAGTAATCATTTTTTATAGCTTTTGTTTCAATAAAGTGCCAAGTAGAGCCTTTGGGAAGACTTGGGTGAAGTCTTTATGATCTTGCTGTAAAAAACAGAAACTTTAGCGCTCACGAGATTAGCTGACAGTTTTTACTGGAGAGTGCTTTTAGGGTAATTCTTTTTGAAGATGATTAATAGACAAACTTTCAGGTCCGCCAATTTATTTCATAATTTTTGGGGTTCCAGAAGTATAAGTTTGATACATATTACTACAGACTGTTCTGTTTTTGACAGATTCTGTTATCTATGTGTTGTTTGCTTATTTTGATGAATCTATGGCTAGTATGTAAGGGTATGAACCATAGAAAAGTTGGAATACAATAGATATTACAACAATATATATAAAGAATGAGTTCATTACAGTACCAAAAGTGGTGGTTTGTTTTTTTACACTAACGGAGCTTACGAGTTTTGTTTTGAGTTTTGTGTGGTTGAAATTTTCAAGTTTTGGGTAAAGATTTGATGGACTATGGAATAAGAAGTGGCAAGAGCCTAAGATTGGGGATGAACAAGGCACCCAAGGTAATATTCAAGGACAACCAAGAGCCTAAGCTTGGGGATGCCCCGGATGGCATCCCCTCTTTCGTCTTTGTTCATCGGTAACTTTACTTGGAGCTATATTTTTATTCACCACATGATATGTGTTTTGCTTGGAGCGTCAATTTATTTTGTTAGTATTTGCTTGCTGTTATATATAATAATATTTTTCATCTATATTTTCAATAAAAATGTCAAGGATAGCATTTACCATGCTTATTTTGCTAGTATACATGTTGCTGTTTGAAAACATAAAGTTTACCGCTGTTGCAAAAATTCCCTAAAAAAGTCAGAGAGTGATATAATGTTGAATATTTTTGCGTGATGATATCTCATAAATCTTTTACAGCGTAGTATTTTCCTTATAAATTTTGGAGTTAGGGAAGTATGATGAATCTTGCATTCTTTACAGACTATACTGTTTTGGCAGATTGTTGTTATGTTTGCATTATTTGCGTATGCTTGCTTGTTTAATGATTCTATTTGAGGATAGGAGTATTAAATATGCAGAGACATTTAGTATTAAATGTTGAATAATAATGTTAGTGATTTGTTACAGTAGAAAATGATAAATTTTTGCATCGTCTTATACTAACTTATCTCACGAGTTCTTGTTGAGTTTGGTGTGGATGAAGCTTTCGAGATTTAGGAAACCGTGACATTAAAGGAATTAAGGAGATACAAAAGCTCAAGCTTGGGGATGCCCAAGGCACCCCAAGATAATATTTCAAGAAGTCTCAAGCATCTAAGCTTGGGGATGCCCCGGTAGGCATCCCACCTTTCTTCTTCAACAATTATCGGTTAGTATCGGTTGAACCTAAGTTTTTGCTTCTTCACATGAGTTGTGCTATCCTTGCAATGCCATTTTATTTTGTTTTGCTTGCTGTTTGAATACGATACCAAGATCTGAAATTCTTAAATGAGAGAGAGTCTTCACATAGTTACATAATTATTTAACTACTCACTGATCTTCACTTATATCTTTTGGAGTATTTCATCATTTACTCGTGTGCTTCACTTATATCCTAAGAGTAAATGGTTGAATAAGTTGAATGCCATAAATCTGAAATTATATATGTTTCATTTTCTTATCCCATGGGGAGTAATGACTTCACATACAAGAAGTAGAGGTTGTAAATTTATTGAAGGTTAGCAAGCATTGTATTGGTCATTTGAACAATTCATGAAAGAATATTGAAGGAAGAGAGATTTCACATATAAATATATTATCATAGACATCTTTTATAATTGTGAGCACTCATTAAGTATGACATGCTAAAGAGTTGATGTTGGACAAGGAAGACAACGTAATGGGTTATGTTTTCTCACATTTCAGTTAAAGTACATTGTCATGGATCATTCAAACGTGTTGAGCTTGCCTTCCCCCCTCATGCTAGCCTAAATATCTGTACTAAGTGGGAATACTGGTTGTGCATCCAATATCCTTAAGCCCAGTTTTTGCCATGAGTGTCCACCATATCTACCTATATGCGGTATTTACCTGCCGTTCCAAGTAAATTTGCATGTGCCAAACTCTAAACCTTCAAATTATAATCTGTTTTGTATGCCCGAATTGCTCATGTAGCAACTAGGGGTTGTCAGTGTCTTCCATGCTAGGTGGGTTATTCTCAAGAGGAGTGGACTCCGCTCCTCATTCACGAGAAAGTGGCGGTAACCGGGATGCCCAGTCCCATGATCAAAAAGATCAAAATCAAATCAAAAATAATTCCAAACAAAACTCCCCCGGGAATGTTGTTTCGGATGGCCATGGTGTGTGATTATTGGTGGAGGGGGAGTAAACACTTTTACCATTCTGTTTGGGAACCGCCTATAATGTATGTAGTATGGAAGATATTGGGAACTCTGTGTTGTTATGTTGAAATGAGATCATCCCTCTCAAAATTAATTATCTCTATTTCAAAATCGAGCTCTGGCACCTCTGCAAATCCCTGCTTCCCTCTGCGAAGGGCCTATCTTTTACTTTATGTCTTTTACTTTTATGCAAGAGTCAAGGTGATCTTCACCTTTCCCTTTTTCATTTTATCCTTTGGCAAGCACTTTGTGTTAGGGTGATCCTGATATATATATCCAATTGGATGTAAGTTAGCATGAACTATTATTGTTGACATCACCCAAAGGTGAATACATTTGGAGGCAACATTATAAGCCCCTATCTTTCTCTGTGTCTGATTAAAACTCCATAACCACAAGTATTGCGTGAGTGCTGGCAATTGTAGAAGACTATATGATAGTTGAGTATGTGGAGTTTGCTAAATCAAAGCTCTGACATAGACCCTTCCTGAAAATAAGATGAATTGCAATTGTTTGATGATTAAGAATGAAGTTTGCTAATTTTCAAGAAAGTTTAGGGTCTATGCTTTAACATGTGAATAGCTTGTTACTTGATTATGAAAAAGTTTTATGAGATGAACTACTGTTATGACATATAAACATGCTAGAAAAGGTGATTGAAATTACCATTGATCAAACTTGTGCACCTGCTAGCATTCACACTTCATAAATTCTTTCTTTATCATTTACCTACTCGAGGACGAGTAGGAATTAAGCTTGGGGATGCTGATACGTCTCCAACGTATCTATAACTTATGAAGCATTCATGCTATTATATTATCTGTTTTTAATGATTAAGGGCTTTATTATACACTTTTATATTACTTTTGGGACTAACCTATTAACCGGAGGCCCAACCCATATTGTTATTTTATTGCCTGTTTCAGTATTTCAAAGAAAAGGAATATCAAACAGAGTCCAAATGGAATGAAACCTTCGGCATCGTGATTTTTTGGAAAGATTACGATCCAGGATACTTGGAGTGCAAGTCGGGGGGTCATCGAGGAAGCCAAGAGACAGGGGGCGCGCCCTACCCTCTCGAGGGCCCCTCGAGGCTCCGCCGACCGACTTCTTTCGCCTATATAAGCCTACATACCCTAAAAACATCGAATATCAAGATAGATCGGGAGTTCCGCCGCCACAAGCCTCTGTAGCCACTAGAAACCTCTCGAGAGCCCTTCCCGGCACCCTGCCGGAGGGGGGATCCTTCACCGGTGTCCATCTTCATCATCCCGGTGCTATCCATGACGAGGAGGGGGTAGTTCACCCTCGGGGCTTAGGGTATGTACCAGTAGCTATGTGTTTGATCTCTCTCTCTCTCTCTTGTGTTCTCTCTCGTGTTCCCTCTATGGCATGATTTTGATGTATCTCGAGCTTTGCTATTATAGTTGGATCTTATGATGTTTCTCCCCCTCTACTCTCTTGTGATGAATTGAGTTTTCCCTTTGAAGTTATCTTGTCGGATTGAGTCTTTAATGATTTGAGAACACTTGATGTATGTCTTGCCGTGATTATCTGTGGTGACATTGGGATATCATGTGCGACTTGATGTATGTTCTGGTGACCAACTTGCGAGTTCCGCCCATGAACCTATGCATAGGGGTTGGCACACGTTTTCGTCTTGACTCTCCGGTAGAAACTTTGGGGCACTCTTTGAAGTACTTTGTGTTGGTTGAATAGATGAATCTGAGATTGTGTGATGCATATCGTATAATCATGCCCACGGATACTTGAGGTGACAATGGAGTATCTAGGTGACATTAGGGTTTTGGTTGATTTGTGTCTTAAGGTGTTATTCTAGTATGAACTCTATGATAGATTGAGTGGAAAGAATAGCTTCATGTTATTTTACTACGAACTCTTGAATAGATAGAACAGAAAGTATAACTTTGAGGTGGTTTCGTACCCTACCATAATCTCTTCGTTTGTTCTCCGCTATTAGTGGCTTTGGAGTGACTCTTTGTTGCATATTGAGGGATTGTTATATGATCTATCTATGTTATTATTGTTGAGAGAACTTTCACTAGTGAACGTATGAACCTTAGGCCTTGTTTCCTACCATTGCAATACCATTTACACTCACTTATATCGCTTGCTACCTTGCTGTTTTTAAAATTTCAAATTACAAATACCTTTATCTACTATCCATATGCACTTGTATCACCATCTCTTCGCCGAACTAGTGCACCTATACAATTTACCATTGTATTGGGTGTGTTGGGGACACAAGAGAGTCTTTGTTATTTGGTTGCAGGGTTGTTTGAGAGAGACCATCTTCATCCTACGCCTCCTACGGATTGATAAACCTTAGGTCATCCACTTGAGGGAAATTTGCTACTGTACTACAAACCTATGCACTTGCAGGCCCAACAACGTCTACAAGAAGAAGGTTGTGTAGTAGACATCATTTAGCCACTTCAATTCAGAAGGCTTTCCATGTGGCATTACAACAAGGAGGATGATGCATCACGCTGTGGGCGCAAGGGTCCAACCAACTTTGCTGCTTTGGCCGCTATGTTAGCTGACCTTTAGAAAGGGAAGAAGGAAGACTTCACTTGTCTTAAATGAAGAGATGGCTTCCCTATGTATAAGCCCATTGAATGGGTAAGTTTTAATCTTTTCCTTTGATTAAGATTAGTCGAGTTTACTCCAGCTACCTTAACAGGAATGGCGAAAATTCATCGTGGGGATTGACAGCCCCGCTCTATAGCCGGAGAACCATAATCGAGACCTAGATCCCGGATTTGAAGAGGATCTGGATATATTTATAGAATTGAAGGAGGGAATCTTTTATCAGACGAGCTACGACGGCACGGAAGTGGCCATTATAGCCGATTACCCCGGCCTTCTTCCCTCCTCCCATGTAAGTACCTAGGAGACACCTCCTCAAAGAGAGTTTTTGCCTTACGACTCACCAGCCGCACTGTATCGTGCTCCCAAGGGGCGCCGCTCTACCCATCGCACCATGACAGAGGCGTCTTCTAAGAAGACGATGCCCGTACAAGGCGAGTCTTTGAAAAGAAAAGCAAATGATGATACCACTGGGCCCTCTTCTTCATCAAAGAGGTATGAGTTTTAACCTGCACTCAAGGGATAGATCGGCCAATGACATTTCCGGCTATGCCATATTGCAAGAGGAGCATACGCCGGGCAGTATCCTGAGACCTGGCCGGCCATGCATAGGCTAATCCAAACCCGGACCGTACTACAAGGTCTGGGGTTAATATGGAGGCCAAGCCGTATTGTCATCTCCCTGAGGATTCGGACAATGTATCCATCACCAACTCCTAAGTGGAGAGTGTGATGAATCATCAATGGTGGAGAGCGGCTATGCGCAACCCAAATTTTACCGAAGAGGCATTCAATGCTCTTAGCTCAGCGGATGCCTACATCCGAGCTGCTCATGATGGACTTGCTGGAGCCAGTCGTCAACTTTCAAAGCATATGCGTGTAAGAACTTTTTTGAGCAGATTCAATAATCATATGCCAGTAGCACCCGAGTCTTGAAGCAGTTGGCCCAACTGATTTAAGGGTCATTACATGCTCAAGTACTCACGGAGAGAAATAACACATTATCCAAGGAGCTAGAAGAATGCCGAAGTAAGCTAACTATTGCCACCATCGAACTGGAAATTTTAAAGAAATCTAAGAAGGCACCTGATGGTAAGTACAACATTAGCTCAGAAATAAGATTATGTGCCTACAACGTTGTTGCTTAAATATGCATCGTTTTGTTGGTAGGATCGACAGATCAGCTGGAGGAGACGCTAAGAGCTGCTCAAGCGGACAAACAACATGCCGAAGGGCAAGAATCCGCTGGTCAACGTGTATTAACACGGACCATTAATGATAAGAACAAACTACATGATGCAAAAATCAAGCAAGCCTAAGAGATGAAGGACGTGAGAGCCCAACTATCAGATGCCTCGAAGGAGAACAGAAAGCTGAAAGCGGGCATATTCAGTATGCTATTTAACCTAACTTTCACGTGGTCTCCGGATTGAAAATTTGACAAGTTTGTTTCTGGAGGTATGTCCCGAGGGAAAAAATGTCCGGATTTCAAGGTGATCTGCTACAAGAGCTATCAAAGTGTACGAGCGATCTCCGAAAACAATGAGGAATATGGCTAAGGCTTTATGGCCACCCCATCCACCTCCAGGAAGTATGGAGGAGCTCGTGACTTTATTCAAGGGAGTCTGCCGCCGTTTTCAGCTATGGAAGATATCGGCATGTCGAGAAGGTGCACGAGAGGCCTGGGCCATGGTGAAAACGCGCTACACCAGACTCGATCCGAATCATAGGGCCCAAGTCGGACCTCGGGGACTAGATGGGCAAGAGATTCCTGTAAGCTTAGTGTACGGCCAAGTGAAGATGGCCGCTAAGTATTCTCAACAGGATTGTAAACTAGATAGCCTGTTAGATGGTCTAGAGGAGTAAGAAGTTTTTGAGGCCAAGTAGCAATGTACTTTTATTGGCAAACTTATCTCCGATTGAATTGTAAAACGGTTGTCATGGCAGACTTTCTGCTTCGACCTTCAAAACCCAAGGTTTGGAGTGTTTCTGAATACTATACTATCGGTAAATACCATACTATGTTTGGAATGCAGGTAGTCCGGTCATAATTGCTTGAACAGACAAGTTGTATTCGGGGAGTTATGTTATACTACATTTGATCATAAGAAACATCTTCCAGAGAGAATAGTTCCGTTAAGGGTTCCTTTCCTTGGGCTAGCATGTGCTTTTTTGGTGCATGCCGAAGCTGTGATGCTAAAAATCACAGTACTTGTTATATTTTGGGGGCTTATATTGCAACGAAGGCAGTTCATCTTATTTCTGCTGACCAATCATTCCCTTAAGAATGCTAGCTTTCGGCTTCACCCGTCTGAGGTACACGTCCGGATGACCCGGCTGTAACAATCGCAGAGGTTTTCCCTTTATGCCCTAGCCGGACAAGTGGGAATGTAGGGCATAAGCACAAGAGCCAGGCTACCCAGCTTGGCAAAAACTTAAGTCATAAAGGTCCATATAATGGCAAAGAAAAGACATATATGAGTAGACAACACATATATATGGTGAGCTTAATGCTCAAATAATAATGATAACATGGTTCTGTGAAAAGGAAGCCCCTAGGTATTGTGGGATATGTACATTTAAGAATGTATGCCCCTCAAGTGTGCGGTTTATCCGAACACGAGCAAGAGTCATAAAAAACAAGAAAAATAAAAAACTGAAAGGGAGAAAAGAAGGAACGAGAAAAAAAGTAAGAATGCGGACTTAGGCGTAGAATCTTCGGAGCCGAGCAACATTCCGTGGGTTTGGTTCCAAGCGATTATCCGAAGCATTGCGAAGGCGATAGGCTCCTCCAGTGAGAACTTCATCTATAATGAAGGGACCCTCCCTTTTGGGCTTGAGCTTGTCCTTTTTCTTCTCTGGTATGTGTAGAACGAGTTCACCGACATTGTAAGTCTTTGCCCGTACCTCCCTGCTTTGATATCGCCAAGCCTGCTATTGGTAGAATGCAGAACGGGCCTTCGTGACATCGCGCTCCTCCTCTAGGCCGTCCAGGTCATCCTGCCGATCGAGCTCGTCTTCTCTCTCTTCGGAAATGCGCACTCGAGGTGAGTCATGAATAATGTCGTAGGGAAAGACTACCTCCGCGCCGTACATCATGAAGAAAGGTGTATATCTGCTCGTGCGGTTGGGTGTGGTCCGCATCCCCCAGAGTACGGAATCGAGTTCCCCAACCCAATGCTTGTCTGATTCTTGCAAAGACCGCACTAATCTGGGTTTGATGCCTCTCATTATCAAATCGTTAGCCCGCTCGACCTGACCGTTAGTCTGAGGGTGATACACGAAGGCGTAATATAGCTTGATGCCCAAATTAGCGCACCAGGTTTTCACCTCATCGGCCGTAAAGTTAGAGCCGTTGTCAATGATAATGCTATGCGGGACACCATAACGGTGTACGACACCGGATATAAAGTCTATAACTGGTCCAGCTTCAGCCATTTTGACTGGTTTGGCCTCTATCCATTTAGTGAACTTGTCGACCATAACCAATAAATACTTCTTCCCTTTAAGGGGTCCGACCATGTCTAGCCCCCAGACCACGAAAGGCCAGGTAATCGGGATTGTTCGCAGGGAAGTGGGCGGCATATGTCTTTGGTTGGCGAAAAGCTAGCATCCAATGCAGCGTTGTACGAGATCCTGTGCGTCTGCTCGGGCCGTGGGCCAAAAGAAACCCGTACGGAAGGCCTTACTTACAAGGGCCCGAGCTGCAGCATGGTGTCACTGAGACCAGCGTGTATTTTAGCCAAGAGTTGCCGTCCCTCTTCTTCGGATATGCATCTTTGAAGGACTCCGGCAGTACTTTTCTTGTACAGTTCCCCTTCATGAACTTTGTAGGCTTTCGAGTGTCGAACAATAGAACGGGCCTCAGTCTGATCTTCAGGTAGTTCATTCCTAGTAAGGTAGGAGAGGAAATGTTCAATCCATGGGGCAATTACGGCCATGATTTCATGAGCCGACGGTGTTACTTCGGTGCTTGAACCCCCGACCATGTCCGAACTATGTTCGGAATCTAGGGGTACGATCGGCTCCGGACTAGTGTTGCCCCTCTCATCCTGCGACACCACGGATGGCTTGAAGATCCTATCCACGAAGGTGTTAGGTGGGACGCAGTCGCGTTTAGCACCCATGCGAGTGAGAATGTCCACAACTTGATTACTCTCTCGAGCCACATGATGAAATTCGAGCCCCTCAAACCGAGCTGATATCTTGAGTACGACGTTGCGGTAAGCCACCATCTTTGGATCTTTTGCGTCGAATTCTCCGTTTATTTGGAATATTGCGAGGTTTGAATTCCCGCGCACCTCTACGCATTGTATGCCCATATATACGGCCATCCGGAGTTCGTGCAATAGTGCTTCATACTCGGCTGCGTTGTTGTAGTCTGTATACAGTATTTGGAGCACATAAAGGATTGTGTCTCCTGTGGGGGATGTCAAGATGACACCAGCCCCCAGTCCAGCTAGCATTTTAGAGCCGTCGAAGTGCATCACCCAGTTGGAATATGTGCCGCACTCTTTAGGAGGTTCGACCTCTGTCCATTCGGCGACGAAGTCAGCCAACACCTGAGATTTAATGGCTCGGCGTAGCTTGTAAGTTATTTCAAATGGTAAGAGGTCAACGACCCATTTGGCAATCCTACCGGTGGCGTCCCGTTTGTTTATAATATCATTGAGTGGTACTTTGGAAGCCACCGTGATCGAGCACTCTTGAAAGTAGTGCCCCAGCTTGCGGGATGCCGTGAAGACTGCATATGCTATCTTTTGATAATGCGGGTATCAGGATTTGCATGGTGTGAGGACCGTCGATACGTAGTATACTGGTTTTTGGAGTGGGAATTTATGTCCCTCTTCCTCTCATTCGACGACAAGCACCACACTCGCCACTTGGTGAGTTGCAGAGATGTAGAGCAACATCGGTTCGCCGATGTTTGGTGCAGCCAGGATTGGGTTGCCTGCTAACAAATCCTTTATATCCTCTAGTTCGGCAATGGCAGCGTCCATCCACACGAAGTGATCGGTGCGTTAGAGAAGTCGGTATAATGGCAATACCTTTTCTCCTAATCTGGAGATAAAACGGCTCAAAGCTACCACGCACCCGGCTAGTTTTTGGACCTGTTTGAGGTCTGTTGGTGTTGCCAACTGTGTCAGGGCTCCGATTTTGGCTGGGTTTGCTTTGATTTCTCTATTAGAGACAATGAACCCAAGTAGTTTTCCAGCGGGAACACCGAACATGCACTTTTGCAGATTAAGTCGTATATCATATGATCGGAGGTTGTCGAATGTCAGGCATAAATCATCCACCAGTGATTCATCATGCTTGGTTTTGATGACTACATCATCTACATGTGCCTCCATAGTCTTGCCAATTTGCTTTTCCAAGCATGTTTGAATCATGCATTGGTAGGTACCATCGGTGTTCTTGAGCCCGAAAAGCCTAGTGTTGAAGAAGAAGGGCCCATACGGGATGATGAATGCCGTTGTGGCATGGTCGTATTCCATCATCTTAATTTGATGGTATCCGAAATATGCATCGAGAAAACACAGTGAATCATGTCCCGTGGTTGTGTCAATTATCTGGTCAACGCGAGGTAGTGGGAAGGGGTCCTTAGGGCAAGCCTTATTAAGGTCTTTGAAATCGACACACACGCACCAGGATTTGTCCTTTTTCGGTAGCATGACCAGGTTTGCTAGCCAGTCTAGAAGGTTGATCTATCTGATAAACTAGGCTTCGAGTAGCTTGGCTAGCTCCTCCCCCATAGCCTGTCGTTTGGGTTCGGAAAATCGGTGCATTGTTTGCTTGACCAGTTTGTATCCCTTTAGTATATTGAGACTATGTTCGGCCAGCCTGTGTGGGATACCTGGCATATCCGAAGGGTGCCAGGCGAAGATGTCCCAATTCTCATGCAAGAATGCGCGTAATGCAGCGTCGACCACTTGATCCAGCTGTGCCCCAATGGAAGCTGTCTTTTTGGTGTCTGTTGGGTGGACTTGAAATTTAACTATTTCGTCCGCTAGTTTGAAGGAAGTGGATTTGGGTCTCTTATCGAGGATTACATCGTCCCTATCCACCTGTGGCGCGTAGGGTGGTCAATTCTTTGGCCGCTAGGGCCTCAGATAAGGCCTCAAGGGCCAGAGAGGCTGTTTTGTTTTTAGCGCAGAGTGCTATGTCCGGGTCACTGACGACAGTGATAACTCCATTTGGCCCGGGCATTTTGATCTTCATATACCGTAATGGGGTATGGCCTGGAAGCGTGTGAATGCATCTTGGCCCAGCAGGGCGTGATACCCGCTGTTGAAAGGTGCCACATGGATGAGTAACTCTTCAGACCACTAGTTCTCCGGCATGCCGAATACCATGTCGAGATTGATTTTTCCCGAGCATCTTGCTTCTCGACTAGGGATAATGCCTCGAAAGGTTGTGTTACTTTGCTCAATGTGACCCCTATCTATTTGCATTTTATTGAGTGTGTCCTCATAGATGAGGTTCAGTCCGCTGCCGCTGTCCATTAGCACTTTAGTGAGCCGAAGCCGTCCATGATTGGGTTTAGGACCAAAGCGGCTAGTGCCTGGACAGAGCGGGGTCTTGGTTCATCATCAGCGTTAAAAGTGATCGCCGTATCGTTCCAAGAATTTACTACTGCAACTTGGCAGACTTCAGCGAGGTCGCGTAGCGCCCTTTTGCGCCGATTATTTGATGAAAAGCTCTCTAAGACCGTGAATACTTTGAGATCTTTGTCCTTCGAAGAGTAATTCTCTGGGGTTTTATTGATGAGGATAGCCTCGCCGCTCTTGGCCACTTGCCGAAGTATCCAACATGCTCGAAGGCTGTGTGTTGGTTCGGTATTCAGGGTCATATGAATTTGACAGGGCTTGTCGAGCCATTTATCGAGGACAGTTCTATGCCCCGTAAAGGGTTTAGTTTTCTTATCCCCGGGATGATGATCAGGTTCCCCGAGAGGGTGCATCCTTTTTGCCCATCCGGGAGATGGCCTAAAGACCTGCGGTTCCCAGTGGGCTGACTTGGTCTTCCAGGCGCTTTCCATTCTGCAGTACTTCTGTACTATGTGTTCCAGTGAAATATGCGATGGCGGTTGAGGGCGTCAAGGATTCCCTCATCCGTACAATTGTTACAAAATACTGAGATCGCATCGTTGTCGCAACAATCTTTAATTTTGTTTTTAACAAGGGGAAATCTAGCCCAAAAGTGATGGACTATTTCCTGAGGTTGCTGCCGCACGTACATTAGGTCGCATGTATCCGGAGGACAGGAATTGCTTTGAGAATATTGCTTGTGGTGGGCCGGCGGGATTAAATCTAAACCTTGACCCGCAGTGGAGTCTGAATTTTGAAGAATTTCCGAGGCTACCAGCCCAGACTCCGGAGTGTCTGGTGAATTCTCAGGCTTGATGCCTGATTCTATGTTCGGAGGGCAGGGAGTGTCCTCCCGAAGATGGGTGTACGGCTCTCTGAGCTCAGAAATCCGAACATACTTTGTTCTCAGCGTAGGAGAAGAATTATTGTCAGCTTGTTCCTCCACAACCGCTACCTGATGGGTGATCGGTGGAGATTTAATTTCTATCTGATCTGGTTTAAGCCCAATCCGATCATAGTCGGTTGTGACCCCCAGGGCGGCGATGCAATCTAGCAGTTCGTTCAAGGACGCTATATCTGCTGGACCCATCTTGTTGGAGTATTCAGGGCCGACACGAAGACGATTTTCGAAGGCCAGCTGGGTTGTCTTCGGATTAAAGGCCGGACGGGCACCCATGATGAAGTTGCCAAGCCCGAAGGGTTTGCCCTGACACTAGGGCTCCTTCGGAAGTGATGTTGTCCTTGATGACATGGCAAGCCATCGACCCTTCTGTCGATGACACAGAGGAACTCTCAATGAAAGCACCAATGTCAGTGTCAAAACCGACAGATCTCGGGTAGGGGGTCCCGACCTGTGCGTCTAAGGATCGAAGGTAACAAGAAGAAGGGACACGAGCTATTACCCAGGTTCAGGCCCTCTTGATGGAGGTAATACCCTACGTCCTGCTTGATTAACTTTGATGAGTATAGGGGTTACAAGAGTTGATCTACCTCGAGATCGTAGTGGCTAAAACCCTAGATGTCTAGCCTGTATGATTATGATTGCCTCTACAGACTAAACCCTCTGGTTTATATAGACACCGGAGGGGGCTAGGGTTGCACAAAGTTGGTTTACAGAGGAAGGAAACTACACATCCGGATGCCAAGCTTGTCACCCATGCCAAGGAGAGTCCCATCCGGACATGGGAGTAGGCCTTCGGTCTTATATCTTCATGTCCCATTAGTCGGGCCAATGTCACATAGGTCGGCTCCCCGAGGACCCCATAACCCAGGACTCCCTCGGTAATGCCTTTTCACTGAGACGAGAAATGAATCGACTCAATGCAACCAAACAACCCATGAGCTTCTAAACATCATGACACAGACATGGCGTTTTGTTCGGAGAATTGCTCCAATCTTTTCTGGGTTTTCCTCGATTCCTCGTTCAGAAATGAGAAAATTGAGCAAATTCCCTCTTGGGACTCCAAATGTGCACTTGGACGGATTAAGCTTGATGTCATATCTTCTTAGGTTGGCAAATGTTTCAGCAAGGTCAGTCAGTAGGTCGGAACTCTTGCGTGACTTGACCATGATGTCGTCCATGTATGCTTCCATGTTCCGACTGATTTGAGTGAGCAGGCACTTCGGGATCAAGCGCATGAATGTGGCACCAGCATTCTTGAGACCGAAAGGCATGTAACATTACAAAAACACCTGAATGGGGTGATCAAGGCCGTTTTTATTTCATCGGGTCCATATAGTCGGATCTGATGGTACCCGGAATAGGCGTCCAAAAAGGACAAATGCTCACACCCTGCAGTCGAGTCGACAATCTGATCGATGCGGGGGAGAGGAAAATGATCTTTCGGGCAGGCCCAATTGATATGTTTGAAGTCGATACACATGCGAAGTGAATCATCTTTCTTGGGGACCATGACGGCGTTGGGGAGCCACTCAGAGTGGTAAATCTCACGGATAAACTCAGCTACCAAGAGCCGAGCCACTTCCTCACCAATCACCTTTCTCTTTTCCGTGGCAGACCGCCTGAAATGCTCTTTCACTGGTTTTGCTTTCGTATCGACACGCAAATGGTGCTCAGTCAGCCCCCTGGGTACACCTGGCATGTCAGATGGTTTCCATGTGAAGATGTCCCAGTTCTCGCGAAGGAACTGGATGAGCGCGGCTTCCTATTTGCTATTGTGTGTTGTTGAGATGTGAGTCGGAGCTGTAGTGGGGTCCTCCGGGTTCATATGCACAAGCTTGGTCTCAACGGTCGACTAAAATGCAGATTCTGAGGCAGGTTTCTTGGACCACAACAAATCACTTGGATCTGCATTTTTCTGGTATTCCTGCATTTCCACTGTTGCCATCTGCTCATCGGCAATCTTTGAGCCCTTCTGAAGGCACTCTTCTTCTCTCTGTCTATTTCCTGTGACTGTGATCACACCTCTAGGACCAGGCATCTTCAACTTGAGATATACGTAACATGGTCGAGCCATGAAATGAGCATACGCGGTCCTCCCCAGAATGGCATGTTAAGTACTGTCGAAATCCACCACCTCAAATGTCAACTTTTCCTTGCGGTAATTCTTGGAATCACCAAAAATCACATCAAGAGCAATCTGTCCGAGTGACTTGGCCTTTTTTCCAGGAATGACACCGTGGAACTTCATATGACTTTCACTTAGTTTGGACATCGAGATGCCCATTCCTTGGAGGGTCTGAGAGTATAGAATGTTCAATCCACTGCCGCCATCCATAAGGACTTTAGTCAGCCGGGTGCCCCAATGACTAGGTCAGCCACCAACGCTAGCCGCACAGGAGTGGCGACATGCGCTGGCTGATCTGACTGGTCAAATTTAATGGGAGTATTTGACCATCTCAAGTACGTCGTGGTTCCCAGAGCAACCATATTCAATTCCTTGTTAATGACTTTCAATCGACTTTTGCTCTCTACGTCAGCAAAATCATCAAGGTAGCATTCACCTTAGGGTAACCATCATCTTCCTCCTTTTGTTCCTCCTTATCAGATTCCTTCTCACTGGTCTGGTCCTCTCAGATGCTCTGAATCAGGAGTCGACACTACCGAGTGGTATTTTGGGTTGAATCAAGTTACCCTCTTCGTCTTTCTTCGTGTGAATGTAACACGGTAAATCTAGAACATCCTGGCCTGAATGATCCTTCACCTTCTTGGGTTTCAACTGCGGTTCAGGTTTTCCTTTAAATTTCCCTTGTGCATTCAGAACTGCCTCAGCAGGACCTATAGGCTCAGCTCTACGCTTCTGCTTCCGACTGGAATTTCTAGCTCTGGAGTCATGGACGACTGGCTTTCCCTTGCCACTGCGATGTCAGTCTTCCTCTTCACCATTAGTGTGCCGAGTGGATATTTCCATCATTCGGATCAAAGTCATGTCTCTAGAATGACCGAACTTCAGGATGAGCTCTCTGTACCGGACACCCTCCTTGAAGGCACAAACCGCCTGGTGATCTGACACATTTTCTACCACATGATGAAGGGTAGTCCATCTCTCTATGAAGTCTCACAAAGTTTCATTCGGCTTCTGAACGCAATGCTGCAATTCAGTTAGCCTAGTAGGTCATTTGCAGGTGCCCTCGAATGTTTTTATGAACACTCGGGCCAAGTCATCCCAGCAGAAAACACTCCAAGGGGACAACTGAGTCAACCATGCTCTGGACAAACCCTCAAGCATCAGGGGGAGGTGCTTAATGGCTACATCATCATTGCCTCCACCAATCTGCACAGCTACCCGGTAGTCTTCCAGCCAGGTGTGACTCTCCGGTGAAATTGCTCATGCCTGTAGCCAACCTGAAGTTGTGAGGGATCTCAACTGATCGGATGGCCATACTGAAACACTCGGGCCCAGAAACAAATGCTCTGCTTCCAGCCGGACGATCTCTGTTTTGCCCTTCTTTGTTTGCTCGGCCTCTGTCGACCAAACCTTGCACAAGGAGTGATCTCGCACCGAACCCCGGTTCTCTCGGGTCGACCGGAGCTCTCCGCTCGTCACCATAAGGGCGCCTATTGTCATACCTCCGGGGCGCGTATGACCCGCCCCTCGGAGGGGGGTAGGCACTCAATGGTGGTCATTATGGGGAAACTGATCATACTGTCAATGTCCTCGCCCCAATCTTCACGCCACCGGGGCGACCTCGGACTATGCGCCGACTAAACTGTGTCTGCAACCATTGACCTACTATGAATTATGTTGCACGACTGGGAGACAACAGAGTTCGGTTCCCCAGCGGCTCTAAGCAATGCTCGGATCTGCAGCAAACCTCTACCAGCTTTTGACCGTGACGGCTGAATTGACTCTGCTATGTGTGCTGCTGCTGCAACATTTTGGATCGGAGTACTGTATACCTGAGGTTCAGTCAGAAACAACTATCGCGCATGTCGACTAGATTCGGGCATCCGCTGATGAGCGCGTTCGTCGAGTGCCTTCTGCAGATTCTCCAAACGCGTGCGCTCAGCCAAGGTGGCCAAGTGCGCAGCCTCCAAAGCCCAAGCCTTGGAGGACTCCTCAATGATGGGGGTATGGAGTGCCTGGACGTTGCGACGATGCAGTTCCTCCCTCTGCTCCACAGTGAGAGCTTTAGGAATGTACTCGTCATGATCGTGCGACAGGTCGCTGCCGCCGCCGCTGTTGTGACAAAATCCGAGTAGACTGTGCTGGGAGTCGATCACGAGGAATTCTGCCACTATATCATTGCTCTCGCACTCGGAAAGGGAATCCGAGTGACCAGTCGGCAGATCGAACAGATCATAAAGAGATTCGTCGGGCTCAGTCACCGCAACTTGAGGGGTGGTCGATTGACGAGCCACTGCATGCTTCACCCACCGTTGGAGCCGTGAACGGCCGGACCGCTTGTGACGGCAGACGGCGGGGAGCGATGATGCCACCGGAGCCAGCCGATACTGGGTCGACCGCTGACGAAGAAGAACGCTGCAGGCACTCGCACGGAAGTGCGCCGCCCCGTGGACGGAGAGGGGCTCGACGTTGAGGGGAGCTTCTTGGAGCCAGGCGGAGTCGTCGGTGATGAAAACGAGCGCGCCAAGATGGATCTCATGGCCCAAAGCCAAACCACTGTCGGAAACCATGTTGATGGAGAACGAAATTTGCAACCTCACCGGAAGTCACACAAATGCCCGCCCCACGGTGGGCGCCAACTGTCGTGGGAATGAGTCTGACAGTAAGAGTTAGGGGTATGTAGGAGGAGGCAAGGTCCTAGCTATGATAAGGTTGTACACACAAGTTTACGAGTTTAGGCCCCTCTCGAAGGAGGTAAAAGCCCTACGTCTCGGTGCCCGGAGGCTTGTCGACTGGATTATGCGTGGATGTTATAGGGGTTGTGAACACTTGTGCCTGAGGAGGGGGGTGGATTATATAGAGTGAGCCAGGACCCTCGCAGCCCTTAGTGACACATGGTTCAATGTGAGCGAAGACAGAGGCGTTACTGGTAACACCAGCTATTAATTTTCTTTATGACTACAGAGTGAACGCCTAACAATTGCCATCCTGAGGTGGCTTTAGATCTTCTGTGCTCCGAGTGGTTCTTCATATGGTCGAATGACTCTATAGTGGTTGAGTGGAATTGGGGTATCCGAGTGGAATCTTCTGTTGAGTGGATTACACTTCAAGGTGATTCCATTCGGTAACCTCTGTTGGACTTTGAATGTCCTTGACTTTAGGGCAATGTCCTTGGGTAGGGTGTCTTGGTCAGGCCTAAGACCCTACCCTAGGTACATGTCATCGTCATTTACCTCAGTTTGAGAACCAAGGTATCAATCCAGTAGGAGATAATGCACAAATAACTGAATACCTGCACAAACAATCAAACAACTTGCACCCAACGCGATAAAGGGGTCGTCAATCCTTTCACGGTTACTTGCAAAAGTGAGATCTGATAGAGATAGATAAACGATAAAGTAAATGTTTTTGGTATTTTTGGTTTATAGATCAGAAAGTAAAAGATTGTAAAAATAGTATATCAGAAACTAATATGATGGAAAATAGACCCGAGGGCCATAGGTTTCACTAGAGGCTTCTCTCAAGATAGCAAATGATACGGTAGGTGACCAAATTATTGCCGAGCTATTGATATAAAAGTGCAAAGTTATGACGGTATCTAAGGCATCACGTCCATGTCAAGTAGATCGAAACGATTCTGCATCTACTACTATTACTCCACACATCAACCGACTCCTACCTGCATCTAGAGTATTAAGTTCATGAAGAACAACGTGACGCATTAAGTAAGATGACATGATGTATGATGAAAACCCCATCTTTTTATCCTCAATGGCAACAATACAATATATGCCTTGCTGCACCTACTGTCACTAAGAAAGGACACCGCAAAATTGAACCCAAAGTTAAGCACTTCTCCCATTGTAAGAAAAACCAATCTAGTTGGCCAAACCAAACCGATAGTTCGAAGAGAATTACAAAGATATCAAATCAGAAATAAAAGAATTCAGAGAAGATTCAAATAATATTCATAGATAAGCTGATCATAAATCCACAATTCATTGGATCTTGGCAAACACACCGCAAAAAAGTATTACATCAAATAGATCTCCAAGAACGTCGAGGAGAACATGGTATTAAGAACCAAAGAGACAGAAGAAGCCATCTAGCTACTAGCTATGGACTCGTAGGTCTGTGGTAAACTACTCACGCTTCATCAGAAGGGTAATAGAGTTGATGTAGAAGCCCTCCGTGATCGAAACCCGTTCCAGCAGGGTAACGGAAAAGATCCCTAGGTGGGATCTCATGGGTACAGAAGGTTGCGGGTGGTGGAAAAGTGTTTTTGTGGATGCCTCTAGTGGTTTGGGGATATATTGGAATATATAGGTGAAAGAATTAGGTTGGAAGGGTCACGGGGGGCCCACAAGGGTGGGGGCATGCCCTCCGTCCTTGTGGCTGCCTCGTGGCTCCTCTGACTTCATCTCCGAGTCTCCTGGTTGTCTTCTGGTCCAAGAAGAATCATCACAAAGGTTTCATTCCGTTTGGACTCCATTTGGTATTCCTTTTCCGCGAAACTCAAAAACATGGAAAAACAGGAACTGGCACTGGGCTCTGGGTTAATAGGTTAGTCCCAAAAATAATACAAAATTGCATATTAAACATCTAGGATGGATAATATAATAGCATGGAACAATAAAACATTATAGATATGTTGGAGACGTATAAAGGACCTTCCTGAGGGCAATGCCGGCCTCCCTCAGTTACCGCCGGCGCCAAGGAGAAATGACGACAACCGCCAAGATGATGGGGTTGGAAGCTTCCAAGAGCCTCGCGCGAGCCTGCATCCTGGGTGGTGCTCAGGCTTCCGCCTCTCACCGCATCTTCAAGAAGTTCTCTCATGATGTGAATGCGCCCCCCCCCCAAGCTTGAGGCGTGGTGCCCCCTCAGGTGGTCCAAGCATGCCATCACCTTTGACTCCATGGACCAACTCAAGTGCTCAACCCTTGCTGGCACACTGCTGTTGATCTGCACGCGAACCATCAGTAACATCGACGTCCTAGTCACCAAGACCCTCATCGATGGTGGCGCGGGGCTCAATGTTCTTTCTGTTGAGACGCTCCAAGTGCACTATGACCGGCTTCTGCCTACCAAGCCTTTCTCAGTGGTGACCGATGGCTCCACCGTTCCCATAGGGAAGATCCGCCTCCGTGTCACCTTCGGCAAGCGCGACAACTACCACACTGAGCTCATTGACTTTGACATCGCCCACATCAGCCTCCCATACAATGCCATTCTTGGCTATCCGGCCCTCGCCAAGTTCATGGCAGCAACTCACCACGACTACAATGTCCTCAAGATGCCACGAAGTGGCGGTATCATCAAGGTCTCCTTAGACAAAAAGGATGTGGTGTGCTCCCTCGAGCGTGCCTACCAGGCCGCGGCAGTCAAGAACTCAGATAGCGAGGGTGCCATTCTGCCTCCTGAGGCCATCCCCAAGAAGAAGAAGCAACTCCTCCCAAAGGGCCTTCAGGGGGCTGAGGCGCCTGCCGACTGTGCCTCAGGCCCCGTGCCCACTACTGGGGCGTCCTTCCCTCTCGCATAGGAAGGCGTGCCCAGTGCCCCTCTCAGAACGGGCTTGGGGGCTCTCATCTCGAGGGCCTCTGACTTGACCAGCGTTACGAGGGAGGCGTTCAGGCACAACGTGGGGGCGTGCTTCGATGCACGCCTCCGTGAGCAAGGCGCAAGGCGCCAGGCACTCAGGAGTTCATCACCAAGGTGGTCGAGGAGCTTCAGGAGGCGCGATCCATGTGTGGCAAGCAACGCCACGCACAATCCAGTGCAGCTACCGCCCCTGACATGGGTGGCGAGCTGCGCGTCTGCGTCAACATTCTAGGCCTTAGCAGGGCTGCTTCTCAGGGGCTCTTCTGGCTGTCATGCATTGGCCGGAGTGGGGGCTACTCCTGCAGCTATGTCTGCATGCAGTTCGGCCTACTGAACATGGCCGCCTCGTACCAGCGCCTCATGCAGGGAGTCTTGGCGGCCCACGAGGCAAGCCACTAGGCGGTCCTGGCAGAGGAGGTGTCGGACCCTCGTGAGACCCCCTGATAGAGGCAAAGGTGTCCCGATGTTTCGATGAGATAGCTATCATTTTTTGTGGGGGTCGACTTTGACGATCCATTTACGAACGTGCGAAGACGTCGTGCCTTAGCAATCGCTAAACCAACTTCCGAGGGTTTATTGACCACACCGGAACACGATCAACCTGACCACGAGGTTTTATTTCATGCGAGAAAACAAAGAACAAGCAACAAACTGAGATTGCAATCTGGATATTGCGGATATAAGATGAAAGCTTTATTGATGAAGATGGGGTTTGTGAGTCTTGGTCTGGTCGTTGAACACAAACGAAGTACGCGAAGTTGCAGCTATGGCGAACTTTTGATCTAAACAAAACCCAAAGTCTAAACGACGCCCTAAGGGATATATATATGGAGGAGTAGGGGGGAATTTCATGACCCCTTGTATGAGGGGTCTGAAACCAACCCTAACTTTGTTTCCCCACACATACGGACTGTCAAAATAGCCTCTACTTATGTATTTCGAAATTACATGCTCCTGGCCCAATAGTAAGGTGACGCAACACCTATAATAGCCTCTGGACGAAATTTGTGAAGTTGCATATGTTGGAAATATGCCCTAGAGGCAATAATAAAATGATTATTATTATATTTCCTTGTTCATGATAATAGTCTATTATTCATGCTATAATTGTATTAATCGGAAATCGTGATACATGTGTGAATACATAGACCACAACATGCCCCTAGTGAGCCTCTAGTTGACTAGCTCGTTGATCAACAGATGGTCATGGTTTTCTGACTATGGACATTGGATGTCATTGATAACGGGATCACATCATTAGGAGAATGATGTGATGGACAAGACCCAATCCTAAGCATAGCACAAGATCGTGTAGTTCGTTTGCTAAAGCTTTTCTAATGTCAAGTATCAGTTCCTTAGACCATGAGATTGTGTAACTCCCGGATACTGTAGGAGTGCTTTGGGTGTACCAAACGCCACAACGTAACTGGGTGACTATAAAGGTGCACTACAGGTATCTCCAAAAGTGTCTGTTGGGTTGGCACGAATCGAGACTGGAATTTGTCACTCCGTATGATGGAGAGGTATATCTGGGCCCACTCGGTAATGCATCATCATAATGAGCTCAATGTTACTAAGTGGTTAGTCACGGGACCATGCATTATGTAACGAGTAAAGTGACTTGCCAGTAACAAGATTGAACGAGGTATTGGGATACCGGCGATCGAATCTCGGGCAAGTAACATACCGATTGACAAAGGGAATTCTATACGGGATTACTTGAATCCTCGACATCATGGTTCATCCGATGATATCATCGTGGAACATGTGGGAGCGAACATGGGTATCCAGATCCCGCTATTGGTTATTGGCCGGAGAGCTGTCTCGGTCATGTCTGCGTGATTCGCGAACCCGTAGGGTCTACACACTTAAGGTTCGATGACGCTAGGGTTATTAGGAAGACTTGTATGTGATTACCGAATGTTGTTCAGAGTCCCGGATGAGACATCACGAGGAGTTCCGGAATGGTCCGGAGGTGAAGATTTATATATGGGAAGTTGTCATACGGTCACCGCAAATGTTCGGGGGCATGCCTGTATTATACTGGGGCCACCGGAAGGTTTCCTGGGGTCCACCGGGAGGGGCCACCTCTCCTGGAGGGCCTCGTGGGCTGTAGAGGGAAGGGAACCAGCCCTTGGAGGGCTGGGCGCCACCTCCCCCCTTGGGCCCATGCGCCTAGGGTTGGGGGGAAACCCTAAAGGGGGTGCCCCCCTTGCTTGGGGGGCAAGCTCCCTCCCCTTGGCCGTCGCCCCCCTCTAGATCTCATCTAGAGGGGCCCGGCACCCTTCCCCCTCCTCCTATAAAAAGAAGGGCGAGGGGAGGGCTGCAGAAACACATCCAAGGCGCAGCCCCTCCCCTCCCCAACACCTCTCCTCCTCCACAAGAGCTTGGCGAAGCCCTGCCGGAGTACTGCCACTCCATCACCACCACGTCGTCGTGTTGCTGTTGGAGCCCTCTTCCTCAACATCTCCCTCCTCCTTGCTAGATTAAGGCGTGGGAGACGTCACCGGGCTGCACATGTGTTGAACGCGGAGGTGCCATTATTCGGCGCTAAGATCGGAGTCCACCGCGATCTTAATCACTTTGAGTACGACTCCTTCATCCGCGTTCTTGCAACGCTTCCGTCTCGCGGTCTTCAAGGGTTTGAAGATGCACACCCCACTCTCTCATTGCTAGTTACTCCATAGATTGATCTTGGTGATGCGTAGAAATTTTTTATTTTCTGCAACGATCCCCAGCAGTGGCATCATGAGCTATGTCTATGCGTAGTTTCTATGCACGAGTAGAATACAATTTTGTTGTGGGCGTAGATTTTGTCAATTTACTGGCCACTACTAGTCTTATCTTGTTTCGGCGGCATCATGGGATGAAACAGCCCGGACCGACCTTACACGTACACTTACGTGAGACAGGTTCCACCGACTGACATGCACTAGTTACATAAGGTGGCTAGCAGGTGTCTGTCTCTCCCACCTTAGTCGGATCGGATTTGATGAAAAGGGTCCTTATGAAGGGTAAATAGAAATTGGCATATCATGTTGTGGTTTTGGCGTAGGTAAGAAACGTTCTTGCTAGAACCCTACAGCAGCCACATAAAAACATGCAACAACAATTAGAGGACGTCTAACATGTTTTTGCAGCATATGCCTTGTGATGTGATATGGCCAAAAAGGATGTGATAAATGAAATATATGTGATGTATGAGATTGATCATGTTCTTGTAATAGGAATCACGACTTGCATGTCGATGAGTATGACAACTGGCAGGAGCCATAGGAGTTGTCTTTATTTATTGTATGAGATGCGTGTCACTGAATAACGCCATGTAATTACTTTACTTCTTTGCTAAACCGTTAGCCATAGTAGTAGAAGTAATAGTTGGCGAGACAACTTCATGGAGACATGATGATGGAGATCATGATGATGGAGATCATGGTGTCATGCCGGTGACGATGATGATCATGGCGCCCCAAAGATGGAGATCAAAGGAGCAAAATGATATTGGCCAAATCATGTCACCATTTGATTGCATGTGATTTTTATTATGTTTTTGCATCTTATTTGCTTAGAACGACGGTAGTAAATAAGATGATCCCTCATAATAATTTCAAGAAAGTGTTTCCCCTAACTGTGCACTCTTGCGAAAGTTCGTTGTTTCGAAGCACCACGTGATGATCGGGTGTGATAGATTCTAACGTTCACATACAACAGGTGTAAGCCAGATTTACACATGTAAAACACTTAGGTTGACTTGACGAGCCTAGCATGTACAGACATGGCCTCGGAACACAAGAGACCGAAAGGTCGAGCATGAGTCGTATAGAAGATACGATCAACATGAAGATGTTAACCGATGATGACTAGTCCGTCTCACGTGATGATCGGGCACGGCCTAGTTGACTCGGATCATGTATCACTTAGATGACTAGAGGGACGTCTACCTGAGTGGGAGTTCATTAAATAATTTGATTAGATGAACTTAATTATCATGAACTAAGTCTAAAACTTTTGCAAAATGTCTTGTAGATCAAATGGCCCACGCTCATGTCAACGTCAACTTCAATGCGTTCCTAGAGAAAACCAAGCTGAAAGATGATGGTAGCAACTATACGGACTGGGTCCGGAACCTGAGGATCATCATCATAGCTGCCAAGAAAGCATATGTCCTAGAAGCACCGCCAGGTGAAGCACCTGCCCCAGTGAACCAAGATGTTATGAACGCTTGGCAGTCGCATGTTGATGATTACTCCCTCATTCAATGCGGCATGCTTTACAGCTTAGAACCGAGGCTCCAAAAGTGTTTCGAGCAGCACGGAGCATATGAGATATTCCAAGAGCTGAAAATGGTTTTCCAAGCTCATGCCCGGTTCAAGAGATATGAAGTCTCCGACAAGTTCTAAAGTTGTATGATGGAGGAAAATAGTTCTGTCAGCGAGCACATACTCAAAATGTCTGGGTTGCACAACCGCTTATCCCAGCTGGACATTAACCTCCCGGATGAGGCGGTCATTGACAGAATCCTTCAGTCGCTCCCACCTAGCTACAAGAGCTTTGTGATGAACTACAATATGCAGGGGATTGTGAAAACCATTCCTGAGGTATTTTCAATGCTGAAATCAGCGGAGGTAGAAATCAAGAAGGAACATCCAGTGTTGATGGTCAATAAAACCACTAGTTTCAAGAAAGGCAAGGGTAAGAAGAACTTTAGGAAGGACGGCAAGGGAGTTTCCGCGCCCAGTAAGCCAGTTGCCGTTAAGAAGCCAAAGCATGGACCCAAACCTGAGACTGAGTGCTTTTATTGCAAGGGGAATGATCACTGGAAGCGGAACTGCCCCAAGTACTTAGCGGATAAGAAGGCCGGCAACACCAAAGGTATATGTGATATACATGTTATTGATGTGTACCTTACCAGTACTCGTAGTAGCTCCTGGGTATTTGATACCGGTGCGGTTGCTCATATTTGTAACTCAAAACAGGAGCTACAGAATAAGCGGAGACTGGCGAAGGACGAGGTGACGATGCGCGTCGGGAATGGTTCCAAGGTCGATGTGATCACCGTCGGCACGCTACCTCTACATTTACCTACGGGATTAGTTTTAAACCTTAATAATTGTTATTTGGTGCCAGCTTTGAGCATGAACATTGTATCTGGATCTCGTTTAATACGAGATGGCTACTCATTTAAATCCGAGAATAATGGTTGTTCTATTTATATGAGAGATATGTTTTATGGTCGTGCCCCGCTGGTCAATGGTTTATTCTTAATGAATCTCGAACGTGATGTTACACATATTCATAGTGTGAATACCAAAAGATGTAAGATTGATAATGATAGTCCCACATATCTGTGGCACTACCGCCTTGGTCACATTGGTGTCAAACGCATGAAGAAGCTCCATGCAGATGGACTTTTGGATTCTCTTGATTTCGAAACATTTAACACGTGTGAACCATGCCTCATGGGCAAAATGACCAAGACTCCGTTCTCCGGAACAATGTAGCGAGTAACCAACTTATTGGAAATTATACATACTGATGTGTGCAGTCCAATGAGCATTGAGGCTCGCGGTGGCTATAGTTATGTTCTCACCCTCACTGATGACTTAAGTAGATATGGGTATGTCTACTTAATGAAACACAAGTCTGAGACCTCTGAAAAGTTCAAGGAATTTCAGAATGAGGTAGAGAATCAACGTGACAGAAAAATAAAGTTCTTACGATCAGATCGTGGGGGAGAATATTTAAGTCACGAGTTTGGTACACACTTAAGGAAATGTGGAATTGTTTCACAACTCACGCCACCTGGAACACCTCAGCATAACGGTGTGTCCGGACGTCGTAATCGCACTCTATTGGATATGGTGCGGTCTATGATGTCTCTTACCGATTTACCACTGTCATTTTGGGGATACGCTTTAGAGATAGCTGCATTCACTTTAAATAGGGCACTGTCTAAATACGTTGAGACAACACCATATGAATTATGGTTTGGAAAGAAACTTAATCTATCATTTCTAAAAGTTTGGGGATGCGATGCTTATGTCAAGAAACTTCAACCTGTAAAGCTCGAACCCAAGTGGGAAAAATGCGTCTTCGTAGGATACCCTAAGGAAACCATTGGGTATACCTTCTACCTCAGATCCGAAGGCAAGATTTTCGTTGCCAAGAACCGGTCCTTTCTGGAGAAAGAGTTTCTCTCGAAAGAAGTAAGTGGGAGGAAAGTGGAACTTGATGAAGTACTACCTCTTGAACCGGTAAGTAGCACAGCTCAGGAAGATGTTCCTGTGGTGCCTGCACCGACTAGAGAGGAAGTTAATGATGATGATCAAGGTACTTCAGATCAAGTTACTACTGAACTTCGTAGGTCCACAAGGACACGTTCCACACCAGAATGGTATGGCAACCCTATCCTGGAAATCATGTTGTTAGACAACGGTGAACCTTCGAACTATGAAGAAGCGATGGCGGGTGCAGATTCCAGCAAATGGCTTGAAGCCATGCAATCCGAGATAGGATCCATGTATGAAAACAAAGTATGGACTTTGATAGACTTGCCCGATGATCGACGAGCGATAGAAAATAAATGGATCTTTAAGAAGAAGACAGACGCGGATGGTAATGTTACCATCTATAAAGCTCGACTTGTCGCTAAGGGTTATCGGCAAGTTCAAGGGGTTGACTATGATGAGACTTTCTCTCCCGTAGCGAAGCTGAAGTCCGTCCGAACCATGTTAGCAATTGCCGCATACTATGATTATGAGATATGGCAAATGGACGTCAAAACGGCATTCCTTAACGGCTATCTTAAGGAAGATTTGTATATGATGCAGCCGGAAGGTTTTGTCGATCCTAAGAATGCTAAGGTATACAAGCTCCAGCGATCCATTTATGGGCTGGTGCAAGCATCTCGGAGTTGGAACATTCAGTTTGATGAAATGATCAAAGCGTTTGGGTTTATGCAGACTTATGGAAAAACCTGCGTTTACAAGAAAGTGAGTGGGAGCTCTGTAGCATTTCTCATATTATATGTGGATGACATACTTTTGATGGGAAATGATATAGAACTTTTGGACAGCATAAAGGCCTACTTGAATAAGTGTTTTTCAATGAAGAACCTTGGAGAAGTTGCTTATATATTAGGCATCAAGATCTATAGAGATAGATCGAGACGCCTCATAGGTCTTTCACAAAGGACATACCTTGATAAGATATTGAAGAAGTTCAATATGGATCAGTCCAAGAAGGGGTTCTTGCCTGTGTTGCAAGGTGTGAAATTGAGCTCGGCTCAATCCCCGACCACGGCAGAAGATAGAGAAAAGATGAGTGTCATCCCCTATGCCTCGGCCATAGGGTCTATTATGTATGCCATGCTGTGTACCAGACCTGATGTAAACCTTGTTGTAAGTTTGGTAGCTAGGCAGCAAAGCAATCCCGGCATGGAACACTGGACAGCGGTCAAGAATATCTTGAAGCACCTGAAAAGGACTAAGGATATGTTTCTCGTTTATGAAGGCGACGAAGAGCTCATCGTAAAGGGTTACGTCGATGCTAGCTTCGACAAAGATCTGGATGACTCCAAGTCACAAACCGGATACGTGTATATTTTTAATGGTGGGGCAGTAAGCTGGTGCAGCAGCAAGTAGAGCGTTGTGGCGGGATCTACATGTGAAGCGGAGTACATGGCAGCCTCGGAGGCAGCGCATGAAGCAATCTGGATGAAGGAGTTCATCACCGACCTAGGAGTTATTCCCAATGCGTCGGGTCCGATCACTCTCTTATGTGACAACACTGAAGCTATTTCCCTTGCCAAGGAGCCCAGGTTTCACAAGAAGACCAGGCACATCAAGCATCGCTTCAACTCCATTCGTGAAAATGTTCAAGATGGAGACATAGATATTTGCAAAGAGCATACGGATCTAAATGTCGCAGATCCGTTGACTAAACCTCTTCCGCGAGCAAAACATGATCAACACCAGAACTCTATGGGTGTTCGATTCATTACAGTGTAACTAGATTATTGACTCTAGTGCAAGTGGGAGACTGTTGGAAATATGCCCTAGAGGCAATAATAAAATGATTATTATTATATATCCTTGTTCATGACAATTGTCTATTATTCATGCTATAATTGTATTAATCAGAAACCATGATACATGTGTGAATACATAAACCACAACATGTCCCTAGTGAGCCTCTAGTTGACTAGCTCGTTGTTCAACAGATGGTCATGGTTTTCTGACTATGGACATTGGATGTCATTGATAACGGGATAACATCATTAGGAGAATGATGTGATGGACAAGACCCAATCCTAAGCATAGCACAAGATCATGTATTTCGTTTCCTAAAGCTTTTCTAATGTCAAGTATCAGTTCCTTAGACCATGAGATTGTGTAACTCCCAGATACCGTAGGAGTGTTTTGGGTGTACCAAACGTCATAACGTACCTGGGTGACTATAAAGGTGCACTACAGGTATCTCCGAAAGTGTCTGTTGGGTTGGCACGAATCGAGACTGGAATTTGTCACTCTGTCTGATGGAGAGGTATCTCTCGGCCCACTCGGTAATGCATGATCATAACGATCTCAATGTGACTAAGTGGTTAGTCACGGGATCATGCATTATGTAACGAGTAAAGTGACTTGCCGGTAACGAGATTGAACGAGGTATTGGGATACCGACAATCGAATCTCGGGCAAGTAACGTACCAATTGACAAAGGGAATTGTATACGGGATTACTTGAATCCTCGACATTGTGGTTCATCCAATGAGATCATCGTGGAACATGTGGGAGCCAACATGGGTATCTAGATCCCGTTGTTGGTTATTTGCTGGAGAGCTGTCTCGGTCATGTCTGCGAGATTCTCGAACCCGTAGGGTCTATGCACTTAAGGTTCGATGATGCTAGGGTTGTTAGGAAGACTTGTATGTGATTAATGAATGTTGTTCGGAGTCCCGGATGAGATCCTGGACATCACGAGGAGTTCCAGAATGGTCCGGAGGTGAAGATTTATATATGGGAAGTTGTCATACAGTCACCGGAAATGTTTAGGGGCATACCGGTATTGTACCGGGGCCACCGAAAGGTTTCCGGGGGTCCACCGGGAGGGGCCACCTCTCCCGAAGGGCCTCGTGGGCTGTAGAGAGAAGGGAACCATCCCTTGGAGGGCTGGGCACCACCCCCCTTGGGCCCATGCGCCTAGGGTTGGGGGGGAAACCCTAAAGGGGGCACCCCCCTTGCATGGGGGCAAGCCCCCTCCCCTTGGCCGCCGCCCCCCCCCTCTAGATCTCATCTAGAGGGGGCCGGCCCCCTTCCCCCTCCTCCTGTAAATAGAGGGGCGAGGGGAGGGCTGAAGAAATACATACAAGGTGCAGCCCCTCCCCTCCCCAACACCTCTCCTCCTCCGCAAGAGCTTGGTGAAGCCCTACCGGAGTACTCCCACTCCATCACCACCACGCCGTCGTGCTGCTGTTGGAGCCCTCTTCCTCAACCTCTCCATTCTCCTTGCTAGATCAAGGCACGGGGGACGTCACCGGGCTGCACGTGTATTTTACACAGAGGTGTCATTGTTCGGCGCTAAGATCGGAATCCACCGCGACCTGAATCGCTTCGAGTACGACTCCTTCATCCACTTTCTTGCAACGCTTCCGTCTCGCGGTGTTCAAGGGTATGAAGATGCACACCCCTCTCTCTCGTTGCTAGTTACTCCATAGATTTATCTTGGTGATGCATAGAAATTTTTTATTTTCCGCAACGATCCCCAACAGCATCTTGTATATTTTGTCCAAGCCTTCATGCACTCATTACGGTGGCTTCAAAGTCCTGAAATCATCACTTGAAACTTTGTTCTTGTTTCCATTGTGCATGCCATCATCTCCATGCTTGTTCTTGCTCCAATGTTCATCCTTCTCCAAGCTAGGTCCTTCATTTGTAAGCAAAACAAATGTATCCAGTTTTGGCAACATCATATTCTCATGAACATTAGAATCATTACCTAGAAACAAGAGTACCTGGTAATTTAATTGGCTTGCGTGAGCTCTATTAATTTGTCTAGTATGTATAGTAGCAGGGGTTGTGGTGTAACAATGGTATTGATGTCCTCATCACCCTCGGACCTCCAGAGCCTCCCGGGCCTCAGGAGTTGGCTGGCCCATGAGGACTGATCTCTTCCGCGCACGTCTTCAACTACTCCAACGCTTCTACAATGATGGTGCCAGGTGACTTTTTGGTTTGTTTAATTGAGGGCGCCCCTCGGGCTGCATAATCTTCAGGCTGCTAGGGCCCAACCCTGTAGCTGCCTCATTTTGATTCATGTACTCTGAACCAGTTGGGCATGCTCAAGTTATTATGGTTGTTAATGTTATCTCTATCGACCCGTCATCTATGGAGTTGCCTTTCGCGCATTGCTCACCCACCTTTTGCTCATCCCGTGATGTGGACTGCTGGCACAACATCTATGCTCGGGTCCGTCCCTGCAGTGCTGATAAACCTAAGAGACTGAGTTTTAGCTTCTGGCCAGCCCCGCGAATGTCACCTCACCGGGTCCTTAGTGCCATCACCTTCTCGCGAAGCGATCACGGGCAGGATAGCAAGCGCGGCTGCCCATTGTGTTTTGTGACTAAATTGCAGGAATCTCCTGCGATAGGACCATGAGCGGCTTCACCGACGCCTCGTGGTGATGTCGCGCTACGTGCTGTGAGGCGCAGCCCCTCCTAAATACCCACTTGGAGTCAGGCACTCATTTCTCACACAAGTCGCTTGCACGTAAAACGGGGGGGGGCTTGAGCACCGCACCTTAGGGGCTCCTACCGGCCCTCGAGCCTCACCCCCGGCCTTGACCATGACACCGCGAGCTAGCATACCAGCGGCGGACGAGCCTCGCTTGAGGGCCGGGTCCCGAGAACATAGACCAACCAAATGAGCGGGAGAGACGGAGTCGGTAGGAGCCCTGCAGAGGGAGAGCCGTCAGGAGGAAGGTGTGGCCTAAAAAGCTCGCCCTTGCGACAAGGAAACCACTGCAAGCTCGCCGAGATAAGTCACTTTTCACGTGCAGGAGTGAATCTCACAATCGATGCTCTTGTTTCGTGTGATTTCGCTTAGGCAAGGAAACTTCCCTCTTAGTCTTTTGGGAGCTGCTTGTGCACTAAAGGGAAGCTCCTGAGCATCGTGCCTCGGGGGTTGTTATCGGACCTCAGGCCGCTCACCTCCTGGCCTTGACCATGGCATCGCGACCTGGCATACCAACGATGGTCGAAGCTTGCCTCGGGACTAGGTCATGTCGGCGTAGAGCGCTAAGCTACCGTGAGAATAAGAGGGGGGAACTATGCCCAGGAAAGAGAAGCAAACATAAAATAAGTTGGAGATGCTAACATTAAGGCAAAGTGTCACGATCTTTACACACCCCCGCGGGGCCCTTCGTGATTTCTGCGCAGGAATAAAACAAAAGGAAAGGACTTCCAGAGGACCGCAACCTAGGCAACATCACCCATGACGCCTAGCCGGCGCCATTCCTCCCTTAAGCCTGAGTGCGGCGACTTGGCGGCTCGTAGCATTCGTTGTAGCTCGAGCTTGGTTCTAAGGAAGCATCACTACTGCTGGGGGAGTCGTGGACAAGGCCAAGGGCAAGTTCACCTCTAGGGGCCTCGCCGCCTCGCCGGCCTGAAGGGGGGTCGCCGTCTCGATCGCCTCCCCTAGGGAAGAACTCCAGACATCGACCATCCTCCTCGAAGACCTTTAAGAAGGGCATCGACGCCCCGTCGTATCTGAAGTGGATGGCATGCCTCCCTATGAGCAGAAGGCACGAGCGATCGCGCCCCATCCACGGGTCATGAAGACGTCGCCGGGGTGGATGGCCTCGCCTCCGCCTCTGAATCTTGGTTGCAGCAGCCGTCGTGATGCAACCACAGCTTGTCGGGCCCCTTCGGAGGTATCTCCCCCGCCATGGACCGCGGTAGCCAGAACCACGTGCATGATGGCATTGCCGTCCACAATACAAACTCGCGGGCTGTGACGCACGCATGGGCTTGCGGGCAAGGTGGTCGTGCGGCCATTGCTTGTGCGCCCTCACGACTCCATCCCCCGCGACTTCCGCGGCTGCTCTAGCGGGCAGGGCTATGCGCACCAACGTCCGCACTGACAGGGAAATCCGGCAGGGTGTGTTCGTGCTAGGTTCATGCTGCCATTGGCATTGCGGTGGCCTCATGAGGGTAAATGTGCCTTTTCTTTGGCGGGAGCAACTCTGGTTCCACCTGTGGGGTTTTTCCCTTCTCTGCGACGGACAACCTCCTCACTGACACCATGGATGCTTTGGCAAGATGGCGGCACGGCGAAGAATAAGAAGGAGTGAGCAGCAAGGAGATGAAGATGGGCTGGGGGCTCCACCCCCTTCCCCCATTTATAGCCGGAGGAAGGCTAACCAGCGGCCTCTCACGTTCAAAGTCATGATGGCCCCTCTGCATGCATCAGGTAGTTGTCAAGTTGGACGGTTGTCGAGGCAGCATAGGGAAGCAGAGACGCCCACGTCCCATCAAGCGCCACGCGTCGGCCTGGCCCATAGGTGATTGGTGCTCGCGGCGCTTCGCCCTTACCCTTTGGCTTCACCTCGAAGCCAAGTCCGAGCGCGCCTTGGGCCCGGGGGCTACTGTCGGTGTTCTGGGAACCAGGGTGTCTAGACTTACCTGCCTGCGGCCCACAGCATGGATCCTTTGACGGCCTGGTATGGCCCATCTCCAGGACTATCAATACAAGGCTCTCGCGAGGGGCCAAGACTCACGAGGCGGACAACACCAAAACCTCCCGAGGGAGCGGCCTCCCCAGGCTGCCTCCTGAGGGGCGGAGATTTCTATGCAGGTACCCAACCTCATGAGGTTGCAATGATGCAAGCCATGACGACCAAGGCCAGGCGGGCGCTAGTGGGTGCAGAGAAGGTAGTTTCCTCTTTGGTGATAAGGAGGCAAGGATAGGCGTGGGTTCCCAAGGAATCTAGCAAAGGTTTCCATACCGGTGCTAGAAGACCAAGGCCACCAGGACGGCAGGGCGGATGTCATCACCGAGCCCGCCTCCGCGTCACAAGCAGAGGCTTTGCAGGCGAAGACCACCTTTCGTCGGGATAAGATGTACTATTTGTCCCCTTTCAAATTGGCCACTTTGGGATCCCTTCCTGCCTACGATTTGGGGGAAGAGGACCAAGGCCACTATAAGTATAGACTAGTCACCACCATAGAAGGGGATCCGACCGGCTGAAACCTGAACCTGGTCAACTCATTCCCTCACCCCCAAACCTCGTGAGGTTGTTCATCCCCTGTACAAGTTCATCCTCAGCCCCTCGTTAGGCCAATCCACCACAAAGCAGGAGTAGGGTCTTACATCGCAAGGTGGCCCAAAACTGGGTAAACTATAGTGTTCATCTCCTTCCTTGTTCACGTGAATCGAGCTAGGCCGTGGGGCAACGAACCGGTTGGCTGGATAGATTGAGTTCTTCACGCATGCCCTAGAGTTTGAACCTTTCTTGGGTCTGCAGAGCCCTAAATACAACACCCTATTGCAAATTCATTGCAAATCTTTCTGTTGATTCCTTGCAAATCCTTGTGAGAATTCATTTGCTAAGTGAGCTGACTTGACAAAAAATTTACATTGTGTTGAATTCGATCCCTCCGATCCAAACCCATCAGCTCGACCGAAACACAAGGTCTCCTTGTGACTAATTCATCGATACAACCGACATGGACTTCTTCGGTCTCGCTGGTTGGGACTGTCTGTGACTCTGTATCTCGGTGTCACCAATGGAAGACAATCGGTGTCATCGATTTCAACTCTGAGAAAATGTTTTGCCATTTCTGTTCTGCCTATTTTCTTCAGCTCCACTCAATGATTCTTTCCTCTACTAGCATCATGAAATACCTACTACTTTGTAGTATCTCTCAAGGACCACACCTACTTGACTCATGCTCCAGAAGTACCCTTCTTTGAAATTGGTGTCAAAGGGGGAGAGAGAGAGCACACATCAAAGCTTATCATATGAGCACATCTAAGCTCTTCCAGATGCTAGTAAAAAGGAGAGGAGAGAAGTCACATGTCTTTTAGAGGGGAAAGACATGTCAATATGTTTAATCTTAGTTATTGACATTGAATATATTTGTTGCTCTAATTGTAGTTAATATTACCCTTTCTTGCTCTGATTTTCTCTCACCCTACCTTCTCCCATTATCCAATATCAGATTCAGGGGGAGAAAGAGTCCATGTCTAGGGAGAAAAATCTTTGGAATTCATTGCACATCTTTAAATCTTTGGGGACATGTCCATATCTAAAGGAAGTACTAAGTACAAACCCATTACATGTCATGTCAGTCTTAGTACTCTTGTGGCTTCCTGAAATTGTTTTACTTAAGAGTGTTCTTGTGTTATCTAACCCTGTTTTCTCAAGTCCACTTCATCCAAAGACAACTCAAGACCACAAGGTAAGTATATGCATCACACTCATGTGTATGATGATCTCTTGTTGTCGCACATATTGTTTGCAAGAGGCAATCATAAACATGAAGGTACATTTCTTAATCACATCATTTGCTTCGATGCATATAGCCAAGATGCATGTAACTCTTTGCTTGCTCTATCATAATTATGAATTCACATGTTCTTATATTCTATCTTCACATGATTGCATATATGTAGGGGGAGCTTATGCATGTTACATGTTTCTCCAAAGATTTACCTATTACTCCGCATATCCTTTATCTAAAGCTTTGATGTATGTTGCCATCAATTACCAAAAAAGGGAGATTGAAAGCACAAGTGCTCCCTGGGTGATTTTGGTAATTAATGTCAACATATTTCTTGTTGGACTAATGCTTTTATCTAGTGTATTTCAGACTAGTTCAACAATGGCGTGGAAAGGACAAGAGGATGTGGAACCCCTTCAAGGTGTCTAAGACATGCATTGGCAAAAGCTCAAGACTCTTCATTTATATTTTAGTGATCCAAGATCACATTGAGTCCATAGGAAAGCCAATACTGTTAAAAGGGGATGAGGTGTTGCTTAATGGTCTACTTGTTGAAAGTGCTTAGTGATACTGCTGCAAAACCCTTAGCCACTTTCTCATTTCCAAATATGTCCAAAACCCAAAGTCAAACTCGGCCCCATCAAAATCTTCTATCTGGCGCCACCGAGTTCATTTAACATACCCACTGCCAGAAACCCTAACACCTCGGTCACATCAATATGGATCTTGGTCTCACTGAGATGGCCCTGCAATCTCCCTGTTTCCCTTTGTAACATTTCAGTATCACCGAGATGAGCGATCGGTCCCACCAAGTTTGCTTGACCAACTCCCTGTTTGCTCTTTGCTGAAATTGGTCTCACCGAATTCACGCAATCGGCGCCGCCGAGATAAGGTTTTGCTCTAGCCCTAGCACATTGGTCCCACCGAGTTGTTCTAGTCAATCCCACCAAGTTGTTCCAGTCGGTCCCACCGAGATACCTAACGTTCACATTTTGAACTGGATCGGTCTCACCGAGTTCTTCTATTCGGTCTGACCGAGTTGGGTCAAATGTGTGTAACAGTTGGATTTTTTGTGGAGGCTATATATACCCCTCCACCCCCCTTCTCCATTTGTGAGAGAGCCATCAAAACGTGCCTACACTTCCAGCATACATTTTCTGAAAGAGAACCACCTACTTATGCGTTGAGACTAAGATATACCAATCCTACCACAAGAATCTTGATCTCTAGCCTTCCCCAAGTTGCTTTCCAATCAAATCATATTTCCACCATATCCAAATCTATGAGAGAGAATTGAGTGTTGGGGGGATTATCATTTGAAGCATAAGAACAAGGAGTTCATCGTTAACACACCATCTATTACCTTTTGGAGAGTGGTGTCTCCTAGATTGGTTAGGTGTCTCTTGGGAGCCTCCGTCAAGATTGTGGAGTTGAACCAAGAAGTTTGTAAAGGCAAGGAGATCGCCTACTTCATGAAGATCTACCTGGGTGATGCAAGTCCTTCGTGGGTGATGGTCTTGGTGGGATAGACAAGGTTTCTTCTTCGTGGACCCTTCATGGGTGGAGCCCTCCATGGACTCGCGCAATCGTTACCCTTCGTGGGTTGAAGTCTCCATCAACGTGGATGTTCGATAGCACCACCTATCGGAACCACCCCAAAAATTTCCATGTCTTCAATTGCGTTTGCATACTCCAATCCCATCCCTTACTTTCTTGCAATTTGTATGCTTTACTTTTTTTGTTGCTCATACTCTTGCCATGCTTGCTTCAAAAGTATTGTGAATGCTTAAACTTGTACTAAAACTCCACCTCACTTGAAGAACTTAAAAATTATCACTTTTAATTGTTGAGGGTCTAACCCCCCCCCCCTCTATACCCCTCTCCCCGTTCCTTTCACGGGCCTTATTTGGCCCACTAACAACATGGGCCTTTAAGAGGCTGAAAGCTTAGTAGAGGCATCACAGGTCGAATAATACTACAGGCCTTTAATAGGCCCAAAGTCACATTGGGCTGAATTTTTGCCATGTTGATCACGGGTCGTTAGTGGGCCGGATGTCGTGTCAGACGATATATGGCCCATGGGCAGCATGGGCCATCACGAGGCTGAAAGTCACACAGTTGAAATGGGCCCATGTATACATTGGGCCACTAATAGGCTGAAATCTCACTGGGCCATAATTGGGCTCAACGACTCGGTGAACAATTGAAGGGCCACATCTCGCGTAAATGGGCCATGTTTAATAAGGCCATTAGTGGGCCAGCCCACCGGTACCTGAGTAAATCAAACGGGCCTTTGACTGGGCAGGCCTTTCTAACCTATATGGGCCTCTGTTGGGCCGTGCCACATGTCGACATATCATAGGCATGTCTCCTCCATTGGACCGATGACATCTGCCCATCGCAGAGCCGACACGTATTTCCTCCAGCCAATGAGAATTTGACACATGGAAAATCGCCATTAGTCGTTGCTGTTAATGTGTTACCAGATCCAAAACCGAACCCAATAGCTTAACGGTCACCCGTTACGGTGGATGCCATGTGTCGGTTACCCTTGACAAAAGCACTTCCATGACGCGCCATTTATCATCATGCAAGTGAACACTTCCGTGATGATAATTTTTGTATTGTCATGGAACACTTCTACGATAACACGGGTATGACTACCTTGATTCTGTCATAAAATTGTCATAGATGTACGTGCATGATATAAAATGTGACCTACGGTGACAAACACATATCATCACGGAAGTGGTTTTTTTAGTGATGGGCCTCGGCGTCTGGCGCAGGGCCAAACGCTAGGGTCCCTGGCGTCTGGTCCCTGACCTCCGAAAAACTTCCTTTTGCACTGACCTAAATCCCTGTGGGCCTTATCACTTGGCCCAACCATATCGTCCTATATATCAATCTTTACATCCGGGCCATTCCAGAGCTCTAGGTCATGTCTGTGATCTCATCCGGGACCCCGAACGACATTCGGTCACCAACATACATAACTCATATAATACTATATCGTCAACAAAGTTAAGTGTGTGGACCCTGCGGGTTCGAGAATGATATATACATGACCGAGACACTTCTCTAGTCAATAACCAATAGGGGCCCTGGATGCCCATATTGGTTCCTACATATTCTACAAAGATCTTTATCGGTGGAACCTTTGTGACAACATATGTAGTTTCGTTTGTAGTCGATATGTTACTTGCCCGAGACTCGATCGTGGTTATCCTCATACCTAGTTCAATCTCGTTACCAGTAAGTCTCTTCACTCGTTTCGTAATACATCATCTTGTATCTAACTCCTTAGTCACTTTGCTTGCAAGCTTCTTGTGATTTTGTATTACCGAGAGGGCCCAGAGATACCTCTCCGTCATACGGAGAGAAAAATCCCAATCTCGACTCACGCCTACCCAACAAACACCTTCAGAGATACCTGTAGAGTACCTTTATGGTCACCTAGTTATGAAGTGACGTTTGATAGCACACAAGGTATTCCTCCTGTATCCAGGAGTTGCATAATCTCATGGTCGAAGGAATATGTATTTTACATTAAGAAAGCAGTAGGAAAAACTGAACTATCATATGCTATGCTAACGGATGGGTCTTCTCCATCACATCATTCTCCTAATGATGTGATCACGTTATCAAGTCATAACACATGTCTATGATTAGGAAACCTTAACCATCTTTTGATCAACGAGCTAGACTAGTAGAGGCTTGCTAGGCACATGGTCTTTTCTATGTATCCACACATATATCTGAGTTTCTGATCAATACAATTCTATCATGGATAATAGACATTTATCATGAATAGGGAAATACGATAACCAATTTATTATTCCCTCTAGGGCATATTTCCAATAGTCTCCCACTTGCACCAGAGTCAATAATCTAGTTCACATTGCCATGTGATTAACACCCAATGATTTCTGGGGTTTGATCATGTTTTTCTTGTGAGAGAGGTTTTAGTAAAATGGGTCTGCAATTTTCAGATCCGTGTGTATTTTGCAAATACTTATGTCATATTGTAGATGCTGCTATCACAGTTTACTTGGAGCTATTCCAAATGACTACTCCATTATACGTATCTGGTTTGCTACTTGGAGTTATCCGGATCGGTGTCAAAGCTTGCATCAACGTAACCCTTTATGATGAACTCTTTATTGCCTCCATAATCGAGAAACATTTCCTTAGTCCTTTAGTTACTAAGGATAATTTGGACCGATGTCCAGTGATCCACTCCTGGAGAACTCTTGTACCCCCTTTGCCAGACACGTGGCAAATCACACATCAGGTGTGGTACACAGCATGGCGTATCGTATAGAGCCTATGGCTAAGACAAAGGGAACGACCTTCGTCCTTTCTCTTTCTTGTACTGTGGTTGATCTTTGAGTCTTACTCAAATTCTTACATTACAATACATGCAAGAACTACTTCTTTGACTGGTCCATTTTGAACTCCATCAAAATCTTGTCAAGGTATGTACTGATTGAATGTCTTATCAAGCGTCTTGATCTATCTGTATAGATCATGATGCCTAATATGTAAGCAGATTCACTGAGGTCTTTCATTAAAAAATTCTTATTAAAATATCCTTTAATGCTATCCAGAAATGCTATAGAGATCCCACTCATTTTCTTGTAAATACATGCTTCATCGTAAGTCTTGTATAAAACCAAGTGCTTTGATCACCTCATCAAAGCGTATATTCCAACTCTGAGATGCTTGCACGAGTCCATAGATGGATCGCTGGAGCTTACACACTTTGTTAGCACCATTAGGATTGACAAAACCTTCTGGTTGCATCATATACCACTACAGGAAACATGTAATTTGCCATCTCTGGATCACAGACGGCAAAGATCTAAATCCAGACGGCAAAGATTTAGCCGTCGGGAAGGAGACGACAAACTCAGACGGCAAAGATAAGTTAGCAAAGAATACTTTGCCGTCAGGTTTTCATCGGCAAGACGGCAAAGATTTTGCCATTAGCCAATCCCAATAACACACGACAAAGCAATATATTTGCTGTCAACCAAAACACAATCTTTGCCATCAGCTGATCTACTTCACAGATGACAAACAGTTTTTTTTAAATTTAAGGAAATTCACAGGACATTTTTGAAAACATTTCTCATGGCATTCTTCATAGATCAATTTACACAACAAGTCTATTACAATTGGTTCGCAGAACACCTAACCATAAAAAATGGCAGCTACAACATTGTTTGTATATCAATTTACAGAACTCAACATCAATATTTTCGATAATCAATTTATACATTCATGCTACAGAGAAAAAGGGCCAAGCAACTCTGTCGCCCTGCTGCAGACCATACCAGGCATGGGGCAGCGCCCGTCGGCAACCGCTCGGTCCTGCGCCCGATGGAGACGAGAGGCAGCAGCCCTCCATGCCCGGTGCTGATCCCTATGATGAACGATGAGGCGAGCGAGTCGGGCTCCGACAGTCGTACAACATGGGTGGAGGTGGGCACACGGGGGCGGAGGCGGGCGATGCTCAGTGGCGCGGGCGAAGGCAAGCTACGGCAGGAAAATGCGGGCGATGCCTGGTGGTGCAAGCGGAGGCAAGCTCCAGTGGGCGGACGCGGGCGGAGGTGGTGGCGTCCGGTGGTATGAGCGGACATGGGGGCGCTGTACCTCCTTGTCCTCCTGGCCGTCGATGTCGTTGTCGTCGCCATCGTTGGAGAGCGCCGCTCCCAGTTAGCCTCGGCCAGCGAGGCGTCGAGGAGCGCCCTCACTTCTGGTGATAGGAGGCGGCGGGGTCAGGCGAGGGGACATTGCGGGGTCCGGCAAGGGGACCCAAGGTCGGTGTCCGACAAGGGCCAGTAGTGGAGTGGTGGTGAGGTTGGGATCGAGAGAAGGGAGGCGGGATATTGGATCGAGCAAGGTGGGTGGGTGGGGATTTTTGTGGGTGGGGCGTGGGTGGGGTCTCGGAAGGGTGGGCTGTGTGGGTTGGTGGGACGTCGATGGGGTCGCGCGTGGGTGGTGGGGGTTTGCGTTGGTGGGAGGGGCCGCCACGTCATCGATCCATGTGATCGATCCATGGGGTGTGTTTCTTCTTTGTCGTCTATGTTTTGTTTTACAGATGACAAACAGCAAACTTTGCCACCTGTAATGAAGAAGACAGACAGCAAAGACTTTGTTGTCTGTAATAAAAAACACAGAGGGCAAAATATATTTTTGCCATTAGTCATTCTTCGCCGTCAGTAGCTAACAGCGAATGTGATCTTTGCCGTCTGCCTCGACGAAAAGCTAACGACAAAGATGCCTACTGACGGCAAACTAGTTGTTTCCTGTAGTGTGCAACTCTTCTTTAAGAAACCCGTTAAGGAATGCAGTTTTGACGTCCATTTGCCATATTTCATAATCATAAAATGCGGCAATTGCTAACATGATTCAGACAGACTTTAAGCATCGCTATGGGTGAGAAAGTCTCATAATAGTCAACCCCTTGAACTTGTCGAAAACCTTTTGCGACAAGTCGAGCTTTGTAGAAAGTGATATTACCATCAGCCTCTATCTTCCTCTTGAAGATCCATTTATTCTCAATGGCTTGTTGATCATTGGGCAAATCCACCAAATTCCACACTTTGTTCTCATATATGGATCCTATCTCAGATTTCATGGCCTCTAGCCATTGGTCAGAATCTGGGCTCAACATAGCTTCTTCATAGTTCATAGGTTTGCTGTGGTCAAATAACATGACTTCCAGGACAGGATTACCGTACCACTGTGGTGCGGTATGTGCTCCGGTCGACCTATGAGGTTTAGTAGTAACTTGATCCAAAGTTTCATGATCATTATCATTAGCTTCCTCTTTGATTGGTGTAGGCATCAAAGGAGCGATTTTCTCTGATGTGCTACTTTCCAATTCGAGAGCAGGTACAACTACCTCATCAAGTTATACTTTCCTTCCACTCACTTCTTTCGAGAGAAACTCCTTCTCTAGAAAGGACCCATTCTTGGCAACAAAGATCTTGCCTTTGAATCTGTGTTAGAAGGTATACCCAATAGTTTCATTAGGGTATCCTATGAAGACGTACTTCTCCGCTTTGGGTTCGAGCTTATCAGGCTAAAGCTGTTTGACATAAGTGTCGCATCCCCAAACTTTAAGAAACTACAACTTAGGTTTCTTGCCAAACCATTGTTCATACAGTGTCGTCTCGATGGATTAGACGGTGCCCTATTTAACTTGAATGCGGTTGTCTCTAATGCATAACCCCAAAACGATAGTGGCAAAGTGGTACGTAAGAGACATCATATGACACACCATATCTAATAAAGTACGGTTATGACGTTCGGACACACCACTACACTATGGTGTTCCAGGTGGCGTGTGTCGTGAAACAATTCCACATTGTCTTAAATGAAGGCCAAACTCGTAACTCAAATATTCACCTCCGCGATCAGATCATAGAAATTTTATTTTCATGTTACGATGATTCTCCACTCCACTATGAAATTCTTTGAACTTTTCAAATGTTTCAGACTTGTGTTTCATTAAGTAAATATATCCATACATACTCAAATCATCTGTGAAGGTCAGAAAATAATGATACCAACCGCATGGCTCAACACTCATCGAACCGCATACATCAGTATGTATTATTTCCGATAAGTCTTTAGCTCGCTCTAGTCTTCCACAGAATGGAGTTTTAGTCATCTTACCCATGAGGCATGGTTCCCAAGTATCAAATGATTCATAATAAAGTGATTCCAAAAGTCCATCCACATGGAGTTTCTCACGCACTTTACGCCAATTGACCTAAACGGCAGTGCCACAAGTATGTTGCACTATCATTGTCAACTTTGCATCTTTTGGCATCAATATTATTGACATGTGTATCACTATGATCGAGATTCAATAAACCATTCACATTGGGTGTATTACCATAGAAGGTTTTATTCATGTAAACATAACAACAATTATTCTCTGACTTAAATGAATAACCGTATTGCAATAAACACGATCTAATCATGTTCATTCCCAACGCAAACACCAAATAACATTTATTTAGGCTCAACACTAATCCCGAAAGTAGAGGGAGTGTGCGATGGTGATCATATCAATCTTGGAAAAACTTCCAACACACATTGTCACCTCGCCCTTAACTAGTCTCCGTTTATTCTGCAACTCTTGATTCGAGTTACTAATCTTAGCAACTTAACCGGTATCAAATACCCATGGGCTACTATGAGCACTAGTAAGGTACACAACAATAACATGTATATCAAATATACCTTTGTTTACTTTGCCATCCTTCTTATCTACCAAGTATTTGGGACAGTTCCGCTTCCAGTGACCATTTCCTTTGCAATAGAAACACTCACTTTCAGGCTTGGGTCCAGCTTTGGGCTTCTTCACGGGAGCAGCAACTTGCTTGTTATTCTTCTTGAAGTTCCCTTTCTTTCCCTTGCCCCTTTTCTTAAAACCGGTGGTCTTGTTAACCGTCAACACTTGATCCTCTTTCTTGATTTCTACCTCCGCCGATTTCAGCATCGCGAAGAGCTTGGGAATCGTTTTCGTCACCCCTTGCATATTATAGTTCATCACAAAGTTCTAGTAGCTTGGTGATAGTGACTGGAGAAATCTGTCAATCACTATCTTATCTGGAAGATTAACTCCCACTTGATTCAAGCGATTATAGTACACAGACATTCTGAGCACTTGCTCACTGGCTGAGCTATTCTCCTCCATCTTGTAGGCAAAGTACTTGTCAGAGGTCCCACCCAACATGGGCATGAGCCTGAAATACCAATTTCAGCTCTTGGAACATCTCATATGTTCCATGGCGTTCAAAACGTCTTTGGAGCCCCGATTCTAAGCCGTAAAGCATGGCACACTAAACTATCAAGTAGTCATCGGATCGAGCTTGCCAAACATTCATAACGTCTGCATTAGCTCCTACAGTAAGTCTGTCACCTAGTGGTGCATCAAGGACAAAATTCTTCTGTGTAGCAATGAGGATAATCCTCAGATCATGGACCCAATCTGCATTATTGGTACCATCATCTTTCAACTTAGTTTTCTCTAGGAACATATCAAAAACACGGGAGCTACATCACGAGCTATTGATCTACAACATAATTTACACAGACATTTTGACTATGTTCATGACAAATTTTAGTTCAAATAATTAAATTACTAATGAACTCCCACTTAAACCAACATCCCTCAAGTTGTCTAGGTGATACATGATCCAAATCAACTAACCCATGGCCAATCATAACGTGAGACTAGACAATTATGGCGCGCGTTGCTGCACCCGTCCATTTTTACAATCAATGATAGGTATTTGCACACGTATATTGCGACACAAAACATGAAAGTAAATTTTATTCATATCAGAAGAATATGTTGCTTATTTTAATCTTGGTTATTTTTCATTGATAAATAAAAGTAAAATAATACTTAGCAAGCATGCATTTTGTGATCAAGCCGAGAGCGGACCAATCCATCCATCTGTCAACAAATCATCATAATGCCTCCCAATGGACTTTTCTTCTATAAAAGCACACACAATTTTTGAAAAAGATATCAACGAAAGTTTATAAACAATTCACGAAAAGATATAGTTAAAATTAGAGAGAAAACTATGAAACATAAATAAGATGAGCAATTGGCACAATTTTATTACCTTTTTCACCGACTTCACAAAGATATGCAATGGACCATGTTTTTCCAGTCCTCACCCTTCGTCTTATACTTTCTTCTCGGCCTCACCTCCTCCAAAGTGTTCCTCAACAGCAGTGGCAGCAACACACATAGGATTTTCCCTAGGCTGCGAGAGCATGTGGGTAGAAATGTCGAAGTTGATAAAATAGTGGGTGATGAAACACTACCTGCCTTGATCCTCAAAGTGAAAAAGAAGTGCTAAGTACATGGTAGTAAATTTAACAAATGTAACTTTAAAGTTCCAAACAGTAATACATAATAAGCACGAGAACATGTATCCAGTTTGTGGGAGACTTGACTTCAATTAGTATACACATATTGTATCTATTTTATTTTTTCATACAATGCAAAGCTGGTACTTCAGTTTTGGTTTGGACAAAATGGGAATACTCAATTGTGCTGGATATAATAAAACATTTAGAAAACTTCAAAAGAAGTTCTAGAAATTACAACATGAAGCCATAGCTAGCCAAGTTAAAATAAAATTAAGCTTTAACTACCATATGTAAACAGCTTTTCTCCCTTCACAGAAAAAATAGACTATCCGATGAGAGAGTGGTATATGGAAGTCACCTCCATTGCATATGTGTTGGTCTTTTTCTTTCTAACAACATGCATGACATGAAAATGAAGGCATTTTAATCCAAATAGTATGTTGTTTTACCGTGCAAGTGTAAAATAATTTCTGCAAAAAGTAACAGAATTGGGGAGCATACCAACAATTCATTATTTGGCTGGTCGATTACTATAACTATTAAATTTACTCACACATGCATGAAGAATATGTTAGCACAACAACATTATATATCTCCATTTCTCCTTTCCCTACATATACGTAGATTGAGAACTCAAGATATATAAAATTCAAGCCTTTGGTGTCCAACTGATTTGAAAGAAGAGATAGATTCAAGTGCATAGATCACATAAATTAAACTAACACTCATTAATAAGAATTGGTACATTTGGTTTCTTCACTTCACAAAACACCAATTGCTTAAATTGCACATCAGATAAAGAGAATAGTACAGATATCAGATTCAATGATGATGATATAGCGAGTTTTGATACCCCTTGTTGCGTATAGGATAGTTGAAGAAGTATCCAAATATAGCCTCTGTTAGCTTCTTGACAATTGAAATCACTACAAGAAAAAGACACGTCCATGACATTTTGGGCCGAACAAATTTTTTTTCTGTCATACATAAGACACTTCTATGACGATAATTGTGCCAAAACCTGGTATCATCATAGATGTGGTGGGCTCCTACTTCTATGACAAAAAATCATGACAGAAAATGGGCTTACCATCCTGGGCGGGCCGGAGACGCAGCTGTATGACATTCTTTAGGCCGTCCATGACGGAAAAAATCGTGGTAGAAGCGAGGGCGAGGAAAATTTCGTGGAGTTCCCGGTTATGGTGGGTGGTCGGGGGCCGAGCGATGCGCGTTTCTCTCGTACACGTACGCGCGTGTGTGCGAGGCGTTGGCTCTAACTAAACCCGAGCGATTGCACTGCAGGCTACGCGTTACTGAACCCGAGCGATCGATTCCTTCACTACTGCTGCTAACTGAAGCCGGTCGATGTTGCCTCTCTGGATGAACAGTGAGCATTGCAGGGGGGGTGGATGAACAGTGAGCCATGGGAGTGGATGAACAGGACCCGTGGCGTTGCCTCTGGATGAACAGGACCCCGATCGATCGAGCCAGTTGGGGCTGGATGAACAGGACCCCGTGGAGGGCAGGATGAATAGGACGACCCCGTAGAGGGCTGGATGAATAGTAGACGGTGGAGGGGTGGATGAACTGTAGCCCGTGGAGGGGTGGTTGAACAGGAGCCCGTGGAGAGGGGTGGTTGAACAGTAGCCGGTGGAGTAGCGCGCGGTGGAGGCTGGATGAACAGGAGCCCATGGATGAATAGTCGTAGGTGGAGGCTGGAGGAGGTCGACGGTGGATGAACAGTAGCCCGTGGAGGCTGGAGGAGGTCGACGGCGGAGATGAACAGTATCCCGTGGAGTCCCGTTTTGCGGTACATCACACCCCTCCCGATGAACAGGACCCCCATTTCGACCGTAGCGCTCCAATACAAGTCCGTTTCGTCCATTTTGCAGTACGTCACACCCCTCCTGATCAACAGGACCCCCGTTTCGACCGTAGGAGGTCCGTTTCCTCCGTTTTGCGGTACGCCACACCCCTCCCGATCAACAGGACCCCCGTTTCGACCGTAGGAGGTCAGTTTCCTCCGTTTTGCGGTACGCCACACCCCTCCCGATCAACAGGACCCCGTTCCGAACGTAGGAGGTCTGTTTCCTCCGTTCTGCGGTACGCCAGGCCTCGTTTCCATCGCTTGTTCTGTCCAAGCCCTCCTGATGTACACGACCACGCATTCCGTTCTGACCCAGACGGTTGGCTCCCCATGAACACGACGATCATGCTGTTTCTCCATTCTGACCCAGCCATGTACACGAGCCCTGGCCGTACATATACGTGATTAGGCGTTTGAGACCCCGCCCGTATGTACAAATACGTGGTCATATTTTCTTTCTTGCACACTGGCCGTTGTACGTACATGTACATGCTATGTGCGCGCCTCTACTACGACAAGTGCACGCCTCTACATCGACCAGTATATATGTACGTACACGTTCGCGACCAGAATGACAACGCTACGTGCGCTTCGACCAGCTGGGTCCTGACTGTCACGCACTTCCTTGCGTGCGAAGATGTAGCTGGTGGGTCCCAGCAGTCAGGGGGGCGAACCATTTTTTTTGCCTGGACACACTTCCTTGCGTGCAAAGGTGTGGCTGGTGGGTCCCAGCAGTCAGGGGGGCGAATCGTTTTTTTAACGCACTTCCTTGCGTGCGAAGATATAGCTGGTGGGTCCCAACAGTCAGGGGGGGCGAACCGTTTTTTTCGGACGCACTTCCTTGCGTGCGAAGATGTAGCTGGTGGGTCCCAGCAGTTAGGGGGCGAATCATTTTTTTCATGAAATACGGTGGCCCGTCCGGTGGGTCCTCGCTGTCAGGTGGAAGAAAATTATTTTCCGCATAAAAGGAGGCACTTCTGATGGTGTGGCGTATCCAGCTGTCAGCTTCTCCACGTATAGTCCACGTCCGATGGAAGTCGTTCCTTGACCATGTTGACCACGCCGCGCTAAGAGCACCACGGCGGTGGACGACGGCGAGGCCTAGGAAGGGGACGACGCGGAGCCAGGGAAGACGCGACAGTGGATGCACATGCGGAGAGGAGTACGCGGGTTCACTGTGTCGGTGTACTAGAATAGGGGTACCCTAGTACCCCGAACTTGTGCACGGGCAGTTGCAGCACCCCGCGGCAAGGCTTGCCGGGCGAACACCAAGATCCTCCGTGGTTCCCTTGGAGCCATTCAAGAACAAAGTATTTAAGCTCAGGAGACAAGGCCCTGGCAAGAGGAGCTTGCCGGGAAGGCCAACCAAGGCACTCCAAGGAACTTGCCGCGATGCGCCACGCGCTCCGGCAAGGCAACAAGGCCCCAGCAAGAGGAGTTTGCCGGGAAGACCAACCAAGGCACCTCGAGGCCCGGTGAGCGGCAAGCTTCCGGACCCGACAAGATAACAGCAGCGGCAAGGCGCTTGCCGCGGCAGGCGGCCACTCTGTGCCCACACTCCAGCGCATCCACCAACGTGTCGCTCTGGGGGCCTCTCTAGGCGCGCGTGGCGGGAGGCTGTGCAGCCAGCGGTGCGCAGTGGCAAGCGAAGCTGACAAGATCGCCATCGTGGCGAACGGTGGCGCCCCTAACGGTCCTTTTCTGCACTGTTTGGGCGACCCAGACGGGCATTTAATGCCCTTGTCCCCTGCCATCAGGGTTAGGTAGGGTGCACTGTACAAGTAACTGTACCAACCACCTCACTTTTTACATTTGTACCCTTCTCTGCGTTGCCACCTGTCGGCGACCCCTTTAGCGTATAAAAGGAGGCCCATGCGCAACGTAGAGGGGGTTCAGGAGGTTCAACTCATTCGTAACCCAGAAAAACACTACGCTCTCTCTCTGGAGAAAGAACACAAGATAATCAAACAAGCAGCAGTAGGAGTGTTATCTCTCCGGAGAGCTCCGAAGCTAGGTAAAACTGCTCGTGTGCTTCGCCTCGATCTGCTCTTCGTGCGATCTCCGCCCCCACCGAACCGAAAGGGGCCCGGTCCGCCGGCCCCATAGGTGTTCGTGGATCAGTTTCCTGACATCTTTGGCGCGCCAGGTAGGGGGCGTCGAGATTGTGTGAACCTGATCCGGCGTTCACGCGAGCTAGATCTTTATTCCCTTCATCAACATGCCGCCGAAGAAGAAGACGTCAGCGGCAGCCGCTCCGTCCATGTCACTTCCGCCACCGTTGGAGCAAGCGGGTGGTGGAATGGACGCCGGTGGAAGGATGGACGTCGACGAGGAAGCTTATGATGCTGCCAGGTCCAAGGACAAGGCTGCACAAACCTCGGCGACTGTACATGTTCCGCGCCACTCTCAGGAGGCGCAAGACCAACAGCGTCATGGCACTTGCAGTGCCATACGCATGATAGGCCAAGACCAAGCTGGTGGATCTCGGGGCGCTCAAGACCAGCATGCACGCCAGCGTGCTGGCATGAGTGGGGCACGGTCGCCTGGACGGGATACTGCTCCTTCTAACATAGTTAGAAGTCCGAGCACGTCCCGCTCCTCGCGCCGTCCGCCACTGCCACCCACCACTCCAGCAGAAGCTTTGGCGCGAGCTCAACTGCTCCTAGATTACCCTCCGACGTCGGACAAGATCGACGAATGGAGGGCCACCATTCAGAGTCTCATCGGCTACGCCAACGGCGACACTCCACGGCGGCCGAGCACGTCGCTGCCGCGGCAGGGTTGCCGGGCGCGAGCCGGTGGCGACGAAACGGGTGCAGGTGCAACTACCATGCAATCACCACCCCGAAGGCCAAGATCACCGACTCGCCGGATCCACCTCGACAGCGACTCCACCGCATCGTCGGATCCACGAGCTCGTCGCGATCAGCGCCAAGTTCTTCATGATCGACAACAAGAAGACGCTCGAACTCGCATCGAGCGCCGAAGAGAAGTGCGACGTCAATCCGACAAGCGCGCTGGGCCCTCTATTGACATGCATGCGCCAGAGGAACCAGGCGATCTGCCGTACGCGGTAGGTTGCCCTGCGTTCACTCGTGAGCTGCGGCAAGTCCAGTGGCCCAGCACGAAGAACTTCAAGCCAGACGTACCGGAGAAGTACGACGGCAAGACGCATCCGTCGGAGTTCCTCAACATCTACACCATTGCGGTGCAGGCTGCCGGGGGACGGGATGACAAGATCCTTGCCAACTACTTCCCGCTGGTGCTCAAGCCCAACGTCAGATCCTGGCTCATGCACTTGCCAGACAACTCCATATCCTCTTGGGCTGATCTGTGCCATCAGTTTGTCGGCGCCTTCACAGGCGGACACAAGCCTCATGGCCAGGAGAGTGATCTTCATCTGCTCGCCCAGAAGGAAGGAGAGCCCCTGCGCAAGTACATTCAGAGATTCAGTAGTGTGCAGCACAACATCCCAGACGTCCACCCTGCCGCGGTGATCAGCGTGTTCCATCAGAACGTGCGAAACCGCAGGATGCGGGAGGAAATGGCGATGTGCAAGATCAGGGACGTCATTGAGTTATATGCACTGGCCAACAAGTGTGCACGTGCTGAGGAAGGGAGGAGACTCCCCGGAGAGAATGTAGGAGCGGGAGGATCTGACAGTGAACCCGGCAAGGAAAAACGGGCGGCGGAACAACAGGAAGAAGAAAGGCAAAGAGGTGCTAGTTGTTGAGCAGTCCGGCAATGGTGGTGGCGCCAAGGAAGCCAAAGCTGGTGACTCCGGCAAGGAGGTCGCCGCGGAGGTGGCGGTCGCCGACAAGCAGGACGGCACCAACAAGCAGTATTGCAAGTTCCACCGCACCAAGGGCCATGATCTCCAGAACTGTAAGAAAGTCAAGCAGCTTGTTGAGCAACAGAAAGCTGAATACGAGCGGCGCGACAAGGAGAAGGCCCAGGAAGGTGCTGGGGGATCCGGCAAGAAATGTCCCGGCCGAGGAGGACGTCACGGCAAGGCCAAGCAGCGGCAAGGAGACAGACCTCCTCGCGGCCGCGACAAGAATGGACGCTGACACCAGATGAGGAAATTCAAGAGACGAGCATCCCCGTCAAAGAGGCAAGCAAAGAGTGGCTGATGTACTTTGATGGTGCCTTCTCGCTGCAAGGCGCCAGTGCGGGCGTGCTGCTTGTCGCGCCCACTGGAGAGCACCTCAAGTACGTAGTCCAGATGCACTTTCCCAAGGAGCAAGCAACCAACAATACTGCAGAGTATGAAGGATTGCTTGCCGGTCTCAGAATCGCAGCAGACCTTGGGATCAAGAAGCTCATTGTCAGGGGTGACTCACAGCTTGTCGTCCGCCAAGTGAACAAGAACTACCAGAGTCCATTGATGGAAGCATATGTTGATGAAGTGAGGAAGCTAGAAGAGCACTTTGATGGCCTACACATGGAACATATCCCAAGAGCTCAGAATGACATTGCTGATGGCCTGTCAAAGTACGCCACACTAAAGTTACCTGTGGAACCAGGGATCTTTGTGCTCAAGTTGACTCAACCATCCGTAACACCATCAACTGGACAAAGCAAGAAGAGGAAGTTGGATTCTGGTGACTACTTTCCGGCAGAGCTCCCCGAAGCCGCCGCCAAGAAAGTCCCCAAGATCAACACCAAGGATGCTGAGGGGCAGTCTGCTCCGGCAAGCCTTATGGTTTGTTCCGTTGAAGCAGACGCTCCCGACAAGTTTTGCTCCAGCAAGCTTGCCGGGGAACATCAAGCTCCGGCGGGGCCGCAAGTCCTTGCCGTAGAAGCGGATGTTCCCGCAGCAGCAGATGTGCCTTTAGTCCTTGTTGTCGAGCCACAAGCTCCAGCATGGGCACAACAGATTGTCCATTTCCTTCAGACAGGAGAACTTCCCGAAGAGCAAGAAGAAGCGGAAAAAGTAGCCCAGCAGTCAAGTATGTACCAGTTTGTCGATAGCATACTATACAGAAGAAGACTCAACGGTGTGAAATTGAAGTGTATTTGCCGGGAAGATGGACAAAAGCTGTTGGCAGAGATACATGGAGGCATATGTGGCCACCACATTGGCGCAAGAGCACTTGCCGGCAAAGCTTTCCGGCAAGGTTTCTTTTGGCCGACAGCCCTCCAGGATGCAACTGCACAAGTAACCAAGTGTGAAGCGTGCCAGTTCCACTCCAAACAGATACACCAGCCAGCTCAAGCTCTCCAGACGATCCCTTTATCCTGGCCATTTTTGGTCTGGGGGCTCGATATCCTCGGCCCTTTCCCCCGAGCTGTCGGGGGCTTTGAGTACTTGTACGTCGCAATCGACAAGTTCACAAAGTGGCCGGAAGTGCAGCCAGTGAGGAAGGTGACAGCACAGTCAGCAGTCAAGTTCTTCAGGTCAATTGTTTGCTGTTTTGGGATCCCTAACAGGGTCATCACCGACAACGGCACGCAATTCACGAGCCGCACCTTCATGCAGTACGTCCAAGACCTTGGCGCCAAGGTCTGCTTCGCTTCTGTTGCTCATCCGAGAAGCAACGGTCAAGTAGAGAGGGCAAATGCTGAAGTGCTGCACGGGCTCAAGAACAGAACTTTCGACAGGCTGCGCAAGTGCGGAAGAAACTGGATCGAGGAGCTGCCGGTGGTTCTTTGGTCGATCAGAACGATGCCAAATCGAGCCACTGGCCAGACGCCTTTCGCTCTAGTCTATGGAGCAGAGGCAGTTCTCCCCACGAAACTCGTACACGGATCGCCTCGAGTGCTCGCTTATGATGAGCTTGAGCAAGAACAGCTGCGACAAGACGACGCGCTGCTCCTTGAGGAAGATCGTCTTTAGGCTGCTGTACGAGCTGCTCGATACCAGCAAGCTTTGCGCCGCTACCATAGCCACAAAGTTAAGGCCAGGAGCTTCGAGGAAGGCGACCTTGTTCTTCCGCGCGTTCAGTCCGCCAAGAATTCCAACAAGTTGACGCCGAAGTGGGAAGGCCCTTATCGGGTGAAACGAGTCACAAGGCCCGGCGCTGTCCGCCTTGAGACCGAAGATGGCATTCCGGTGAGCAACTCCTGGAACATAGAACATCTTCGTAAGTTTTTCCCGTAAGGTGTGGTTGCCAGGACCCGTTCCGGCAACCACCTTTTGTACAAGTCTTGCCGCTGTTGCATGTAATCCTTTATACAAAGCCAGGCACAGACCCCGTGCATAAGTAAAACCCCATGTGCTCCACGCAACTTGTCCATTTCATGCATTAGTTTCTTTATTGCATGCATTATCTAACACTTTGTGCAGCACCTACATCCGGTAAGCAATAACGAGCCGAAGGGCTCCATATCATTATTTTCTCTTCTTTCTTCTTTTTCAACAAAGGAAAAGAAGGTTCCCTCGCACACAAGTTTGTCGGGGGGGAAGGAGAAGATTGTGGTATGGACCAGGCGTCGTTCAAGCAAAGTTTTGCCTTGCCGGGAAGCAAACGACAGAAAAGCTAAGTTGCCAAAGTTTGAGCAATCCGTTTTTTTAAATTTTTGAGTTATCTTCCTCGAACGACCCTGCTTTGTATGGAAAACCTGTGCGCGGAGGAACCAACTCGTGGCTAGTTGCGCCCTTACTTTGTTTCGAGTCCGCTCAACAACTTAAGTGTGCTGCACCTAGTCGCGACAAGGTTTCTTGTCGGAAGCAGCGCCGCCAGCAGGCTGCTGACGTTCCGCACTCAGCGCTCGCGGCTCGGGCGCCTGCGCCGACAAGTTCCCTAGAAGCGTAGGATAAAAACATACAAAGGAAGGAATCTAGTAGAGGAAATAACATAGCAATTGATAACAGAAATAAAGTTATATTACAAGATAACTTGTCGCAGCTCTAACAGACTGTTTTCATAACGTGATTAGTAGCGACAAGGGAAAAGAAGGAATGAGCGGCCTAGTCTACGCGATCGCCCTCAACCCTCTTGATCTCGCTCACCTTGTCCACAATGGGTGCGACAAGGGCCTTGAGTGCGTCCCGATCGGCGTCTGGCGGCAAGGACTTGAGGACGTTGGTGAAGCTGAGGCCTGGATTGCGGAAGGCCACCTTCATCAGCACCTTCTGGAGAACCCCGGTGCAGATTTTGCGTGACTCATCGGCCAGCTGCTTTGGGATCCTCTCCCGGAGCCGCTGGAGTGCCGTCGCCACGCCCTTGAAGAACAGGCTGAGCTTGGCGCTGGGTTGGAGATTCTTGTCAAAGGGATACCCAAAGTCCTCCATCCCCAGCTGCGCCAGCTCCTCGTTGATGACTGCGGCAATATTCACCAGACCCTCAGTCCAGTGCTCCACAGTATCTCTGAACGAGTTCTGGATAACTGCGATGCTCTCCAGCAGTGCCTTGTCAGCTTTGACCTTCTCCGACAAGGTCTTCTCCCGCTCCTTGGCAACCTCCAGCGTCTGCATCAGCGTGGCCAGCTTCAACTTCAGGTCTGCATTGGAATCCTTGGCGGCACTGAGCTCCTTGCCCCTCTCAGCGAGAAGACCTTGCAGCTCACCGTGGGCGGCAACATCCTTCTCACGCTCACGCTTGAGCGCGGCAAGCTCCTCGCCGCTCTTCCCGATGTTGGCCTCCAGCTGCGCCACCTTCTCCTCCAGCTCTTTCTTGGCGGCCTCTGCGGTTGCGGTAGCGTCCTTTGCTTCCTTGAGCGCCCCGCCAAGTGCTTGCTCGCGCTCGGCGAGCTCCTCCTCGTAGCTGTCGAGGTTGGCCTTCCGCTGCACCAATTCGCCTTCTCGCCCGGACTGCATCTCGGCGGCCAGCCTTTGTTCCTCCTCAGCTTCGGCCTTCTCGAGAAGGAAGGCCGTGCGCTCCTTGTCGAGTCGCTCCCGCTCCTGTGCCAGGGACCGGAGAGCTTCTTGATTGTGGCCCCGGAGCTCCTCCGCGCGTTTCTCCATGTCAACTCCCGCCTTCGCGACAAGCGCTTCCCGGGAAGCCAGCTTGGCTTGCCGGGCGCGGTAGAGTGACAGTAGCTTCCGCAGCAGCTCCTCCTCCTCAGCCTCGCCACTGCTGCTGCTGGGCGCATCGACCAACGACAGTCCAGCGGAGGCGAGCACCTCCTCATCGAAAGTTTCCCCCTAGACCGGCGCCCTGGAGCTCGACGCCCAGGGTAGCTTGATGAAGATATCGTCGCCGGTCTTCAAGTAGGCGTCGGGTTGGGGCTCCTCGGAGTCCAGCTCCGCAGCAGCGGCAGAGGGATCGGCGGTCGGTGGAGCGCCTGGCACTCCTGCGGCCTCAGGGTCGTCAGTGCGATCGCCCGACCCCTCGCCGGCTTCTGTGGCAGCAGCCTTGGCGGCCTCCTCGCCGGCGGTCTCATCAGCACCGGCCCCTTCTTCATTGGCGGCGGCGTCGTCAGTGCTACCGTGCGCGCCTTCCTCGCCGGTGCCCTCTGTCTCTATTGGCTCAGCAGCAGATGGGTCTGAAGAACGAAGAAGGGAGAAAAATCAATCAAAAATCCAAGAGAAGAAAATCAGAAGAAGAAGAACCCAAGGGAAAGTTTTTGGACAAGTGAATTACCTATGCCAAGATCTGCAGTTGCGGTCTCGGCCGCCGCAGGATCGACGGTGCTGCCCCTTGCCGGAGAGTTCCCCCTTGCCGGAGAGCGCTCCCTTACCGGGAACTCCTCCCTCAGCGGCATAGTCGAAGCAGATGGCACTTCGGGACCAGCTTCCGGGCGCTCCTGATATGGCTGCTCTGCTCCTACACAAATCAACAAGCAAGATATCAACAAAGGAAAAAGCACTAATGCGCGCCTGACAGCGGAAAGCTAACTATGAACTTACGCTAGGGGCTGCGCTGGGGGCTGCTTTGAGGAGTGGTTGCCGGGTCCGTCAAGGTGGTCTAGGACCCACCCCCTGCTGACACGGTGGGGTCATCTTTGATGACAATCACCGCGGCCTTGGCCCTCTTCGCCGCTCTCTGGGCCAGCGTCCTGAAAAGAAAGGAGTCCAGATTGAAGCAAGTCAGATACAAGATAAAAACAGCAAGACTGAAGAACTACAAGAGCACCAAAGAAACTTACTCTTCTTCCTCCTCGTTGGAGCTGAGCGCGAAAAGATTGAAGTCCGGCTCCCCTCCGATGCGGCGAGGCGGAGGAGTAGGATCCCTTGCCCGCTTGGCGGGGGTGGTGGCGGTGGCCCGGGAAGATCCCGCTCCAGTTGCCGCTGCTGCATGAGGCGCTCCCGCGGCAACATTGCTTGCCGCGGTAGAGCGTGTCACACGGCTCGGCGGCTGTTGACCCGGCTGCCGCCCCGCTACGTCCGCGGCCCTGCGAAGACGCCTTCTTGGCGGGGCCGGGGGCTCCGCCTTCGGCAAGCTTTCTGAAGGCTCGGGCTCTTCCTCGCCGGCCTCGCTCGGCTCAGCTTCAGAGCCGGCAGGCTCCTCCTCACCAACGAACTCCACGCGCTCGGCGAGGTTTGCCGCCTCTGCCGCCTCCGCCTCCTCCACAGTGAACCCGAACGCGCCCGCGACAGCTGCGGCCGCAACCTCTTCCGCCCTAGTGGTGATGCGCTGCAGCTCCTCGTTAGTGGTGTCACGGGTGAGGCTCTTCTGCTCGTCATCACGGACCGACACTTCTTCCAAGTTGTCGAAGAACGCTTGCACGACGTCATCCGCAGGCTCTTGCCAAGTTGGAACGATTCTGTGTGAATCGCACAACGGCATCATGGTGCGGATCCGGTCAAGCGAAGAATTATTGCACAATGGAACTACGCCACTCGGCAGCGTGAATGGATGCTGGGGATCGCGTTTGAACAACTCCAGGAGCATTGCATCCAGCTCCAGGACGGTGAAGTTGTAGTTGAGGCCCGGCCGCAGCCTCATGATGTCCGCCGAGTTCTTGAATTCCCAGGCGGGCCTCCCCCTCTCCTGCAGGGGGCGATGCGGCGGCGGAGGAAATCTGCGCCTACAGCGCCTATAGTGAGCCCGGCAAGCCTGAGGCGAAGGATCCTAGTAATGGCGATCTTCAGCCTCTCGTCTTCCGGGGCCACGTTGCTCCAGTCATTGCCGCGCACTATTGGAGCTTGGCGCACGGCAGTGAAGGGCTGCAGATTCTCCTCGACGATCCAGCACCACTCCGCTCTCCACTCCTCCCACTTGCTGCGGAGCTCACCCTCCAAGTACGCCTCCTTCTTGCCGACTCTCGAGATCCAGGCGATCCCTCCGGCAAGCGGCTCTCCTCTCTCTACCCGAGGTATGAAGAAGTGGCGGAAAAGGGCAACATTGGGGTGGACTCCGACAAAGTTTTCGCACAAATGTGCGAAACTGCCATGGTCAGAATGGCGTTGGGGGTGAAATCAAGGAGGCGGAAGCCGTAGGTGTTCATGATATCGCAGAAGAACTCCGAGAAGGGCGGGCAGAGCCCGCAATAGAAGAACAGCGCGAAGAATGGGTACCCATTTGGAGCCAGTTCTGAAGCAGCGGCCGGGAGTACCCTCGTGCACGGATGCGCCCGCGTCTCCGTCGCCCAAAAGAGGTAGAAGTACTCCCTCAGCTCCTTCACGCCGAGCTGGGGGGAGAAGATCGCCCGCTCCTTCCGTAGCGCCACGAGCCGCTGCGCCTCGGCTGACTTCACGCCCTTTCCCTTGTCGGCTTTCGGAGCCATGGTGGAGGTGGTGGGGGAGGTCGACGGCGTTGGTGATGCTGGTGGCAATGGGGGGCGGAGCGCTGCTCTCTCAGCTTCGAGAAGAAGGGGGGGAGCGGCGGAGGTTCGTGAAGATGGAGTAGTATCAACCAGCGAGGGGGAACGAACTGCCCCTGTTTCCTCTGCTTATAAAGAGGGACGGGGCGGACATTTCGCCCTTCCGAATAAAGAACCACCCACGATCTCTCCCACGATGCCGCATTCAACGCGCGCCGTTAGGGGAGAGCGCGGTGGATACGGAGCGAGATTCGGTGTGGCCCAGTCCGCGTGTGCCCGTGCCCTGTCTTGGGCCTGGCCCAATAGCGCTCGGCACCATGTCTGGCCCAGGCCCGGGGGCTCCTGTCGGTGTACTAGAATAGGGGTACCCTAGTACCCCGAACTTGTGCACGGGCAGTTGCAGCACCCCGCGGCAAGGCTTGCCGGGCGAACACCAAGATCCTCCATGGTTCCCTTGGAGCCATTCAAGAACGAAGTATTTAAGCTCAGAAGACAAGGCCCCGGCAAGAGGAGCTTGCCGAGAAGGCCAACCAAGGCACTCCAAGGAACTTGCCGCGATGTGCTGCGCGCTCCGGCAAGGCAACAAGGCCCCGGCAAGAGGAGTTTGCCGGGAAGACCAACCAAGGCACCTCGAGGCCCGGTGAGCGGCAAGCTTCCGGACCCGACAAGATAACAGCAGCGGCAAGGCGCTTGCCGCGGCAGGCGGCCAATCTGTGCCCACGCTCCAGCGCATCCACCAACGTGTCGCTCTGGGGGCCTCTCCAGGCGCGCGTGGCGGGAGGCTGTGCAGCCAGCGGTGCACAGTGGCATGCGAAGCTGACAAGATCGCCATCGTGGCGAACAGTGGCGCCCCTAACGGTCCTTTTCTGCACTGTTTGGGCGACTCAGACGAGCATTTAATGCCCTTGTCCCCTGCTGTCAGGGTTAGGTAGGGTGCACTGTACAAGTAACTGTACCAACCACCTCACTTTTTACATTTGTACCCTTCTCTGCGTTGCCACCTGTCGGTGACCCCTTTAGCGTATAAAAGGAGGCCCATGCGCAACGTAGAGGGGGTTCGGGAGGTTCGAATCATTCGTAACCCAGAAAAACACTATGCTCTCTCTCTGGAGAAAGAACACAAGATAATCAAACAAGCAGCAGTAGGAGTGTTATCTCTCCGGAGAGCTCCGAAGCTGGGTAAAACTGCTCGTGTGCTTCGCCTCGATCTGCTCTTCGTGCGATCTCCGCCCCCCCGCCGAACCGAAAGGGGCCCGGTCCGCCGGCCCCATAGGTGTTCGTGGATCAGTTTCCCCGACACACTGGTTCGGCGCTGCCGTCGCCGCAGAATAACACGGGGTGTGGGTGAGCGGAGGGATGGCCTGGCCAGCGGTGGGAGTAGTAGGGGCGGTGAGGCCTCCGCGGCAGCACAGCCGGCCACGGGAGGCAGGAGCAGGCGGCACGACCGGCGCTGCTTTGGGCGGCTGGAGCAAGAAGACTAGAGGTTTAAGAAGCACAACGGCCGTTGGATGGACATCGTATGGTCACTGCAGCTAGAATCGTTTATATTGACTAAGTTGACAAAGCCCTTGGTACGTCAACTTAGTAGGCCCATAGGTCAGCTTCCGGAACGGTGCGCCCCAGATGTCAGGGGGAGGAATCATTTTTTGGGCGGGTGAAGCTAGAATATCTGAGATTGAAGAAGAAGCACGGCATTCGTTGGATGGACATCCAACGGCCACTACTGCTAGAACTGTGTGTTGACTATAAGTTGACAAAGCCTTGCATACGCGTCAACTCTATTTTTTTAGGGGACACGTCAACTTAGTAAGGCCAGAAGTGTGTGGCAGAGAACTTATAGCCCATTTGAGATTTGTAAGAATGTGCAGCCCATTTTTGAATTCTAATGGAATTTACTACAGCGCATTTACAATTTGTTAAAAGTACATCCCATTTCAACCAACCGTTCAAAACATAATTCAATAAAATTTCCCACATTTTGATGCGATCCGAAATATTTTTATCCCGAAGTTTCTAGTCAGATTAAATACAATTTCAATATCAATTTATATTACGTAAAAATCCAACGAAACATTACGCTCACAACAATTAATGAAATTAAAATTTTCAATATCCAAAAATAATATTTTATGAAGTAATTACGTGTTTGGTGCATTTTTTTATAGTTACTGCCCAGTTTTTATAATTACATCCCATTTATTATTCTTAAAGCCCATTTTCTTGTTAAGCCTAATGCATCCCTCCTAGGAAAGATTTGCAGCCCAGCAGGGCGGAGAATAACAACTTGACCTTGCCTGGGTATTCCTAAAAAGTATAGCTGGGCTAGCCATTTTCAGCTTGTAAAAAATTAATATCTGGGCTGAATATCTGGCCTGGGCTAGACGGACCATAGCCCGCCCAGTTAATACCTGCAGCGATGTTTTCATTGTTGTTCAGAGGAGAAAAATTAATATCTGGGCTAAACATCAAAGAACTCTGTAGTGCTCACACTTCAAAAAACACAAATACTGCCCGAGCTGCTTGGTCCCAGTTGTCGGCCGCTTCTTGTGCAATTCTCTCGTTTATTGACTACATAGGTTGACAATGGTGTGGGACCATGATGTCAGGAAACCAGGAGGAAGCAAAATAAATTATAGTTTTATATATATCTATATATATATATATATATATATATATATATATATATCTATGCTGCTTATTATATATATTTATTTTTATTTTTATTTTATTTTTTATTATATATAGTGTATCAGTTTTAAGATGGATCCAGAGCTTCAATCATAACCGTTGGTCTCCAAAATCCAAGGGCTAAGATCAGCCGGATTCGCCATGAACAGTAGACTGGTGTTGCCTCTATTGTGTTCTAGAATATTCACGTGGCCCTTCCAGGAAAAAAAGGCCCATATGCGATGCCTCATGGGCTATATTTTACGGCTTGAGCGCATGACGACTTGAGCCCAGATAAGAAGGTTTGGGAGGAGAATGGGAAGAAAAAATAATAGAGTAACATATAGTTTTTTAATGAACCTCCAGTGTTTTAGATGTGAATGTACAGTTTTTTGTATGAATATTAAAAACAATTGTGGGTGGAATTCCATTTATAAAAATCACTCCATTATATTTTTTTCGAGTCACACTCCAAAATCACTCCATTCTTTTAAGACGTGCATTGCACGTGCATACATACTACTCCCTCCCGTCCTAAAATAAGTGACTCAAAAATGACTCAACTTTGTACTAATGTTAGTACAAAGTTGAGTAAGTTTTGAGTCACTTATTTTGGGACGGAGGGAGTAGTATATAATAAGGAGGCACTTGCGTACGTTAGGCTATGGCTCTGGTGGGTCCCCATTGTCATCCTCTCCAAGTAAAGTCATCTCCTCGCCCGCGCGCGCTTTCTGCCCGAAACAGTCAGCGCTGCCCGCCCCGCTTCCCTGTGCAGGCGATTGCTCTGCCTTCAAATGACACAAGTGTCGTCCGTCCATCCATCTGCCGCCCACATTAATGATATGCGGTTGCCGAGGCGGCTACTCCGGCGCCACACGCCCGTCCCTCCGCCGCCCACCATTGCTATATAAACTGCTGTGCCGGCCATAGCCGCAGTCATCCGCATCCGTTCCCTTTCTCCTGTCCACACCACTACTGCCCACCATGGCTTCCTCGCGCTCCAGCGCTCTTCCGGACGGGCAGACGATGGACCACAAGGAGATGGCAGCCATTGCTGCCGACCGGCTGACAGGCAGGCAGCCGGAGGACGATGACGTCCCAACGGAGAACATGGTAGCCGATGATCCGGCGCCAACCCCATTCTCCGTGCCATCCTCGCCGGTGCATTGCACCATGACCATCTGCGAGGCCCGTGCCCAATATATGGACACGGTGAGGCAGATGCGTGAGGAGCAGTTCTAGGAGGCGCAGGCTGACATCGCCTACAACCACCATCTCCTCCAGGAGCACTTGCAGGCGGAGGAGCAGATCGCCGCGGAGCGGGCGGAGCAGGAGGTGCTGCTCGACTCGTACCGCTCCGCCCGCAAGGGCCGCCTCGAGCGCTGGCGGTACCGCATGCGGGTGGCGGAGGCTGCGGCCGCCTAAAAAGAGGGCGATGAAGCGGGCGAGGCGCTGTTTGGCAAGACCGAGGACGAGGCAGAGGAAAATGCCGGCTCCGACGAGTCACCGCTCCGCTGGCGTCGACGAGGCCCTGCTCCGCCGAGGCCCCGCAGCGCCAACAACGAGGCAGAGGACACCGCCGGCTCTGCCGAGGCCCCGCCCCGCCAACAACGAGGCAGAGGGCATCACCGGCTCAGCTGAGGCCCCACCCTGTCGGCAACGTGGGGGAGGATTTCCACCGTTCCACCGAGGCGCCGCCCGCCGGCAACGAGATAGAGGACATCGCCGGCTCCGCCGAGGCCCGCCCCGCTGCCAACGAGGCTGCGCCACACAAAAAATGAGGAAGAGCAGAACACGGTAGGTCGCTGCCGCTCGGGTCCAAGTAAGGCCACCGCTGCTACCCTCCGGTTGAAGCCAAGCTAGGCAGGTTGACCATTCACGACCGGTTAGCTTCTTGGCGGCGACATGGAGTCGGAGAGCTGCGCTGGAGAAGAACGCTGCTTCTACTTAACTGCTGGTGCAGTTGGCTGACTGATACGTTGGCCCAACAGGCCACATGTTAGTTACGCCACTGCACCTGCAGTTAAGTCACTGAAGCTTTTGTTCGGCTCAGCGGGACACCGGTGGGTAGCTTCGATTAATTAATTATACCTCCAGCGCACCCCTTTTTAGTTGAGGAATGTATGAAATGTAATGAAATCCGCATGTTTATATGAAATCCGACCATGTATGAATGAATTTATTTCGATTAGTTCGAATTCCTGTATCACTGGCATTGGATGAACATGCAAAACAATACATACTAGCATTATTCCTAGGGTGATCACCTCGTTTGCAGCAGTTTCACATGTACTCCCTCCGGTCCTTTATGTACAAGTTTTGTCTGCAGTTTCACATGTACTCCCTCCGGTACTTTGACCAATCTTATACAAAAAAGTATGCACTTTCACAATGTGCGAAGTAAAAAGGAACAGAAGGAGTACAAAGAGTTTGAGCAGCTTTTTAGCGTTTCTGTACATTGCAATCAAACACACAGGGCTGGCAATTCATAGAGATCATTCAAAACAATCGATGATTATGCATCTCAGCGACTCACATGTCACAAGCAATATTTACTTCACAACTAAAGAATAAAGAAAAAATTGATCGACGCTACTGACAGCAAGGGCGTCCCATTCGAAAATATCAAACGCCTGTCTTAAAATCAATGAGCAAAATTTGACAAGGTTGTCCCATTCCAAAATATCAAATGCCTACGAGTGTGGAATGGGAAGGGTTTGCCATCAGTTCGGACATTGACATGGCACCTCGTGCTAAATAAACCAGTTGTTCTTTTTGTGCAGTTCCACCAAAATCAACCAAATTCGCGCGTAGCTTGTATGATTTCGCCCTTATATGTTGCAACGCCTTCTGAGCTGAAGTTAGTTTGGTCTTGTGGGGAGTAATGTAACCATCCTTCAACTTCTCCTTCTGATGAGAATCCTAGAACAACATTGTACTTGCGCATCACAGCAAAAAAATGGAGATTTGTGAGTCCTTCTGAGCTGAAGTTAGTTTGGTCTTGTGGGGAGTAATGTAACTATCCTTCAACTGCTCCTTTTGATGAGAAGATAGATAGGGCTTCTTCATCCTGGCATAATCGGAACTAGTCACTTCACGTACTCCATATTCTTCTTCAGAGGAAGATGATCCTGTTATGCAAAGACAAGAGGACAACTAAATGCTAGCATCCCTATTTGCTCGAAAAAAGGAAAGGAAATATTTAAAACAACACAGATGAAGCACTTCTCAAGGACAATACCACTTTTTCATGACAGTATCTAAACAGTAGCACAACACCAATAGAGATGACAAAGCTCAATCATATGGATGAATTAGTGCGCGAGTACCAACCTTTGTCAGGAGGCTTATTGTGTAGAGCATACAGATCAAGCACTTCTCCGGAACCATCTGTTGCTATCTACTGTGGTGGCCATGCTTACTATATACTCCTCGATTAGTTTAATGTTTCCAACATCTTTTTGTGCAGTTCCACTAAAATATATGGTATCTTCAAAGAAGATCCCTGTTTGCACAAGTATAGATAATTACGTATTACATTAAGAGTGTCATCAAATCAGTGGCAAAACAATTTCTCGTTCCAGCCATAGCAATAAATTAATATGCAAAACTATATCATTACTTGTGTCATCACTGTTCCAGTGCTTCATTACAGCACCGGGAGTTGATTTTTGTTTTTCCGCTTGTTCTTCCCCTTCATCACTTGGTTCAATAACAGACAAGCTTCGCCTTCAATGTAAGATTTGGCATGTCAATTAGGGAGCACAAGTATAGTACTAAACAATGACATTAATTTTCTGATGAAAGCGGCAAAATACAGGCCAACAGTTGTGAAATATCCTTATCTTACCTCAATGGGATATTACGGTGCACATACAGATTGGAAGTCTTGTCTCCATTTGTGCAGTTCACTAAAATCAAGCAACATTATCATACAAGTAGCACAACATATGAAAGCACACTGCAGAATCATGTGAAAGAAGGCTAGTACTGACCTCTCATGATGCGGAATTCAAACAACTCACAAGAAGAAGATCTGAATCAAATTTGCCAACATGGATGGGAAGTAAGATCTCCTCTTGTGCAGTTCCACTAAGATCAAGTAATCAAGCAACGTTGTCGGTGTGACATTTTGGTTGAACTGCACAAAACACTCTTAAAACAAAAGTGTTTTATGCAGTGCAACAAAAGGTCACAATGGCAACGAGGTGAAGTAGATAACCCTGTTTACACAGAGGTGCAAAGGAAACAATTAGTGGTCAATAACGGTGGATGACACAGAAGCCAACAAAAAGAAGCATCTACCTTATCTAAATGGGAAAGAAAGCAACAGTAGCATTTCTCAAACGGTGGCATTGATTAATATTAACATAGAGATTATATTAACCATAAAACTCGTTGAACATGTAATTTGCTTTTAACTGTGGCATTGCATCAATTTTCCAGCGGCATTATTATAGGGTGTTTGTTTACAGGGACATTTTGGTGTAGGGACTAAAAAAACTCCGTGTCAGTCCCATCCAAACCGAACAGGAGGGACTTTTAGGGACTAAAAGTGGGCATTTGGGACTAAAAAAAGAAGACCCCGAGGGAGTCTTTTTGGGACTTTTTCCAATAGTTGCCCCTGCCACGCATTGCACCTTGTCTCTATTAGTTCATTACTAGGGGCAACATGGTCTTTTAGCATGTCATTTAATAACCTCTAGTCCATGTTTAGTCCCTGGAACCAAGCAGGTAGGGACTAGGGAGTTTTTAACCAAATATGGCCTTAGATTAACAACAGCTAATGAGTTGCACGGGACATTGGACGCACCAGCACCATGTGCATCTACCGATGTACTGTGGTCATGCACAGTCTGTTGCAACAAAGAACAAACAACTAAGGAGCATATTTGTGTTGATCCCAGTTTTTTTTATATTTAGACACCTTTCCCTATATGAGCGCAGAAAATCTAGTCCTGTTCAAACTCTACAGCCTTGTCCCCCAAAACAAAAGATCAGTTCATTACAGATGTGTGTACTGTGTTTGTCATTGTTTTCCCTTTTCGACCAACGTAGGTGCTGGATAGCCAGTCTGTACTAGTACTTTCGCCCCTTACTTTCCTCTTTGAACCACGTCCTAGATTTATGCGATACAACTTTCCCCACTACTTTCTCCCATTCCTTTCCTCTTTGAACCACGTCCTAGATTCATGCTATACAACTTTCCCCCTTCATTTCCTCTTTGAACCACGTCCTAGATTCATGCTATATACAAATTTTCCCACTACTTTCCCCCACTCCTTTCCTCTTTGAACCACGTCCTAGATACATGGTATACATGCAGCTAGAGCAATGCATGTGAAGTAAATTATACCTTAAGGTTCTTGGGCATGGTTCGGTGGGCGACGAGACGACGGCGAAAAACAAGGGGTCGGAGGCCCTCCCGTGGTGCCGCTGGGTGAAAGTGAACAGCTGCGCCGGTAGTGGATTCCCTCCATCGCCGACGGCGACAGCATTAAGCCTCCTTCCCTTCCCGGCGGACGGATCCTGCCGGCTCTTTGAGCAGCAGTGAGGGGAGAGAGAGGCCAACGAAGTCTTGTTTAGATCTAGAGAAGGCGAGAGAGTTTGAAGAGAGCAACTACAAGCGCTGAGGCTCCAGCGTGTATATATATATACTAGAGAGAGTGTGAAGCGTGCAAACCCTAGAAAACAAGTGCCGAGGCTGCATCTTATACGTGATGAGGTGATTATACGGTCACTACGGTCACTACGAGATCGTATAGCTCCGTAGCCATCCATTTTGACAAGTCAAAGAATCCTCCTGGCAGAAATTATGCTCAAGTGTAGTTATCGAACCCGAGACCTCAAGTTTGATGAGCGAACAGGCTAACCAGTTACACAACCTCCCGTTATGTTCAACGAGAGGAAAATAACCTTTTATACATTCCTGCATTTGTGTGACAAGCATGCCCTGTTTTGTGTGTGTGTGTGTGTGTGTGGGAGTCATTGGGATTTCAATCATAATCGTGTCATGTGGCTTTGGTGGTAAGACTATCCACAGTGGTGCAGAAATAATGCAGCCTTAGTCACCTTACCTCTCTCCACGTAGTACGTTGGGTCCCACCAGTCAGAGGGTGAAACAAACAAATTAATAAGAAAAATTAAAAGCGCCAGCGGTGTATCTTACCTCACACATCTCGCTACTGCTCGGGAACACTGTCCAATTGATCCCTCTGTTTGCTCATGTACTATTTTAAGTGAATCCTTATTATAACATGCACACAATTTTGGGCACTTGTATTCGACTTAAGTCAGTGTGCCACCATATCTCGTATACTTACTACTCCCTCTGTCTAGGTGTAATAAGTCACGTTAGAAGGTGCAACGGGACCAAGGTGCGTGCGTGTGCGTGTGCGTGTGTGTGTGTGTTTAACAACATGTGTGTGTTAGAGGGAGCGACAGATCGACCTACTCCTATAGAGAGATGGTGTGTAGTGTACGATTTTAGCCGCGAGAGTCGGTGCATCCTCTCGTTTGCGGGCGTGTCCGGTAGGGACATGCAGACAGCTGCCACGCCCGCTCCTGACGAGCCTGGCCCACCCAAAGCCCCTCCATCGCTCGCGCGCGCTTCCCACCCGAAATTGTCAATGCCGCTCCAAAGAATCGGTGCCGCATTCATGCCCGGGCAAAGCGGGCGCTACCTCTCACTAGCGCAAGAGTGATGGTTGCTTCGTCCGCCCAAATTACTGCTGGGTCTATGTGATTTGACAACTCATTGGTCTTTATTACTGAGGTGGTAGGCCTGCTGGATGTCCCACGCTTTCGGCGAAAGGAGGTACTCCCTCCGTCTAGGTGTGTAAGTCATGTCAAAAAAAAGACGAGGGGTGTGCATGCTTCTAATGACTTGAGACTACCAAACAGGACATGCAGTGGTTAGTTCGTTGCATGCAATGCTATTAATTAGCAAATAAACATTACTCTAAGGTCTTTTGTTTTGCCCTTCTCCTTGGTCACGGTGCATGGGCTAAGATGACTTACTCACCTAGACGGAGGGAGTACTACTAGATTACAATTTTCTCCATTCTTACAGCGAAGGAGTGCAAGAGCAGTGAAAACAGACAGGTTCCGCGTGTTGCCGCGGAAAAGCCGTATATCTCTCTGCGCAAAATTATTGATTTCATAGAACTAAAAAAACTCTATAACCGCATGACAAATGTGGTAGCCAAACTAAATAAACTCCCATCATCATTTGGATCATCCCACGTAAGGAAAAAAGATGAGCCAACTCCTACTGCATAATGGGATTATATTTTTCTTTTTGACATGTTAATGGGACTTAAAAGCTCACCTACATGCATGCTACCAGTGCATGCTTGCATGCAGGCATGTTGATGTGATTTAAAACCCACTCACATGCATGCCATGGTATTCTTGCATGCTTGCATGTGGCTTAGTGCGGAGCCTCTCAACGTCTAGATCAGACGGCTATTATGGACTGATTTAGTTCATCTAACGGCTACATTAATTTTGATGATGTGGCTCAAGGAGAGGATAGAGAATTCCTAGTAGTGGGGGCTAGCTATTACTAGTAGATAAGTCTTTGTAGAGATTCCACTAGGTGAACTACATACGGAACAAAATGAATGAATCTACACTTAAAATGCATCTATATACATCCGCATGTGGTTCATGGTGAAATCTCTACAAAGACTTATATTTAGGAATGGAGGAAGTACTAGTATAGTACGTACTGTAATTTATCAGCGAGATAAATTTGTACAATGCTATGAAGCTTCCAGCTTCTGTTACATGTATCTTGCGTCCAAGGTTGCCCGTTGCAACATTTCATCAAATACAAAGGAGACTAACATGCATGCTATTGCATCTCAATGATTGACAGATCATAGCAAATATGTACTCCCTTCGTTCCAAAATAAGTGTCTCAACTTTATGCAAACTTTAGTACAAAGTTGTACTACTACTAAAGTTGACACTTATTTTGGAACAGAGGCAGCTAAAGAAAAAAACGATCCATGCAGTCCCTAGCCCTTGAACCGTGAACCCTAACCAGGCTTCAATTTGCTGGCAACGTTCGAACTTCCTAAAAATGAAGTTTGCAACCTTTTGACCATCAGATCATTTTGTGCAGTTTCACTAAAATCGAGATGAGCATCCCTGTGGCAAAGAAATTGAAGAAGCGTGATTAGAATAAGATTACTGGGACTAGTTGATGATACATAAACTCACAAAAATACAGTACGTAGAAGCCAGTAGAGGTATGTGCGGGGCAAAGAAGTAGAGAAATATCCACATGGAGTGATGTGGGCAGCTGGAGCAGTGGTGCAAGCTGGCTGTAAAGGGAGTTGTACCTGAGGGATGTTGGGACGTAGCTCAACCTTGAGGAGGTCGGCGGGAGGCGGCAACTACCCAAGTCGCGGCAGTGAGCAAGGGACGAAGGAAACCTCACTGGCTTTCTGAGAGAGAACAATGGGGACCCCTGATCGGGACGTGCCGATAGTGGGTTTTCACCGTCAGCGACGGCGACCGCATCTACACTAAGCATCCACCCCTTCCCCCGGAGGACGTGATCCGCTGGGATGTTAGAGATGTGGCCACAGTTGTTTTGTGCGAGAGAGAGTGCGAAGAGAGCAACCCTAGCAAGCAACCGTGTAGGCTGGCCCATCCTATATAGTGGAGCGGTTTCCTTTTCTCTCCATATGAACCTATCATATTGCGTACATGCCACTAAAGAAAAAAAAACTTTATGTATAAATGACGTGGCACCTACTACTCGTTCTCCTATAACCTTGCGCTTGGCATCTCCAAAATATTAACCTTGCGATTGGCTCTTCGCCTCTTCGGGAAGTCGAGCAATAATGGTAGTGCGGTATATATCGTTCTGGCTATATGAGAAGGAATGAATTACTGCACATCCACCACGTGGGCGAGGGTCGAGGGGCGAGGGAGAGTGCTACATACGGTGAAAAATGAGTGAATCTACACTCTAAAATACGTCTATATACATCAGTGTTTGGAGTATGTACTAGTAGTTCACATTGAAATCTACTAAAGGACATATATATTCCAAACAATATTATATAATCTCTATAACCAAGGTATTAGTAGGGACGAGGAGTAAACGGAGGGAGTAGTAAATTTTTCTCCTCGTCCTGTGACCCACCACGCGCATGGGCGAGGGAGCGGGCATAAGGCGGAGCAAGCTTCACCTCATCCTGTGAGCCACCGCGCCGTTGGGCGGGGGAGACGGCGTACTAAGCAAGCTTCTCCTCGTTCTGCGAGTTGACGGGACACATCAAAATTACTCCAGTGTATAGAGCCTTGCCTCTAAGGTAGGCCCCACATGGTTTGTCTCTTTTTTTAATTTAACATAACGCGTCAAGTCGCAGTTTGTTTGTTCACCCGTGGTAGACGATCCTCCCTCCACCAAGTGGACAACCAGTACACGTGCCAAATTACCACGTGGGCTGCCTTTTTCGTACAGAAATGAGCTCCACCGTGTACCCGCGCGGGCGTGGTTGGGAAAGAGACGGGAGTACGTGCGCCGTGCATGCACCTCTTCTCTTCGTGCACGTCCCCCACCTACGTGGGTGTGTGTGAGAGATACAAACCGCGTTCGTGAGTGTTTTTTGTTTTGGGGTGGGGGTGGGGGTGGGTGGGGTTGATTTCGTGAATTATTTGTGGGAATACGTGTCGATGACATCTCAAACAAAATTTTGCATGCAATGTGTGTGAAATGGAGGCCTATCCATATCATATATAGAGGGTCGGGCAATCCACGAGAAGAGAGGGAGGGGTCATAGCTATCGATAGAGTCGAAGAGAGGATCAAGTGGGTGGGTGCGAGATCGATGAAGAGAGCCATCGAAATTGTGTGTGTGTGCAAGTCAAAGATATAGGGCGATTGGCCTACCGGAACGTTAGAGGGCACATGTCAAGTTTGTGTGTGGCAGGGAGACATGACTAGAGCGCTCGATGTATCGGTGTGTGGGGGGGGGAGGGGGTGGGGGAGGGGTAGGCAGAGGCCTAACTATAGAGGTAGAACGACTCGTATATGTGTTGAGAAGGAGAGACCCAGCTATGTCTTGAGGGAGATCGGTCGACATCCATACATAACTGAAGGACGGGAAATATGATGGGACAGAGAGAGAGAGAGAGGAGAGAGAGAGGGAGGGAGAGGGGTAGAGTGCTGGATGGGTGATGGAGTTGCTTCTCGAAGATGGTGGGAGAGGCCTACTAGACAAACTGAGGGTGGAACTGCAATGTTATCAATAAGAGTGGGGATGTGTTTCTGTGTGTGCATGTGCGTGATAGATCTGTCGGGACGCATCCATGTATGATGAAGGGGAACCATGTGTTTGGTAAGCAAATCTAACTAGATCGGTAGATCAATTGTTGTTTGTCGGAGGAAGGGAGAGACACAACTAATGAGGTAGATCGATCGACGCGTGGGTAAAAACGAGTTATAAGGACCTAGCTAGCTATATGTATAGCGAGAGATCGGTCGGTGTATGTCCATTTGTTAGAGACAAATAAGGCCCAACAAGACGGATAGACAAAGAGAATGGAGCTAGGAGGTGGTGCGAGAGGCCCGGCTACTAGCTAGATAGGGGGAGGAGTGTGCGGTTGTGAGATCGATGAAAAGAGGGGAGAGAGTTTACACGTGTGTGTGACCGTATGAGAGACACGAGGCAAGGACACATAAAGGAGGAGATTGAAGGTGTGTGTGTATGTTGTAGGCAGGCATCGCTGGAGAGGTTTATCGATCGGTGTGTGTCGGAAAGGAGTTGTGGAGACTCTGGGAGAACGACCTAAAGAAAAAAATGAATGTGCCCGGTGGATAAAATGCCGAGGGAGGGGGAGGGCGAGGAGGGCGTGTGCATGCACGAGAGAAAGTTAGTGTTAGCTACAAAGGTTAGAGGATTGTGTGGGTGTAAGAGACTAACAAAGATCATAATTTGATATGAAAGCGGATTCATATATTTGAATAGGAGATCATAGTGTTTTAAACATATGCATGCATGAATATAGCGGTGATACACGTGCTGTGCACATGTTATACCATGATGTGATAATGCATGGCGTTTGCAACTCACAGCTAAATGTCGAACAATCTAAACCATACTATACATCAAACAATCTCACATTTTATTTGAATTTGTGATAATGTGTGGCGTTTGCAGCTTACAACTAAATATCGAACAATCTAAACAATACTATATATCGAACATTCTCACATTTTATTTGAATTTGTGGTAATGTGTGGTGTTTGCAACTCACATCTAAATACTTGTAGGCGTAGGGGGCGGGGCACATAATGTGATAAACACATTATACATATGAGACATGGTTTAGATTATGAAGATCTAGCTAGAGCTAGAAATGTAGTGTGATTTGAAATCAAAATAAAGTGGATTCAAAAAATCGAGTTCGAGTTCATATAGTACACATAGTTCATATGTAACTCGAGACTAATCATGTGGTGTGCTGTGAAGATAATACACAAACGATGGTTTAACTTGACAATAATGATGATTGTAGATCTTATTAAAACAGAGAAACGAATTCAAATGCTTTGACTTCACAACAATCATTACTGTAGATCTTATTCAAATAGAGAAACGAATTCAAATTTAGTTCATATTGAAGCGGTAGTATATACGTTTGGAATGCACTAAAACGTTCATTTGAGTAGTAGGTTGCATGCATTATACACGTAGCGAAATATTTTAATTGAACATAACATGAATTCAAAGTTTTGAGTGACATTTGTAGTGCGCATTGATTTGGTACAGTACACGTTAGGCTTGTCCGGAAATTTCAACCCGCGCCTTGTTAGCCCGAAATATTTAAGATATATCTTTGTCTCGTCGTGCTCCGACAACTCCCTCCATCTCATCCCGCGCCTTGCTATTCCGAAATTACAACGCCGCGAAAACTCCCACCTCCTGTGAAATCCCGACACGCGAAATGCCCGTGGTACCCCTGAACCGAAAGAAGCGCCTCAAATCGGTGGGAGTACTTTCATAACTTACCCCACATTTCGGACAAGCGCGTCCCTAAGCCATGGTTCCCCACTGCCATCCCATCCACCCACCCATTCATACACCGAGGCTGCGAAAACCCGCGACGAAGCCCCACACCCTGCTCCGTCCGCCACCCAGCCGTAGCCTCTTCCCCGACGACGTCGTCCACAGCAACACCTCGACATCCCTCATCCACCGTACCCGATGAGGATCCATCGTCGATCTCGTGATCCCGCCGGTTCAGCCACCCCTTCCTCCACCTCCAAGGAGCTGCCCCAATGTTCCCCTCGTCATTCGTGCCACCTCCATTCCTGCACCGCCATCTTCACGTGCACCACCGGAAGAGCATCATCATCGTCGTTTCCTAGGATGAAGTTGCGGCCTAATCAGCGCCACCAAAGAGGTTGTACACTAATCGCCACATTTTCTTCTTGATTCGATCTCACGGTGCTGCCGGCGCTTGGTCCCGAGCCGACATGGAGCGGCTCCATGCACCGCGGCGTCTCCGACCACTTCCTCCACGGCGTCACTCCCTCGGCGGCGACGTCCACATCAGTAGGAGCTGCTGGTGCTTTAGCTCTCGCTCGCGCTGCTGCTCTGCTCTTGCTCTCAGTCCCCTGCCTGGTCTGCTCTTGCTATTGCTATTGCTCTTGCTCGCGCTGCTGCTCTCGCTCTTGCTCTTGCTTGTAATGCTGCTCCGATTAGCTACACTTCAGTTGACTGAATCGACTTTTGGGTCAGTCGATTTTCAGGGGTGGGGGGTGGGGGGGCTCATAGCGGGGAGGGGGGTCGCCGAAGAGGTATCCCACTATCTATCTTAGGGTTCAGGGTGGGGGCGGTAGTCGCCGGCGGTGGCGGGGCGGTGGCGTGGGGATCACTGGAGAAAAAGCTCAGCACGGGGGGGGGGGGCTAGAGGGATGGCCGGGGCGGCAGCGGACCGGCGGTGGGGAGTGTTTTCGGGGCGGGCGGCGGGGGGCTGTTGTTTGGCCGGTGGTGGCTAGCGGCTCAGGGGGGTGGAGGTTGAAGATGAACCGCAGGCCCTTGATTTTGTATCCAACGGCTGCAAAATCGACTGACTAGAGATGAAAAAGGCAGTCGACCGACGTGTAGCCTCACCTTGCTAGTGTGTTCAGTTTCGACAGCAAAATTCAGTTTTGACAGCAAAATCCAGTTTCGACAGCAAAATTGAGTTTCGACAGCAAAATTCAGTTTCGACAGTTAAGTTCAGTTTCGACAGTTAAATTCAGTTTCGACATTTAAGTTCAGAGATGAGCGGGTGACGTATTTTACATATAGCACTTTGTGTTTATGTATTTTACGTCATGTATTGGAGATGCTATTAGAATTCCACTCAGGTTAACGTTGTTCGTTGTCTCTCTTGTCCTGCTTCAGCCTCGTCGTCGTACAACTCACTAGAGCTGCTCCAACGACGAAACTATCCATCACAGCGGAGCAGTACCTTGGGCTCCATCTCCAAACGCCTAAGATCTTCTTCGCCTCCTCCGACAGCAAAGTCAGCCGGAGCATCCTCACCGGACAACCCAATCACGCTGAGATCGACATGGCTTCGCCAAAGAGGTTGTACACTTGTTGCATCTCTTTTTTACTCTACATGTTATATATATTGTCCACTGAGCACACAAATTTGTTCCTTTAGTGTCTCCTTGAAATAAAAAACGTAGGAATTTTAATTTTCACTTGTTCTCCTTTTCAAATTCCTATTCATGAAGCACAAGACTAAGATATAGTAGCATAATAGCATTATAACCGTACATTTTCTTGTGGTTTGACTTAATCTCACCATGCTTCTTTGCATCCTGTGATCTTCCAATTGTTGTGAATCAAACACCCAGATTGGCAGAAATCCTATGTTTTTAAATTCTCTGTTTTGCACGTGCATTCCTATCCTATTCCTGTCTATTTCCTATCCCTGCATTGTTGGAATCCTCCAACTCAAACGAGCCCTTATAGAATTACTTCTCTTACAGATAGTTGTCAAAGAAAACCTTGCATGGTTTGTCCCGCTCCTGCTGCGTCGTCGTCCACCCCAGCTCAGCTGCTCCAACGACAGAAGGGTCCAGCACAGCAGGGATCCGGCCTCCAGACTGTCTTTCGCCGCCTCAGATCTTCTTCCCCGCCGCCGGCAGCCATGAAAACTTCATTACCATCATCAACCGAGTAGATGACCTCGAGGACTACACGGGTCCGCAAGAGAGGTCGCACTCTTTCGTGTCTGCTTACGTTATGCATCGCTTAATATTACATGCTACTTTATCGTCCTGTTCACCGATTAGACTCTGAGTCAGCTCCAAACTAATGGTCAAACTTGAGTTTTTAAATGGTTGTGGGGTACATATCGGGGCCGCAATCAATAGTATCTATCTACTACCTGGTTAATCTCCGGTGTATACTATGAGTTTCATGTTCGGTGGGAAACAAACAGTAAAGAAGCCATTATCTGTATTTTTTAACTGAAGCCATTATCTGCCTGCTATTATTGGTTTTGGGTCTATCCACAGGTTGCTACCATCACTCTGGATTTCTGCATGCACTCCTTACATAATCTCACTATGTTTTATTCCTATGCATGACAGTTATTGTAAACAATGGAACAGAACATGTAGAGCAAAAGAGACGAGCCTTGCGTAGCAATAAAATTTCATGCAGACGTCGCTCCATGGTAGGCGCAAAGGCAGCCCCCCCCTCCATGCATTTCGGATTGTAATCGAGAGGAAGATATCTGTTCTGAGGGGGATTCAAAAGGAGAAGACAATTCCTATTTACCCCCTGAGGTCTTCGCTCTGACTTGCATGCTGATGTTGGTTATATCATGCATATGGTGTCTTGCATTGCTTACTTTATATATCAAATATGTCATCTGCTTAGTTTAGACATCCTTTGTGCGAATGCCATCTGTTTAGTTTATTCATCGTTTATGTGAATTATGCAACGCCATCTTGTTTAGCCAGGCATCATATATGTGAATTTTGCAATGCCATCCTGCTTAGCCAGTCATCTTATATGTAAATTATATCAGGCCATCCTTTTTTCCGTTACATATTACATTTGTCAACAATGTTAGTACATTCAACTGCTCTTCGTGTGCATCAGCCATTTGACACGGTGATGGCAAATTCTGGAGTGAAAACAAGGTCTTCAGAGCAGACTATGCTATCTGACGAAGCGCATATCTCGCTGGTTACGGATAGCTCCTCAGAGGAGGATTCAGAGACAGATGACCAGTCCTATTCCCCCCCCCGAGGTGTATGCTCTAACTTGGCAGGGTTATGTTGCTCATATCGTGCGTATGGTGTCTCGGATTGCTATGTCATTTGATTAGTTTAGACATGCTTTGTGTGAATGCCACCTGTTCAGTGTCTAATTACCATATATGTGAATTATGCATTGCCATCTTGTTGCAAGACATTATATATGTGAATTATACAATGCTATCTTGTTGCAAAGGCATTATATATGTGAATTATGCAATGCCATGCTGTTTAGCCAATCATCATGTATGTGAATTATATCATGCTATCATTTTTTGTATTACGTGTTCCATTTGTCGACAACGTTTGTATATTCAACTACTCTTCCTGTGCATCAGCCATTTGAAGCGGTGATGGAAGTATCTGGAGTGAAAACAAGGTATTCAGAGCAGACAATGCTACCTGCTGAAGCAGACATCTTGCTGGATACAGAGAGCTCCTCAGAGGAGGATTCAGAGACTGATGACCAGTCCTATCTCCCCCCTGAGGTCTATGCTCAAACTTGGCAGGGTTATATTACCCATGTCATGCATGTTGTCTTGCATTGCTTAGTTTTTACATCATATATGGATTGCCATCTGCTTACTTGCTTACTATATAAATCATATATTTGAATTATCATGCCATCATGTTTACATAGTACATACACATCATCTATCTGAATTATGGCATGGCAACCCATTTAATAAAGACATCATATAGTTATATCATCTCATCCTGTTTAGTGTTTACAGTCATCATATTTTGAATTATGGCATTCTATCCGTGAATGTATGTGAATTATGGCATGCCAACCTATTTAATAAACACATTATATAGTTATATCATGTCATCCTGTTTACATAGTCTCATATTTTGAACTATGTCTTTCCATCTTTTTTAGTTAGCCATCATAATGTGAAATTGTGTCATGCTATCCTGTTTAGTTAGCCATCATATATGTGAAATTGTGTCATGCTATCCTGTTTGGTTAGACAACATAAATATGAATTATTTCATGCCCTCTTTTATTCCCCACTATCCATTGCACCTGTCTATCATACAATGTCTATACTTTCAATTACTTTTCTTGTTTATCAGCCATTTGAATTGGAGAGGGTGATGGCAGTATCTAAGGGAGTAACAACACGGTCTTCAGAAAAGATAGTGCTACCAGTTGATGCAGATAGAACCACGGTTGTACTTGCCCAAGGACCAGATCCACCACACATAACCCAGACTCTCACAGATTGTACCCCTACCCAGTTGGACAGAGAACCAGCTACACCCCTTCTAACCCCAACCCCGGCAGATAGTAACCCAGTTCCAGTTGACACAGCACCGTCTCCACCACAGAGCACCCAAACACGAGCAGTTAGTAAGGGAACTGCAGTGCCCAAAGCACGAGGACCACCACTCCGAATCCCAACTCAACGCTTAAAGGAGAAGAAGATTTGTTCTCAGGTCAGGTTCTGTAGCTATGGTTCATACTCCTTTGCCCTTGCATTACTGTATTTACTCATACCAACTATTTTCAAATTTGAAGGATGGAATTGAAACTCCAATGGCGCAACAGGTATGTTTTAAACCTGTTTCTTTAACTGGTTTGCTGTTGTAACCTGCTCTATGTTGATTTCAGTTTCAATTGAATAAACAGTTATGTTCTCATGTCATGCACATTACAAGTGTTGTTATTGCTCTATAGTTTCCCACACTTATACTCTGTCCATTCTATTTTGTCTTGAACAAATATTATTTGAACTGTGTCTCTATCTTGATTTGGCAACAAAAACTAGAATGATATAGACCATAAAGTGACCATGGTACATAGATATATGTTTGTTTCATGTTGTTATCCTGTCCACTTTACTACTGAACTCATTTACCAAAATGAGTTTCATATACAACATGGTAAACATGTGATGTGTCTGCTTGTTTCTCTTTTAGAATGCGGACAAAATATTGGAGAACTGTACCGCGTTATCCAATGGTAAAGGAATTAATGCAGATAATGTTCAAGATAGTGAGACATCCATGTTGGTCTCCAAGAAAGCTGATAAAAACTATCTTGACGACAGTGAGGGAACCCAAAAGTCATGTCTGGATGTAGTGTTCGAGTTACTGGCCACTACTGTTGGCACAAGCTCTTTGAACTCGCTTCCTGAATCAGTTCGTCTTCTTGAGTCTCAACTTCAAGTTGAAAGACATCGATCAGATGTGCTGCGACAGGAAGCCAAAGGACTGAGGAAGTCCCTGTAGAATTCAGATGCATATTTCCTGGTGCAACAGCAAGCGCTAGAGGATTTAAGCGCCAAACAAGAGAAAGTTAATAAGCTTGCTAAGCATCTTGCCAGCATTTTGGGTACCCAAGATATTTTTTCTTGAGATCTTCTAAAGTGGTTTCAGTTCTGGATTTGTTTTGCTGTGGCATTTATTTGCGCTGGTCGCCAACTTTGACAACCAGTGTATATGATATGCTGCTTTGTTCCCTATATTTGCACTGGTGGCAAACTTTGATGCCCAGTGGATGTAATATGTGTAATAGCCGTGATAGCCTAGCGTTAGTTGCTTGCTTATATATTTCCTTGTCTTGTTTATTTGTTTGCTTGTAGTCATTGCAGTTCTTTTTCCGCGGTTTGCTAGTGGCTGCAATAACCTATTTTTAATACTTGGCCACAATAACCATGGGCTAATATTTACTGTAGTGACACTGGGCCTCCTACGGGCCGTAGAAACAGTGGGCCTTCTACGGGCCGTAGAAACAATGGGCCTTCTATGGGCCGTAGAAACAATGGGCCTTCTGCGGGTCATATCATCAATGGGCCTTATGCGGGCTGTATTATCGACTGGCCAAACATGGGCCAAACAGACCGCATTATGGCCGTAAACGGGCTAGAGTTGGAATCACCCGTTCATGGGCCGACCATAACGGTCCATCGTTAATAGGCCGAATTTGATGACGCTACGAAAATGGCCCAACGTATTAACGGACCACAAACGGGCCGACTGTAACCACGGGCTGAATTTGGCCCACAAGCAGAAAACGACAGTAACGGTCCGTAAGTAAACGAATGCTGGAAATGACCCCAAGAATAAATGGGCTCTCAGAAAGCCGAAAGATAAATGGGCTCGAAACGGCCCAGCGGAATAACGGGCCGTTAATGGGTATAAGGTGATACACTGTTCATTATGGGCCAGTTTCACAATGGGCCGTTAATGGGTGTAAAGTGATACATTGTTCATTACGGGCCAGTTTCACCACGGGCCGTTAATAGGCCAAGAGTTACAAAGGGCCTCATATAGGCTGAAAGACGTCATGGGCCATACATGGGCCAAAAGTGAAAACGGGCTGGAATCATATTGGATGGCCCAGTTGATGCTATTGGGCCTAATTCGGATAGGGCGTAAAGGGCCTTGGGTTAGCGGGCTGTAAATGGGCTATATGCGAACATGCCGTTAACAGGCTTTTAATGGGCCGGCCCGCCACCTTTTGACCAAGTCAAACGGGCCGGACTTTTCACAGGAATGGGCCTCTGTTGGGTCGTGCCATGTGTCGAAGTATCATAGGCGCCTTCTGTCCAATGAGTGGATGACATCTGTCCCAACAATGAGCCAACATGTGTTTCCGCCAGCCAATGATGATTCTACACGTGGAAATTTCCCATTGGTCGGGGCTGTTAACGGGTTAACGTGGAAATTTCCTGATAGCTTAACGGCGTTCCGTTACGGTGGATGCCACGTGTCGGCCACCCTTGACGAAAGCACTTCTGTGATGCGCGATTTATCGTCATGGAAGTGGACACTTCCGTGATGATAATTTTGGCTATGTCATGGAACACTTCTATGACAGCACAGGTATGACTATCTTGATTCTGTCATAAATTTTTCATGGATGTACATGCATGACAAAAAACGCGACCTACTGTGACAAACACGTATCATCACGGAAGTGTATTTTTTGTAGTGAATGATTGTATTCCCACCTGCAAAAGAAAAGGGTAGAACGACAACGTCACTGTTTTTTTCACACCAAAAGACCCGGTGTGCCCATTAATATATCAAATCATTATGCTACGCGGTCATAGGAAATTAAGCATATGACACCACCACAACCTTGCTATTGGAGACATTAGAGGAGGGAGGTAACTCAGTCTCCTCTGCTTGTTATTCGACATAAGTAGATCCGATACAAAATTGGAAAGATAGACCGCACAACAGTTATCAAAAGGATAAACAAAACTGACATGAAATTAGGGAATGAAAAATTACCTTCTCATCCTGGGAAACAGTGGTTCTATGAAATCATCCCTCGGACATCTAATATTGTACGTGTGAAGTGAACAACTGTTGTCTTCATTCTTCAGTGATGCAACTAAGATTTAAAATTATTATAGTTTTTTTGTGAGTACACAAATTACGTAGCTACAATTTTTAATTGAAGGAGAAGAAAACGAATTGCAAGAGAAAAGCAACAGGACACCGGCTCCTAGAACTAACGCTACTACTCACACAAGGATGCTACACCTGCTCCTCCAACCAATGATCAAAGTGTCGGGGTACACAAATAGGGGTGTATGTTTCCCCTGTCTTGTGCACGGACAGCAGGCCTCCTCCACGACAACGCCAAGTATCCAAGACAAGGCCAAGCAGAAGATGTAGCTCTTTGAGGAATCAAATGGCGGATCAAGAAGACCAAGACAAGCCAAAGGATCAAGATATCACCAAGGAAAAACCTCCCTTGCCGCGCAGGCGAGCCCGGTCAGGCCGACACCACACTGAAGACAAGTCCCAAGCCCCTCCCCCCCCTCCCCGGCAGGCTTGCCGAGGATGCCAACCCTGCCAAGACACCACCGCTCCACTCCATAGCGACCCCGGTCACTTATCAGTGCGGTGTCGAGCCCCCAAGTGATTAAGTAGTTGTCCTGTGGCACGTGGGAGCCATTCGAGGAGAAGATCCACCCTACATGACACTCGTCCTGAGTTGTGTCAGGCAGGTAGGGCGAAAGACAGCTGAAGTGGCGCGGCAAGGCTTGTCGGGCCATGCCCACAACATGACACTAAGCGATTAATTTAATGCGCACTGCCCTGTCTACAGAGTTAGGTATTATAGCATTGTTTGTTGTCTGATCAGTGCATAATGACCACTTTGCCATTGTGGTTACCCCTTGACCAATAAAAGGAGGGCCGTGGCAACCTTAGAGGGGATTCAGACCTTTATAAACGCATACGCACGTAGCTGCTCTCGTCCCGAGGCGACCTTGCCGGGATAAAGAGATGCGTCTCCACCACGGTCCTTTCATCAACCCACAAAAGCAGGAGTAGGGTTTTATGCCTCGCGGCGGCCCGAACCTGGGTAAGAACTGCATGTGTCATCACCTCCGCTCTTTGTGCATGTTGGCGTTCTGGGAACCAAGGTACCCAGACTTGCCTGCCTGTGGCCCACAGCGTGGCTCCATCAACAACCTGGTATGACCCATCTACAAAGGATATCAAGACAAGACCCTCATGAGGGGCCAAGCCTCCCAAGGCAGACAACGCCAAGACCTCCGGAGGGGGCGACCTCCCTAGGTTGCCTCCTGAGGAATGGAGATTCCAATGCGGGTGCCCAACCTCATGAGGTTGCGGTGACGCAAGCCATGATGACTAAGGCCAGGCGGGCACCGACGGGCACAGACAGGACAGTTTCCTCCTTGGAGCTAAGGTGGCAAGCGCAGGCGCGGGTTCCCAAGGAATTTGGCAAAGGTTTCCATTCTAGTGCAACAAGACCAAGACCACCAGGATGGCAGGACGGATGTCATCGCCGAGCCCACCGCAGCGTCACGGCCAGAAGCTTTGCAGGCGAAGACCAACTTTCATTAGGATAAGATGTACTGCTTGTCCCCTTTCAAATTGGCCACTTTGGAATCCCATCTTGCCTACGTTTTAGGGAAGAGGACCGAGGCCACTATAAATATAGGTTAGCCACCACCATAGGGGGGATCCGATCCGATCCGAACTGAACCTCTCGACTCATTCCCCCACAAGAGCAGACCTTGCGAGGTTGTTCATCCCTTGTACTTGTTCATCCTCAGCCCCTCGTGAGGCAAATCCACCACAAAGTAGGAGTAGGGTCTTACACCGTAAGGTGGCCCGAACATGGGTTAACTGCCGAGTCCATCTTCTTCCTTGTTCATAGAGATAGGTCGAGGGACGACGAGTCGGTTGGGTGGATAGGTTGAGTTATTCGCACATGCCCCAGAATTCGAACCTTTCTTGGGTCCACGGAGCCCTGAATCCGACATTTGGCGCGCCAGGTAGGGGCGTGTCGAAGCATCTCTTCCACCGTTCGCTTCACAGCCGTTATGTCGTTCCTATGGCCGACGCTCGCCGTGTCTCTGTCGAGCGCCTGGCTGCTCATGTTGCCCAGACGGCACCCATGGGCAACGATGCTCCTTGCCGCTCTGCCTCCCCGGTGTCTAACGCCACCATTGACCCTGCTGCCCCCGAATAGCAGGATTCGTCCCCGCCGCCATCTATGTGTCGCGACGGCCGCACGGCGTCTCCATCACCCACTCCGGTCACGACATCGTCTTCTCATGCTCGATGCAGTCCGGCCAACGCACGGGCTCCACTGCTCATGGTGTGTAAGCTTCTGTGCTATTGTCCGGCCAACGACCTCTACGACTGCTGGCTCGCCCGCATCGCCGAGCTCGTCAACGCCGCCGGTGAGGCCCTTGTACTATCTTGTTCGCCTCGTCGTCCACCGTCCTTGGAGGGCGACACGGCTCACGGCACGCCTCCCCTCCTCCTCTACACGGCGTGGATCCTGAGCCCAAGCGTGACGCACCCCAGTGTGACCCGCCGCACGGAGCACTAGCGTGCGATGAAGAAAGCTGTCAGGTGGTGCATCGCCCCAAGGAGATGCGTGCGCACTTCTAGTACCCCCGCATCAAGACCGTGCACCGCTAGAGGCGGTGGCGCGCGGGCGCCAAGACCAAGCTCCTCCCATGCAACTGACCCCTGTGAGTGCGGCAAGCTGTTGTGCTTTCACCTCAGAGCTCCATCATGTCATCTAGCCTGCCAAGTTCAAGCCGGATCTGCCTCTGTGCTACGACGACACCCCCGACCCTGCTGAGTTCCTTTAGCTCTATGAGTTGAGCATCGAGGCGGCAAACGACAATGAGAAAGTCATGGCGAACTGGTTCCCCATGGCCCTCAAGGACGGAGCGCGCTATTGGCTCCTGAACCTCCCGGTGGGGTCGATCTCCTCCTGGGACGAGCTCCGCGAGCGCTTCATCGCCAACTTCCAAGGCACTCGCGACTGCGCCCCTGCAGCAGGCGACCTGTGGTGCATAAAGCAGCAAACGGGCGAGACCTTGCACAAGTACATATAGCGCTTCACAAATGTTCACCTCAAAATCCTGAAGGTGTCGGACGAGCCCATCATTTTGGCATTCTCTAAGGGCGTCCAGGATGTCAAGATAAAGGAGGAGCTTGCCATACACAAGGACTTGTGCTCGGCTCTGGATATGTTCAACATGGCCGCCAGGTGCACGAGGGCAGAGGAAGGTCACCTCTCCCACCTCGAGCTTCCGAAGGTCGATCCTAGAGACAAGAAGGCCAAGGCTAAGGATGTAAAGCGCAAGGGCCCCGCTGTGCTCGTGGGTGAACCTGAGATGAAGCGCGGCTGCGACCACGACAAATCTTCTAGGGGCAACCGCCCATTCTGTGTCTTCCACAATGTCCAGAGCCACAACACCAATGACTGCCAGGAGCTCCAGGCAACTGCGATGGGCGCCTTGGCCGCCAACCTGAGCACAACAACAGTGGCTACGGCCGCAGAGGAGGCCGTGGTGGAGGCCACTGGGACAACCGCGCCCCCACCAAGACCGGCGCGATCAACCTTGTGAGGACTGCTCGCAGGGCCAGCCTCGCGACAGCCCCTAGTCTGACCAGCCCTGCAAGGACCATCCTCAGGGCAATGTAGGCCTTCCTCCGTTGCCGCCTCCAAGGAGAAACAACGACAACCCCCAAGATGATAGGGCTGGGGGCTTCCAAGAGCCACGCACGATTACCTGCATCCTGGGTGGTGCTCAGGGCCACGCCTCTCGTTGCATCTTCAAGAATTTCACTCGCGAGGTGAACACGGCCCTCAACAAGCTTGAGGCGTCGCGTCCCCTCAGGTGGTCCAACTACGCCATCACCTTCGACTCTACGGACCAGCTCAAGTGCTCAGCCGCCGCTGGCATACTCCTGATGCTCCACGGGTCGACCATCAGCAATGTCCTCATCACCAAAACGCTCATCGATGGTGGTGCGGGGCTCAACGTTCTCTCTGTTGAGACGTTTGAAATGCTTCAGGTGCCATACGACCAGCTCCTCCCCACCAAGCCCTTCTCAGGGGTGACCGATGGCTCCACCATCCCTATAGGGTAGATTCGCCTCCCTGTCACCTTCGGCAAGCGCGACAACTACCACACCGAGCTCATCAACTTCGACGTCGCCCACATTCGCCTCTCGTACAATGCCATCCTTGGGTATCCGGCCCTCGCCAAGTTCATGGCGGCAACTCACCACGGCTACAATGTCCTCAAGATGCCAGGAAGTGGTGGTGTCATTACAGTCGCTTGTGACGAAAAGGATGTTGTATGCTCCCTCAAGCGTGCCTACCAAGCTGCGGCGGTAGAGTGCTCAGATGGCGAGGGTGCCACCTGAGGCCATCACCAAGAAGAAGAAGCAGTTCTTCCCCAAGGGCCGTTAAGAGGCTGGGGAGCCCGATGATCGTACCTCAGGCCCCGTGCCCACTGTTGGGGCGCCCTTCCCTCTCACATAGGAAGGCACGCCCGACGCCCCTCTCGGGACGGGCTCGAGGCCTCTCGTCTGGAGGGCCTCTGACCTGACCAGCATCACGAGGGAGGCGTTCGGGCACCACATGGGGGCGTGCATACATGTGCGCCTCTATGAGGAAGGTGCAAGGCGTGAAGCTCCAGGCGCTCAGGAGATCATCACTAAGGCGACTGAGGAGCTTCAGGAGGCGCGAGCCATGCGTGGCGAACGTCATCTTGCATCATACAGTGTAGTTCCCGCCCCTGACATGGGTGGCGAGTTGTGTGTCTACATCAACGTCCCGGGCCTCGATAGGGCTGCCTCCCAGGAGCTCTTCTAGCCGTCTCGCATTGGACGGAGTGGTGGCTGCCCCTGCAGCTACGTCTTCATGCCATTCAGCCTGCTGAACACGGCTGCCTTGCACCTGCGCTACATGCAGGGTGTCCTCGTGGCTCATGAGGACATGCGCGAGGCGGTCTTAACGGAGGAGGTGCCGGAGCCTCGCGAGCCCCGCGAACCTCCGGAGCCTCCCAGGCCTTAGGAGTCGGCTGGCCCATGAGGAGAAATCTCTGCAACATGTGTCTTTAGCTACCCCAATGCTTCTACAATGATGGTTCCAGGTAACGCTTTGGTTTGTTGAGTTGAGGGCGCCCCTCGGGCTGCATTATCCTCAAGCTATTAGGGCCCACCCTTGCAGCCAGTATTGCTTTGCGCATGTATCCGAACTAGCTTTGCCCTTTTATGAATTGCTTAATATTGCAACCTGCATGCCCGGTGCTTCGCCACCATGAATGTTGCATGCCCTCACAAACCCGCCCGCGGCCGCCTCATGATTAAGGACTGGCACGGCGTCTGTGCTCGGGTCCGTCCCTGCAGCGTCGCTACCCAAGTGGCCGAGCTCTGTCTCATGGGCCAGCTCCCATGCATGTCACCTCCTGTGGTCCTTGATGCCTTGTTCTCACATGATCTAATCAAGAGTGGATGAATCAAGGTGTGTGACCCGGTGCCTCACCACCGAGGAAGCCGCGTGCCGGTTGTCTTTCCTTAGGGTTGTTGCATGAGAAGACTGGGCACAGCATTTGTGGTTGGGTCCGTCCCTGCAGAGTCGATAAAACCAACAACTGAGCTTTGTCTGGCGGGCCGGCCCCATTCACGTCACCTCCTGGGGTCGTTGGTGTTTGGCCTTCTCATGCGATGTCCCCCGGAGATTCACTCGGCACAGGACACCTTAACATTTCACAGGTTTCATACAAGTGCCCCTCGCTAAAAATTAGGCGCAACCCGCCTTGAGGTAGGGCCTCGTGAGTCCTGCGCTGGCTCACGAGTGCCTAGATACACCTCCTCTAGTTCTATCGTGCAAACCACGTGTATGAACGGGGATGTACACGCCCCGGAGTCTCCCCCCAAGGGAACTCCAACCCACGCACCAGTGGAAGCCCCATGCTCCGCACTGGCGGACGACACGATCGTGGAGCAACTATGCCCACGCACTAGTGGAAGCCCCGTGCTCCGCGCTGGCTGTCACACCCTGATTTTTGACCCTTTCTTTTTCTTTTGATTTTCTAAGGATTTTGCTTGAGATTTTTGTTTTCGTGGCTATGTGGTCTGGAAACGGAAGAAGATGACCTCTTCTTTCTTTTCCTTGGGAATATTCCTTTTTCTGTTAAAGGAATAACCCAATTTGCCCTAGGTTGTGAAGCAACCTATATTTCTATCACTCCATAAATTCCCAAATAATTACCATAAATTGTTTCGGTCATATATTGCTCAAATAGGTCATAATCCTCCCTTGCCATGATAAAAAATATTCCACCAATATTCATTTTCCTATTCTGCCCTAAATGGCACTTTGTGAAGCAAGTGCTAGTTACCTTTGCCCATTTGACTTCAAACATTTTGGAAACCTTTCCTATCCATATCATTTCCTTATGCCAAATTTCAAGCTTATTTGCCTAGTGAATATTTTCAGTGATCTTCCAAAGTTTCTGTCCAGAAAGAAACTTTCTGAAGGAGGTGCAAGCTAGGCATACCCAAATGAGTTTAAATTTTTGCATGACCTCAATATCATCATATCATAGCTCTCTACCAAATTTGAGATCATGTAACTCATCCATGTGAGCCCAGCTTCAAATCTTTGTTTCTGGTCAGATTTTCAGTTTGTGAGGCAAGTGTATTTTATATTGCTTCATTATTGCTGAAAAGTTTCCAAGACCTTCTCCTATCCATATAACCTATCTCCACAAGATTTGGGCTCATTTAATCAAGCCATTTTCCCTCAAGATTTTTCCTAAGTTTCTGTCCAGAGAGGTGCTTTCTCAAGGAAGTGCCATTTTGGCTTGGCCAAATGCCATGAAATTTTTATGGCAATCTCATATGCCCAAATCATCATGCCATCTCCATTTTCATCCCAAGGCAACAAATTATGTGAGTGCTACTTTCTGGTTTTGTTTCTGGACCAGATTATGCAGTTGAACAACAACTATATTAATTAGTGGTCCAAATCATTTCAAACTTACCAAGATTGTAGTCCTTCTTATCCTAAACACCACTGACATCATTTGTTCCTCAGTGGCCATCACATTTTGCCTGATCACTTGCTCCAAGTTTGTTGCAACAAACTTGTGATGCTTGTTTCTTTCTACTCTCAATGCATGTGACCGTTTCATCAGCTCAGATCTGCTCCATCTTGGAAGGACTTCGCACCAGACACATTTTGGCAGACCGTGTGGCACAGTGTGCACTAGTTCACGCGGTGACCACGAGTCTGGCACGGCAAATACGCGCTCTGGCACCTCTGCCTCTTCCTTCCCGTCTGTGCACTTGTGCCCTCGTCACCTGGCCATGTATGGTGGCTTCCTCGAGATGTCGTCGTCGTTTTGGAGATCTTGCCCCCTCTATTTGCTTCCTCGGTGAGCCGTCCTCGTCGTTGCAAAGTGAGTGCCCGTGGGCATTCGTCTTCTTCCTTCTCTATTTTCTTCCCCCACCATGCGCTTTGGCCTCATCTGCCCCATGATTCATGCCCTCTGCTGCTCCATGTCACCTTCCGTCGACCGAGCTTGACCGCACACGCGTACGCGGCCATGGCTGAACCACGGCCATGCATCCGTGGTCGCCCCCCTCGTCCCCGCCTATTTATAGGCCATCCCAACCCCCTCCGAGCACTCCAAGATCTTCCCCACATCCCCAGCAGCCGCCCGGACCACTTCTTTGAGCTCCAGAAGCCCTTCCAGACACCATGTATGCCATAGCCGCTGATCCTCGCAGGCTAAATTAGCTCTACGTCGAGCCCTCCTCCACTTATTTCCACCACCTAGAGCCTCCACCACCACCCTAGTCCCTTCCCCGAAGCTCTCTGCCTCCTCTCCATGGCCGTGGCGCTGTGCCCGGAGTTGCCCGTGCCTGCCATCCGCCACGGCCGAGGTCGTGCCTGCTCTGGTGCATCTTAGCAAACGCGAGGGGGTCGACCAGGAGCGGCTGGTCGTCCCGAGTCCACTGGTGTGTCGGGCGTCACCAAAGATGGCCCAGGGTGCTGGAACAGCCGCCCGCACTGCGCGGCTGCTCTCTACCTTGCGAACGAAGGAAGAAGGAGGAACAATAACCTGCCAGCGGACAGCACCACCCAGGCGACCCCACCTGGTAGCCACACGAGCGTTGACCCGAGTTGCTGGCGTGGATAAGTGAAAGCATATTCTTCGGAATACGTCTTCCTCCATCGGAAGCGTACTTTGGCTTTGCTTCGACCTAAAATACGCTTTCTCGGTTAGAAAGCGTATTCCCTGGAAAGGCACATTCTGTTTAATCAGCCAGGGACCTGTTTGTGAATACTTTTGTTACACATTGGCCCTTGAGCTCTAAACGATCGTATATTTTCAACCGATTCCAAAGCCTACTTCTTCCTCTCATCGATCCCGTTCTATTCATTTCATTTTCACTATGTTATATCATACTAGAAATGAACTTTATGCCCTTGCCCCTAATCAGCCCCCTCCAAGGGAGAACCTTTTGAGGCGATTCTTTCCACGAGCTTCCCGCACTTCTCCCCGGTGTATCCTTCATCCCCAGGTAAGCCACAACAGCCACTTGCATGATAGCCATGCAGTAGCCATGGTTTCTACTTGAATATTTGATAAACGTCTCCCCATTATATGCCTACTTGTTTGCTACTACTGTCGTTGTTTCGGTTATGCTCGTGGATTCATGTTCACCTTCATGATATTTTCCAGTGCATCTTGTTATCTTTTAATACTTGCTATACCATGTTCACATGTCATGCTTGGCAGCAATACATACTGGTAGTAGTGATGTTCGTTCTGATGCATGCTTACTGTCTGTTATCCAGTACCGTTGTTATGCATGTTTGCTTTTCATCTAGATGGTTATATGCTTACTTGGTAGTATTACCGTTATGTTCCTGCATGGTAGTTATTTCCGATGCTAGTGGTCATGTTATGCTATGAGTAGTGTTATACTTGTGATATTCATGCTCGTCAGTATGCCATGCTCATTCGGATATATTGTTGTTGATATGCTTGATGATTATGTTGCACCCCCATACTTATGTTGATATCATGCATTATAGTTGCATCTTGTTATTTTAATATGGCTCAGCATATTGCATTCAAGTTTAACCGCACTTAAATGAACTTGAACAATTGTTGGATGAGTTATGGTGCCACCAAATCGAGCTGACCAGTGCAGCCACACTTGACTTATGGGGGGTACTAACTAGGTCTATTGTCATGCCTCTCGCCGGTGCCTCCAACGAGGAAAGGTTAGGTGCGCGCGCTGCCCTAGCCCGATAGGCGGCAATAACCTTGTGTGCCCATTATTGTGATTGGTATACCATTGTCCCTGTTTGGGACCGTTTATATTTTGCCACGACTGTGGCCATTGGAGGTCACGAGTTGACATGGGGCCACCCAGGACTTAGCCCAAAGGGGAGTTTGTCGGAGTGGCCGGGAGAGTGTGATGGCAATAGATTAGTTTTGTCGGAATGGCATTGGTCCACCCGAATGGAAGCACGAGGCCATGGGTTTCGTGGTGTGCGTACGTACTAACCTCTGCAGATTGTGTTTAATCTATCGATAGCCACGCCCGCGGATATGGGCCCAGTTCGTAGTCAGTCACACTACAGGTCAACAGTAATAATAATAATTTGATTAATAACAACCCTCGTTCGATGATAAGAGAAGTTGGTTGATCTTTCTATGATCGCGAGAGGATCACGGTGGTATCGAGGATACCGAGGTTGGTGGATATTTGTGGTGTTACGCGAGAATCACTGGTAAAGGCCAAGCTCCTTGTGGTCATGTAATGATTACTATGGTATTGTTAATACCAAGCATGATTGGATCCTATGATGATCATGTGATGTCCGCGATGGTAAGTGATGCATGTGATGGTTACGAGGTAACATCCAATCAGAGTAAGTTGGTGCATGATAATGTTAACATGTTGCATGCTAGTGTCATCTTGTTCATATGTTCATGTCATGCTCTTATTGGTTTAGTGGTATCATGTTCACCTTTTTCAAGCCATGTTGTTCTGATAGTATCATGTTAATCCTTGTTAACTTGTAATTGCCATGATAGTATCATGTCATGCTCTTTATTGCTCTTCGTTGCTGTGAGCTTGCAAGTACATTCAATGTACTGACCTGGCATATTATGCCAGTTTGTAGGTCATGCTGGATTTGAGTGCTTGTTTGTCGTGGATCCCTTGTTTGTGAGCTAGGATAAGCGTTCCAGTCAGAGTCCCTGCAAAGTGGATTTCATCATCGTCGTTGTTCTCCGCTGCTAGATTTATTTCGCTGCTTCGTGTTGTTCTGCTGCTTGCATAGAGCATCCATGTCAGGCGTAGTGTCACCTTGCCGATGTAATCCCTTGTATCCTTATAGATTGTAATAAAGAGTTGATTTGTTCTATGCTAAGAAGTGCCATATTCCACAAGACTTCTCCTTGATCTCTGGGCTGGAATATGGGGTGTTCCGGTTTCTCTGAGCCGGGGTGCCACACTGGCGGACGACACGGTCGAGGAGCGGCTATGCCCATGCTAAAGTGGAAGCACCATGCTCCATGTTGGTGAATAAACAACTGAGGGCACCCTAGCGGCTGCAACAACCTTAGGAGGGCTTGTAGGCCCGATGTCCGGTCCCACTATGCCGCTTTCCTTATGGGAGGCCCGTGCAAGGGGGCTCGGCATGGGGGCTTCGCTCAGGCCACGCCTAGTGCACGCCACCTTATCTGGTTTTCTTGTGTCCCACCTAGGCAAAATCTGGTGACGAAAGGTATGGAGGACTCTGGATTGGCTCAGACGTTGATCACATTTCCTTTATGAGGGTTGTTCATACGTCAAGAGGGACCCCTAAGCATCGCGACTGAGGGCCTCACTTGTCATGTAGCCCCTCACCCCTTGGCCTCTTCCAGGTGATCCGGACGCCCCAACGGCAATTGAGGTATGCGCGGTGTCGGGCCCTGCCGACGCAGAACACTAAGGCAAACAAGAAGGAAACCGAGCACGGAAAAGAGATCGCGGAGTCCCGACAAGTTATTACAAAACATAATGTTCCACAAGTTCAGACAAAAGTTCCTACGCCTCCGCGAGGCGCGATAAATGTTGCAGGGTCAAACTAGGAAGAAGCACTGCCACCGCCCTGGCCACTGTTGTCGTCCGCCTTGGCCGTTGGAAGCCCGTCGTCGATGACGCTGCCACCATCTTCGCCACCGCTGGCCTCCGCTGTCAGGGCTGCGGGGTCGGGGATGCAGAGGAACTTCCCCAGCAGGGTGGCCACCTGCCCCTTCACGGCCTCAGCGGCAGCAGTGCAGGACTCAAGATCCAACAGCTCGATTAGTGTGCTGAGATCGAAGCCTGGGTCCCGGAGGTGGAGGTCGCTGAAGACGCGCGTCGCGACCGCGGTGAAGAGCAAGCGGCACTCCCCCTCGATCCAGGAGTCCACTCCAATGATGGCACCTTCTAGTGCCTTAACAAGTTGGGGAAGAAGCCCGGCAAGGCCGTCCTCAGGGGTTGCTGTCGGATATCGGGTTCCGGCAAAACCCTTAAGGTTCAAACTCTAGGGTGCGCACGAAGATCTTCTCCCTACCAATCCACGCCCATGACCTCGCCGCGATTCTAAGCTAACACGATGAACAACACAAGGGACTCAAGGTTTATACTGGTTCAGGCCACCATTGTGGTGTAATACCCTACTCCAGTGTGTGGTGTGTGGATTGCCTCTTGGGCTGATAATGAACACTACAAGAGGAAGAACAGCCTCGCGAGGAGAGGTGTTCTTGTGCTGGGATGAGGTGTGTATGAACTAAATCCTCTCCCTTTTCTACGGTGGTGGATAGTCCTATTTATAGAGGCCCTGGTCCTCTTCCCAAATATTGAGCGGGAAGGGATTCCACAATGGCGGGATTTGAAAGGGGACAGCCAGTACAAGCTATCCTGACTAAAGGTGGTCTTCGATTGCCAAAGGCAGTGGCGATGACGCTGTCTTGGGCTCCACGGTGACCTTCTCCTGCCGTCCTACTGGTCTTGGTCTCATTGCACCGATATGGAAAGCTTTGCCTGATGCCTTGGTACTCCGCACCTGCGCTTGCCCCCTTTGCACCAAAGAGAAAACGAGGACACTGCTCTGGCTGGCGCCCGCCTGGTCTTGATCGTCATGGCTTGTGTCATGTGCACCTCACGAGGTACCCCGCGCCTTGATCTCACAGCCTCCTCGCGAGCATGCCTGGTGAGGCCGCCCCTGGGGAGGCCTTGCGTCATCCGCCCCGCGAGTCTTGGCCCCTCGCGACGGTCTTGAACTTGGGTTGATGAAGACGGGCCATACTGGGCCCCTGCTGAGCCATGCCGCAGGCCGCAGGCAGGCAAGTCTGGATACCCCCATATACAGAATGCCGACAGTAGCCCGCGGGCCCAAGGCACGCTCGGACTTGGCTTGGGAGCGAAGCCAAAGGGCAAGTGCGGAGCACCGCGGGCCCCAACAGCCTGCGACCTTGGTTAATGCGTCGTGACTTGATTGGACGTGGGTGTCTCCACTACACCATGCTACCTCGGTAGCTGCCCGATTTGACGAGTGTCTGCTGCATGCAAAAAAGAGTCATCATTACCTGTGATCATGGAGGCCGACGGTTGGCCTCCTCTGGACTATAAGTACGGGGAGGCATGAGCCCCCGTTGTCCATCTCTCCTTGCTCCTCCTACTTCTTCTCTCTTGCTCCTCCTTCGCTCTTGACGCCAATAGCACCGATCCGCCGGTTCTCAGCCGAAGAGAATGGAAAGGCCCCCTGGGGGGCCTGACCCGCTCCCGCCGAAGAAACGACTGGTCCCACGCTGCCGCGACGAGGTCGCTTGGCCGGAGATGACGACGCCTTGGTACGAGCGACCACCTCATGAGTTCCCACTACCCCTACACCGGGACAAGGGCCCTGGAGGAGACAGCGAGTGTCGCCACCCACGTCACAGGCAAGGTCGATGAGCCATGGCGGCGCGCGCCGTCGCTCCTGGAGTCCACGCCGCGGACTCCTCTCGTGACCTTATGCTCCATGGCACGATACCTCCAAGCACCTGGATCCGCTTCCATCCATTCTTAGCCTTCGAGATGCCGCCGAGGGGACCTCTCGAGCTTTGGCTGCAGCACGCCGACTGCGGGGCCCCGGCGACCGGAGGGGAGGTTGAGGTCATCGCTCCGGGCAAGATCTTCATGACCCGAGGCTAGGGCGAGATTGCCCAGGTCTACCAAACAGGGGGTGCCCCCATGATTCACTTTGAATACGATGGCGCCTCCTTGATGCTCTTCAAGGTCTTCGACACAGAAGGCGACCGACTGGAGTGCTGCCCCAGAGGAGGCAGTCAGGGCACCGATGTGGCAAGGGCTAGGCATGCCACCCGCTTCCCCAATGGCTCCTCAGGCAGCAGCGGCAATACTTGGGAGTCCAGCGACTCTTTCGAGCTCCTCGTGACTCCGGAGATGAGCGACGACAGCTACGTGCCCCCGAGCTCATGTCATGCCCGGAACAAGGCGGCTGCATCAGGACGCCAGCGCAGCTGATCTGGATGAGGTTGGCACCGGCCTCCTGTGGCCCACTGTTGATGATGGTGTCGACCATGGAGGCACGTGTAGTTAGGGCTCCTTAGGATTCACATCTTTTGTTCCCTACGAGGAATCGAGAAAATACCCCGTGGGGGCATGTAAAGGGTCCGTGAAATCTTTTGTCGATATTAACCTTATTATGAAACGGTGCGAATGCCTGTCCTGTCCCGGCTTGGTTCCCCCTTTCTAATCTCGCAACAACTCGGTGCTCTACGCTGACAGGTCCCGGTCCCCAGGCAGGCTTCAACCGTCGCTGTTATGCCAGGTCACGATGCCGTGGTCAAGGCCAGGAGGTGAGCGGCCCGAGGTCCAGTAAGAGCCCCCGAGGCGCGATGCTCAGGAAGTCCCCTTTAGTGCACAAGCAGCCGCCGAGAGATGAGAAAGGAAGGCAATGTTGCCGTCACGAAGCCACATTAGGTGGAGATTCTGTGTCGCATCAATTAGCTATCGCAGGCGCGAAACTTATCTCGAAGGCATGGAGTCGTTCCATCACGTTGCGTCGGACTTGGACGTCGGCAGCCCAGATGTAGCTGGGTTAGGCCTTCACGAGTCTCTCCTCTCTCCCCGACACCCTCCTTGGTGCTCTACGTCCTTAGGTCCCGACCCTTGAGCGAGCTCAGCTGTCGCTGGTATGCCAGGTAGTGATGCCATGGACAAGGCCAGGGGTCAGGGCTGGAGAGCCAGTAAGAGCTCCTGAGTCGCGATGCTCAGGAGCCCCCCTTCTACCATGCAAGCGGATCGCGCGGGAAAGAAAGAGAAAGATCATGGTGCCACCCGTTGTTGACCTCAGGGGGGTCCTGTAAACCAACACGAGAGAAGCACAAGTTGCCATTATGATTGTCAGCCGGCCATTGGTTGCTCCGAGAGAGTGGTGAGGTTACTGAGGGCCTGGTGAGGTGACGCTTGCGGGGCTGCCGCGGGCCAGAGCTCGACCACCCAGATTTGTCGGCATTGCAGGGACGGACCCATGCACAAGCGTCATGCTAGTCTAAGCAGTTCCAAAGGTAGGTGTCAATCGAGCAGGCGATAACCATAGGCAGGTTAAGCATGAAAGGCAAATCAGCTTAGATAAAATCAGGAGTAATACATGCCACTGGGTCAGGTCGGAGTGGCTTAGGGGATGATGCAGCCCGAGGGGCGCCCCCTAGCTAGGTAAACTAAAGGCATAAGCAAAACGGATACATGTCGCAGGGGAAGACCCACGCGACCTGGGAATAATGTAGCCCTGAGGGCGCTCCTAGCTGAAATGAACTCGAAAGATGTCACCTGACACCGTTGTAGAGGGGTGTGTTGGAGTAGCTGGAGATGCGCGGTGAAGAGATCGGCCCTCATGAGCCAACTAAGCCCTGAGCCTCGGGAGGCTCCGGGGGTCCAGGTGGTTCCCTGAGGATCGTCCCCATTTCTGCCAGGACCTCATGGTGCTTGGCCTCCTGAGCCGCTAGAATGCTCCCCAGAAGGTGGAGTAGCGGCCACGTTTGGCAGGCTAAAGGGCATGCGAACATAGTTGTGCGGAGGACCCTCGCGACATCCCACGTGCGAAGGGCAAAGGCGCTCCTGACACGTGGCCCAGTTGATCCCAGACGCGCAGCCCGCCATCCTCGCCTGGATGGGGAGCTACGCCAGGCAGGCGGCGATCGCCGCGTATGACTCTTGATTCCTGAAGCTCCTGAGTGATCTTGGTGATGAACTCCTGAGGGTTGGGCCTTCCTTTCCCCATGCCTTCCTGAGGGAAACGTGTTGCGAAGCACGCCTCCAAGTGGTGCCCGAGCGCCTCCCTCATGATCTTGGCAAAGTCTGAGGCCCTCCAGAAGAGAGCCCCTGAGCCCTGCCCGAGGAGGGCACCGGGCGCGCCTTCCTATGTGATGGAGGGAGGCGCCCCTTGCACGGGCGCAGATCTTGATGCGATGCCTCCGGAGATGCCAACCTCGAGAGACCTTGAGTCGGGCAATGTTTTCTTCTTCTTGGGAACTACCTCAGGAGGGTTCTCGCTCTTGTAGTCTGGGTCCTCAATTGAGGCAGCTTGAAAGGCATGCTCGAGCGAGCACACCGCATCCTTTTCTTCACAGGGGACTGTGATGATTCCGCCGATTCCTGGCATCTTGAGGACATTGTAGCCATGGTGGGTCACCGCCATGAACTTGTCCAGGGCCAGATACCCAAGGATGGCATTGTATGGCAGGCGGATATGGGCGACGTCGAAGTCGATGAGCTCGGTACGGTAGTTGTTGCGCTGTCTGAAAGTGACAGGGAGGCAGACCTGCCCTATCGGGTTGGTGGAGCCGTCAGTAACTCCGGAAAAAGGCTTGGTAGGCTAGAGTTGATCATATGGAACTTGAAGGATGTCGAACATCTTGACGGACAGGATGTTGAGGCCTGCACTGCCGTCGATTAGGGTCCTGTGACCTGCACGTAGTTGATGACTGGTGAACAAAGCATTGGCAGGACGCCAGCTATGGCCGCACACTTGAGTTGGTCTACTGAGCTGAAAGTGATGGCGCACATGGACCATCTGAGTGGGCGCATGGCCTTGAGCTTGGGGAGGACTGCGCTCACCTCGCGAGCAAACTGCTTGAAGATGCGCTGAGAGGCTAGGGCATGGGCATCGCCCAAGATGCAAGAGACAGCACGTGGCTCCTGGAAGCCCCCAACCCTCTCGTCATGGTGGTGGTCATCATTCCTCCTTGGCAGTGGCAGCGGAGGAAGACCTGCGTTGCCCTGCGGGCGGTCCTTGCGAGGCTGATCCCTCCAGGCTCCCTCATGAGGTTGGTCCTGCCAACAATCCTCGCGAGGTCGGTCACACCACTCCTGGCGAGGGCCTCGGTCATCCCATCATCCTCCACCTCTTTCTCCTCCTTGTCCGTAGCCCCGGTTGTTACGCTCGGGGCATCGACCGATGCGTCCTACTCAAATGGCTCTGAGATCCTGGCATTCGTTGGTGTTGTGGGTGTAGAGGTTGTGGTAGGCGCAGAATCGGCTACCCTTGGACGACTCCGGCTGGTCCCTGCCGCGCTTCGTGTCCGGTTCTGCTGCGAGCACGGCTGCTCCCTTGCGCTTCACGTCCTTGGCCTTGGTCTTCTTCTCTTCTGGGTCAGCAGCTGGAAGCTCGAGGAGGGAGAGGCGTCCATCCTGAGCTCTTGCGCACTTGGTCGCCAGGTTGAACAGCTCCAGAGACGTGCACAGATCCTCGTGGATGGCGAGATCCTCCTTCATATTGACATCACGGACACCATCGGAAAACGCTGAGATGATGGCCTCCTCTATCACCCTGGGAATCTTGAGGTGAGCGTTGTTGAAGCGCTGGATGTACTTCTGTAGGGTCTCTCCAGGCTGCTGCTTGATGCGGCGCAGGTCACACACGGCAGGAGGGTGGTCGCGAGTGCCCTGGAAGTTGGCGATGAAGCGGTTGCACATCTCGTCCCAAGAGGAGATCAAGCCGGGAGGCAGGTTTAGGAGCCAGGTGCGGGCATTGTCCTTGAGCACCATGGGAAACCAGTTTGCCATGACCTTTTCGTCTCTGCCTGCCGCCTCGATGCCCAGCTCATAGAGCTGCAGGTACTCCACAGGGTCAGTGGTTCCGTCGTAGCGAGGAGGCAGGTCCGGCTTGAACTTGCCGGGCCAGGCGACTCTACGCGGCTCAGTGGTGAAGGCGCGGCGGCCTTCCATGGCCACCAGAGCTTTTTGCACACGCGGGCCCTGCTCTTGATGGTTCTCACGCGCTGCCGCCTGTGGCAGCACGGGGTCTTGGCATGCTGGTGCAGGGACGCGGTCTTGCCATGCTGATGCAAGGAGCAAGTGAGCGCCTTCTTGAGGCCGAGGGATTTATTGACAGCTTCTTTCTTGCTGCGCGGGCACTGGACGCGGTGGGTCGCGTCCAGGAGCCGCACGCCTTGGAGCCAGGGCACCTTCTTGGGGAGGAGGTGGCGGAGGCACCCCCTGAGCCGCATCGCCCATGCAGGACGGAGGGTGAGGCAGCGAGAGGGACGATGCAGGAGAGCCCCCTGCGGCGCTGACAAGCTCGGTGAAGCGAGCGAACCACTCCTCGTAGAGGTCGTCGACGGGGCGGTAGTGGAAGAGCTCACGTGCTAGGAGCAACGCGGCCTGTGCGTCCGTGGGGGCACGACGAGCGTGAGATGACGAACCAGCTGGGGTCAGCGATGGAGTGGCGGTGCGGCCTTCCCGCCGCACTGAGGGGTGCAGCGAAGATGCTTGCTGCTTGTTCCCCGCCGGGCCGGTGGCGGCGTGGGCGGCAGACGATGGAGAACGACGAGGAGACCCACCGACGGGAGCTGTTTGGGCGACGTGCACGGCGAGAGCAGCCCGGCGCTCGGCGCGAGATCAGCGAGCATCTGCCATGCATGCGACAAAGCGATGGGACGTAGATTAACGGAGAAAAGATTCCAGCGCACCCCTACCTAGCGCGCTAAATGTAAGATATCGGGTTCCGGCAAAACCCTTAAGGTTTGAACTCTGGGGTGCGCATGAATATCTTCTCCTTACCGATCCACGCCCACGACCTCACCGCGATTCAAAGCTAACACGATGAACAACACAAGGGATGCAAGGTTTATACTAGTTCGGGCCACCATTGTGGTGTAATACCCTACTCCAGTGTGTGGTGTGTGGATTGCCTCTTCGGCTGATGATGAACAGTACAAGGGGAAGAACAGCCTCGCGAGGAGAGGTGTTCTTCTGCTGGGATGAGGTGTGGATGAACTGGATCCTCTCCCTTTGCTACGGTGGTGGCTAGTCCTATTTATAGAGGCCCTGGTCCTCTTCCCAAATATTGAGTGGGAAGGGATTCCACAACGACGGGATTTGAAAGGGGACAACCAGTACAAGCTATCCTGACTAAAGGTGGTATTCGACTACCAAAGGCACTGGCGATGACGATGTCTTGGGCTCCACGGTGACCTTCGTCCTGCCATCCTGCTGGTCTTGGTCTCGTTGCACCGATATGGAAACCTTTGCCTGATGCCTTGGCACTCCGCGCCTGCTCTTGCCCCCTTCGCACCAAAGAGGAAACGAGGACACTGCGTTGGCTGATGCCCGCCTGGTCTTGATCGTCATGGCTTGCATCATGTGCACCTCGCGAGGTACCCCACACCTTGATCTCTCCGCCTCCTCGCGAGCATGCCTGGTGAGGCCCTCCCTGGGGAGGCCTTGTGGCGTCCGCCCCACGAGGCCTGGCCCCTCATGAGGGTCTTGAACTTGGGTTGATGAAGACTTGCCATACTGGGCCCCTGCTGAGCCACGCCGCAGGCCGCAGGCAGGCAAGTCTGGATACCCACATATCCAGAACGCCGACAGTCGCCAACGGCTTTTTGTACCCTCCCCCGCAGATGGAGCGCAGCACCTCGTGAGACTTGAACTCAAGGTTGAGGAAGGTCGCGCGATCCACAACGACTATCCTCTCGGCGGTAGCAAGAGCCTTCTCCCTGGCCTCCAGCTAGGACATCGCCTCAGAGACATGTGATACGTCCATTTTGTGTCATGCTTTTATATCGATATTTATTGCATTATGGGCTGTTATTACACGTTATATCACAATACTTATGCCTATTCTCTTTTATTTTATAAGGTTTACATAAAAGGGAGAATGCCGGCAGCTGGAATTCTGGGCTGGAAAAGGAGAAAATATTAGAGACATATTCTGCACAACTCCAAAAGTCCTGAAACTCCACGAAAGTTATTTTTGGAATTAATAAAAAATACTGAGCGGACAAAATACCATAGGGGGCCACCCTCTGTCCACGAGGGTGGGGGGCGCGCCCTACCCCCTTGGGCGTGCCCCCTGCCTGATGGGCCCCCTGGCAGCCCACTGGTGGCCGTCTTCTGCTATATGAAGTCTTTTACCCTGGAAAAAATCATAAGCAAGCTTTCGGGACGAGACTCCGCCGCCACGAGGCGGAACCAATCTAGGGCTCTGACGGAGCTGTTCTACCGGGGAAACATCCCTCTGGGAGGGGGAAATCGAAGCCATCGTCATCACCAACAATCCTCTCAGTGGGAGGGGGTCAATCTCCATCAACATCTTCACCAGCACCATCTCCTCTCAAACCCTAGTTCATCTCTTGTACTCAATCTTTGTCTCAAACCTTGGATTGGTACATGTGGGTTGCTAGTAGTGTTGATTACTCCTTGTAGTTGATGTTAGTTGGTTTATTCAGTGGAAGATCATATGTTCAGATCCTATATGCATATTAATACCCCTCTAATTATGAACATGAATATGATTTGTGAGTAGTTACGTTTGTTCCTAAGGACATGGGAGAAGTCTTGCTATAAGTAGTCATGTGAATTTGGTATTCGTTTGATATTTTGATGAGATGTATGTTGTCTCTCCTCTAGTGGTGTTATGTGAACATCGACTACATGACACTTCACCATTATTTGGGCCTAGAGGAAGGCATTGGGAACTAATAAGTAGATGATGGGTTACTAGAGTGACAGAAGCTTAAACCCTAGTTTATGTGTTGCTTCGTAAGGGGCTGATTTGGATCCATATGTTTCATGCTATGGTTAGGTTTACCTTAATACTTCTTTTGTAGTTGCGGACGCTTGCAATAGGGGTTAATCATAAGTGGGATGCTTGTCCAAGAAAGGGCAGTACTCAAGCACCAGTCCACCCACATACCAAATTATCAAAGTAACGAACGCGAATCATATGAGCGTGATGAAAACTAGCTTGACGATAATTCCCATGTGTCCTCGGTAGCACTTTTCTCTATATAAGAACTTGTCCAGGCTTGTCCTTTGCTACAAAAAGGATTGGGCCACCTCGCTGCACCTTATTTACTTTCATTACTTCTTACCCATTAAAAATTACCTTATCACAAAACTATCTGTTACCGATAATTCCAGTGCTTGCAGAGAAAACCTTACTGAAAACCGCTTGTCATTTCCTTCCACTCCTCATTGGGTTCGACACTCTTACTTATCGGAAGGACTACGATAGATCCCCTACACTTGTGGGTCATCAAGACTCTTTTCTGGCGCCGTTGTCGGGGAGTGAAGCACCTTTGGTAAGTGGGAATTAGTAAGGAAAAAATTATATAGTGTGCAGAAATTTACTATCACTTGTTACTATGGAACATAATCCTTTGAGGGGCTTGTTCGGGGTATCTCACCAGCAGAGCAAAGAGTTGCTCCTCAACCTACTGAACCTACTGAAAATGTTTACTTTGAAATTCCTTTGGGTATGGTAGAGAAACTGCTAGCTAATCCTTTTACATGAAATGGAACATTGCATCCCGACTTGCACCTAATCTATGTGGATGAAGTCTATGGATTATTTAAGCTTGCAGGTATACCCGAGGATGTTATCAAGAAGAAGTTCTTCCCTTTATCTTTGAATGGAGAGGCATTGACATGGTTTAGGCTATGTGATGATATGGGATCATGGAACTACAACCGATTGAAATTGGAATTTCATCAGAAGTTTTATCATATGCATCTTGTTCATCGTGATTGTAATTACATATATAATTTTTGGCCTCGTGAAGGAGAAAGCATCGCTCAAGCTTGGGGGAGGCTTAAGTCAATGTTATATTCGTGCCCCAATCATGAGCTCTCAAGAGAAATGATTATTCAAAAAAATTATGCTCGGCTTTCTCTCAACAATCGCTCCATGCTCGATACTTCTTGTACTGGTTCTTTTATGATGAAGACTATTGAATTAAGATGGGATTTATTGGAAAGAATTAAACGCAACTCTAAAGATTGGGATCTCGACGAAGGTAAGGAGTCAGGTATGACACCTAAGTTTGATTGTGTTAAATCTTTTATGGATATCGATGCTTTTCATGAATTTAGCACTAAATATGGACTTGACTCTGAGATAGTAGCTTCTTTCTGTGAATCATTTGCTACTCATGTTGACCTCCCTAAGGAGAAATGGTTTATATATAATCCTCCCACTGAAGTAAAAGTAGTTGCACCTATTATAGTTGTAGAAAAGACTATCACTTATAATGATCCTATTGTTCCTACTACTTATATCGATTCCCTATTAGGATAAAGGATCATGCTAAAGCTTCAACTGTGGTTCGTAAGAGTAATACTAGAACACCTACACCGCCTGAGTAAATTAAAGTTGAACCTAGTATTGCTATGGTTAAATATCTCTTGGCTGATAATATTGATGGGCATGTTATTTACTTCTGTGATGAAGCTGCTAGAATTGCTAGACCCGATTCTAAGAATAAACATAGACCTGTTGTAGGCATGCCTATTATTTTTGTTAAAATAGGAGATCATTGTTATCATGGCTTATGTGATATGGGTGCTAGTGCTAGTGCAATACCTCATTCCTTATACAAAGAAATTATGCATGATATTGCACCTGCTGAGATAGAAGAAATTGATGTTACAATTAAGCTTGCCAATAGAGATACCATTTCACTTGTTGGGATTGTTAGAGATGTTGAAGTCTTGTGTGGGAAAGTTAAATATCCTGCTGATATTCTTGTTCTTGGTTCCCCACAAGATAGCTTTTGTCCCATCATATTTGGTAGACCCTTCTTGAATACTATTAATGCTAGGATAGATTGCGAAAAGGATGTTGTTACGATTGGTTTAGGGAATATGTCTCATGAGTTTAATTTTGCTAAATTTCATAGACAACCCCATGATAAAGAATTGCCTAGTAAGGATGAAATTATTGGTCTTGCTTCTATTGTCGTTCCTCCTAATGATCCTTTAGAACAATATTTGCTAGACCATGAAAATGATATGTTTATGAATGAAAGAAGGGAGATAGATGAAGAATTCTTTAAACAGAGACCTATTCTGAAACACAACTTGCCTGTTGAAATTCTAGGGGATCCTCCACCACCCAAGGGTGATCCCGCGTTTGAGCTTAAACCACTACCTGATACTCTTAAATATGCTTATCTTGATGAAAAGCAGATATATCCTGTTATTATTAGTGCTAACCTTTCAGAGCAGGAAGAGGAGAAATTATTGAAAACTCTGAAGAAGCACTGTGCTGCTATTGGATATACTCTTGATGATCTTAAGGGCATTAGTCCCACTCTATGCCAACACAAAATAAAATTGGGGAAAGACGCCAAACCAGTTAGTGATCACCAATGGCGGTTAAATCCTAAGATGAATGAAGTGGTAAGAAAAGAAATACTAAAGCTCATGGAAGCAGGTATAATTTATCATGTTATTGATAGTCAGTGGGTAAGTCCTATTCGTTGTGTCCCTAAGAAGGGAGGTATTACTGTCGTTCCTAATGATAAAGATGAATTGATCCCACAAAGAATTGTTAAAGGTTATAGGATGGTAATTGATTTCCGCAAATTAAATAAAGCTACTAAGAAGGATCACTACCCTTTACCCTTTATTGATCAAATGTTAGAAAGATTATCCAAACATACACATTTTTTCTTTCTAGATGGTTACTCTGGTTTCTCCCAAATACCTGTGTCAGCAGAGGATCAGGAAAAGACCACTCTTACTTTCCCTTTCGGTACTTTTGCTTATAGACGTATGCCTTTTGGTTTATGTAATGCACCTGCTATCTTTCAAAGATGCATGATGGCTATATTCTCTGACTTTTGTGAAAACATTGTTAAGGTTTTCATGGATGATTTCTCTGTTTATGGATCTTCTTTTGATGATTGCTTGAGCAACCTTGATCGAGTTTTGTAGAGATGCGAAGATACTAGTCTTGTCTTGAATTGGGAAAAGTGCCACTTTATGGTTAATAAAGGTATTGTCTTGGGGCATAAAATTTCTGAAAGAGGTATTGAAGTTGATAAAGCTAAAGTTGATGCTATTGAAAAGAGGCCATGTCCCAAGGACATTAAAGGTATAAGAAGTTTCCTTGGTCATGCCGGTTTTTATAGGAGGCTCATTAAGAACTTTTCTAAAATTTCCAGGCCTCTGACTAATTTCTTGTCCTCTGACTAATCCGGTTTTTATTGGCCTACTCTCTTCAAGGATGCCCGTAAGTTTGTCTTGTCTTGCGATGAATGTCAAAGAATTGGTAGTATTAGTAGACGTCAAGAAATGCCTATGAATTATACTCTTGTTATTGAACCATTTTGTAACATCCCAAATTTTCAATTTGGAATGTTATACATAGATCATCATTCCATATCATATTTTATTGCATTTTGGTTGATCCTAGAAATTCTAAGCAACTCAAGGACCCACGGAGAGAGCTGGGGATTTCGTTATTTTCATATTTAAGTTTTCTCAAATTTTAAAAACAGGATCATTTGGTTTTAATCATTTTTCTCTCAAAAATATTTCCAATACTAAAATAAAAGAGAGGAGATAAAATGACTTCTCCAAAATAAAGAAATATTGGAGGAAAAATATTAAAATCAAATAAGAATTTTATTTGGACTTTTATTGCTATTTTATTTGAATTAGGAAAAAATACATTTTTCAAAATTGCATTAGAGGCCCAAATAAATGTTCACTTTGTCCGCAATATTATTAGAGGACCGTCAAAATTTCTTTCAGGATTTTTGGACTCCGTTGAGTATTTCTTTTATTTGTTTTTCCGTGCGTTAGTTTATTTAAAAAAAGGCTAACCGACCTAACCGGCCCGTGCCCGAGCCGGACACTAGCCCGGCCGGCCTTTATAAGGGGCCGAGGCCGACCCCACCAGCCCAAGTCACCGCCCTCACCAACCCTAATCCTAGCCGCGCCGCGCAGCCGCCGCCGCCACTCCCGCGCCACCCACCGCCGCCCTCGCCGCCGCCGACCACCGCCGACGCCGCCAGAGTAACCGCCCGCCGCTGCCGCTCCCGCTACCGCTGACCCTGCCAGCCGAGGTAGCCGCCGCCGCCGCCGGTTTTCTCGGAAAAACCAATCGGTTCTTTTTTCGAAACCCTAGATCTGTTTTTTTAGATCGGTTCGATTTTTTCAGTTTAGTTAAATAGCGGACGTTCGTCCGTATGTTCGTTTCAATGAACGTTGTTCGTCAGTTAATCGTAGATAGCGAACATTCATTCGTTAGCCTGTTCGTCTCGTTTTATTTTCCAGGGTTTTTCCGCGATTATTTTCGATCGCGATTCCTGCCCTAATCTTCGATCTAGTATAACTTTTCGCCCGTTTGTCCGTTTTAGATGAAACAAGCGCCTAGATCTTCATTTCGAAGCTCTCTTTCTGTTTAACCAACTTGAACAAGATTTTGGTACTGTAAAATTTGACTTTAGTCCAGATTATTAATTGGATCTTGTTTCTTTCGTAGTTTGAGTTTCGTTGCTCTGTTTGATTTGATTCTTTTTGCAAACCGGAGTTCTTCAGTTGAACTTTCTGGTTAGATCTTCTTATTTGAGTTTTACCCATGCATTTAGTTGAGTGCTTTTGTACGTTATTGTTTGTTTGTGATAGAATTCCCGGAGTGCGAAGCGTGCTACTACGAGTCTCTAGGTTTTGCGGATCATCAGCAAGGCAAGTAACAATTTGATCATACCCCTTTATTACCCAGTTTTTATGCATTAGATACAATCCTCAAACATTGCATGGTTAGGATCTGAATAACATGTGGGTTTGGGAAGTACATGATGAGGTAGAACCTATTACCATGTTTATTATCAAACCTTTGGGAGTTACTTCTACGTTATGCTCAGGATTGCTACGCTATGCTCATACACGTGGATTGGGTGAGTGTATCCATGACAGATGTGAGTATTGTTAATTAATGGTTAACTTAAGGTGGCTACTTAAATGCACATATGGGTGGATTGGTTGTGGGCGCCTAGAGAATCTAGTGTTGTCCTGGGATATCCCGGAGTACTCGTGTGATCATCCTAAGGCTTGCCAGCCAGGCTCAAAGGGATCATAAGATTGTTGATGCTAGAAACTTCTGTGTGCATCCACAAGCTATTATGGGCTCTAACATAGTTGAGTATGTTGTGTGACCTCTCTCAGTGGTAGACTAGCAGATGTAGGGGATGTAGGTGGTACTGTCTACCCAGAGTAAAGAGTTAATGCTTCTGAAAGACTGTGTCTTGGTCATCCATTTATCAAACACCATGTAGTGCAAGAAATCCAACAGAGGAGATCGAGTCTTGTGGGGAAAAGTGTGCAAACCTATGCAGAGTGTACAAACTAATCATGGTTAGCCGTGTCCCCGGTTATGGACATCTTGAGTATCTGGTTATTGGATTATCATGTTGATCTCATCACTTTAAATTAATTTTGTTGGGTAATTGATGATGCTTAATTGGGATTGAGTTGGAGGAACCTTCCCAATGTTTAACAACCACCATGATAGTTAAATAGAATTTATTCCTTTTTTGTAGGGAAAAATTGGCTTTATGCAAAACTATAACCATAGAGCTTTCCACCAGCCATACATGCATGTAGTGATAGCATTTATTCTATTCATTTACTCTATGTATTACGTTGCCAGCATATTCCATGTGCTGACCTGTTTCGGGCTGTAACATATCATGTTGCAGACTTTCCAGACGACGAGTAAGGATGCCATAGGTCGTTGTCGTTCACTCAGCTATGCCGTTGGAGTTGATGGACTCACTTTATCTTCCAAGCTTTTCGATGTTATCGTATTTAGATGGCCTTAAGCCATATTATTATAATAAGTTCTCTTTTGAGACATTCGATGTAATAAGTGTGTGATTGAAACTCTGTTATAAATCCTCGAGTACTGTGCACGTCAGCATTACCGATCCAGGGATGACACTGATGCACAAAGACTTGACCGTTTGAGGTCTGGTCGCTACAAGATGGTATCAGAGCACAACTGCCTATAGGACACACTACAAAAAAAAGACACATCCGTGACATTTTGGGCCAAACGAAAAAAATTTATGTCATACATATGACACTTCTATGACGATAATTGTGACAAAACCCGGTATCATCATAGATGTGGTGGGCTCCTACTTCGATGACAAAAAATCATGATAGAAAATGGGCTTTTCGTCCTGGGCGGGTCGGAGACGCAGCTGCATGACATTCTTTGGGCCGCCCATGACGGAAAAAAACGTGATAGAAGCGAGGGGGAGGAAAATTTTGGGGAGTTGCCAGTTACGGTGGGAGGTCGGGGGTGGAGCGATGCGCGTTTCTCTCGTACGTACGCGTGTGTGTACGAGGCGTTGGCTCTAACTGAAGCCGAGCGAGGCGTTGGGCTCTAACTGAACCCGAGCGATTGCACTGCAGGCTACGCGTTACTGAACCCGAGCGATCGATCGATGGCTGTTAACTAAACCCGATGGAGCGATTCCTTTGCTACTGCTGCTAACAGAAGCCGGTCGATGCTGCCTCTAGGATGAACAGTGAGCTTTGCGGGGGGGTTGGATGAACAGTGAGCGGTGGCGTTGCCTCTAGATGAACAGGAACCCGTGGTGTGGAGGTCTGGATGAACAGTAGACGGTGGATGGGTGGTTGAACAGGACCCGTGGTGTGGAGGGCTGGATGAACGGTAGACGGTGGAGGGGTGCCCATGGATGGGTGGTTCAACAGTAGCCGGTGGAGTAGCGCGCGGTGGAGGCTGGATGAACAGGAGCCCGTGGAGGCTGGAGGAGGTCGACGGTCCTCCGTGGAGGCTGGAGGAGGTCGACGGTGGAGATGAACAGTATCTCGTGGGGTCCCGTTTTGCGGTACGCCACACCCCTCCCCCCTGTTTCGACTATAGCGCTCCAACACAAGTCCGTTTCGTCCGTTTTGCGGTACGCCACACCCCTCCCGATAAACAGGACCCCCATTTCGACCGTAGGAGGTCCGTTTCGTCCGTTTTGCGGTATGCCACACCCCTCCCGATCAACAGGACCCCCGTTTCGACTATAGGAGGTTCGTTTCCTCCATTTTGTGGTATGCCAGGCCCCTCCCAATCAACAGGACCCTGTTTCGAACATGGTCGGTCGAACACAAGGTCGTTTCCTCCGTTGTGCGGTACGCCAGGCCTCGTTTCCATCGCCTGTTCCGTCCAAGCCCTCTCGATGAACACGACCACGCATTCCGTTCCGACCTAGCCGGTTGGCTCCCCATGAACACGACAACGATGTTGTTTCTCCGTTCCGACCTAGCCATGCAGGTATGCGCGAGTAGTCGTTCGAGACCCTGCCCGTATGTGCGTACGTGGCCGTATTTTCTTTCTTGCACCCTCGCCGATGTATGTACGTGTACATGCCACATGCGCGCCTCTACTACGACACGTGCGCGCCTCTACATCTACGACACGTGCGCGCCTCTACATCGACCAGTATGTACGTGCACGTTTGCGACCAGAATGACAACGCTACGTATGCTTCGACCAGGTGGGTCCCGACTGTCAGGCACTTCCTTGCGTGCGAACATGTAGCTGGTGGGTCCCAGCAATCAGGGGGCGAATCGTTTTTTTGCGGACGCACTTCCTTGCGTGCAAAGGTGTAGTTGGTGGGTCCCAGCAGTCAGGGGGGAAACGTTTTTTTCGCGAAATATGGTGGCCCGTCCGGTGGGTCCCCGCTGTCAGGTGGAGGAATAATTATTTTGTGCGTAATAAGGAGGCACTTCCTTGCTGCGGCCGTGGACCCAGCTGTCAGCGTCTCCAGATACAGTCCACGTCCAATGGAAGTCGTTCCTTGACCACGTTGACCACGCCGTGCCGAGAGCACCAGGGCGGTGGACGATGGCGAGGCCTAGGAAGGGGACGACGGGGAGCCGGGGAAGACGCGGCAGTGGAAGCCCGCTCGGAGAGGAGTACAAGGGTTCACTGGTTCGGCTGCGGTGTGAGGCTATCGTCGCCGCAGGGCCTGGCCAGCGGTGGGAATAGTAGGGGGCGGTGAGGCCTCCGCGGCAGCACATCCGGCCATGGGAAGCAAGAGCATGCGGCACGACCGGCGCTGCTTTGGGCGGCTGGAGCAAGAATACCAGAGGTTGAAGAAGCACTACGGCCGTTGGATGGACATCGTACAGTCACTGGAGCTAGAATCGTTTATATTAACTAAGTTGACAAATCCCTTCGTCCCCGTCAACTTATCAGGCCCACAAGTCAGCCTCCCACCAAGGTGGGTCCCAGCTAGCAGGGGGTATTCATTTTTTTGTGCGTAATAAGGAGGCACTTTCAGTGGGTCCGAGCTGACAGCAGGGGGAACGTTTTTTTCGCGAAATGCGGTGGACCGTCAGGTGGGTCCCACCAATCAGGGGCAAACGTATTTTTCGCGAAATACTGGTGGCCTGTCCGCTGGGTCCCTGCTGTCAGGTGGAGGAATAATTATTTTCTACATAATAAGGAGGCACTTCCTTGCGGCTGCCGTGGACCCAGCTGTCAGCCTCTTCACGTACAGTATTCTTCCGATGGAATTCGGTCATTGACCACATTGACCACGCCGCGCCGAGAGCACCACGGCGGTGAACGACGACGAGGTCTAGGAAGGGGACGACGCGGAGCCGGGGAAGACACGGGAGTGGATTCCCACGCGGAGAGGAGTACAAGGGTTCACTGGTTCGGCTGCGTTGTCGTCGCTGTAGAATAACAGCGGTTGTGGGTGAGTGGAGTGGAGGGATGGCCTGGCCAGCGGTGAGAATAGTATGGAGGTGGTGAGGCCTCCGCCACAGCACAGCCGACCACGGGAGGCAGGAGCAGGTGGCACGACCGGTGCTGCTTTGGGCAGCTGGAGCAAGAAGACAAGTGGTTGAAGAAGCACTACGGCCGTTGGATGGACATCGTACGGTCACTAGAGCTAGAATCGTTTATATTGACTAAGTTGACAAAGCCCTCCGTCCCCGTCAACTTAGTAGGCCCACAAGTCAGCTTCCCACCAAGGTGAGTCCCAGCTAGCAGGGGGAGTATTCATTTTTTTGTGCGTAATAAATAGGCACTTCCGGTGGGTCCAAGCTGACAGCGGGGGGAACATTTTTTCGTGAAATACGGTGGCCCGTCCGGTGGGTACCAGCAGTCAGGGGGGAGACGTTTTTTCATGAAATAAGGTGGCCCGTTCGGCGGGTCCCTGCTGTCAGGTGGAGGAATAATTATTTTGCGCGTAATAAGGAGGCACTTCCTTGCGGCCGCCGTGGACCCAGCTGTCAGCCTCTCCACGTGCAGTACTCTTCTGATGGAAGTCGATCGTTGACCACGTGGTCCACGCCACACCGAGAGCACCAGGGCGGTGGACGACGGAGACGCCTAGGAAGGGGATGACGCGGAGCCGGGGAAGACGCAGCAGTGGAAGCCCGCGCGGAGAGGAGTATGAGGGTTCACTGGTTCGGCTGCAGTGTGAGGCTGTCGTCGCCGCAGAATAACAGGGGGTGTGGGTGAGTGGAGGGATGGCCTGGCCAGCGGTGGGAGTAGTATGGGGGCGGTGAGGCCTCCGCGGCAGCACAGCCGGCCACGGGAGGCAGGAGCAGGCGGCACGACCGGCGCTGCTTTGGGCGGCTGGACCAAGAAGACCAGAGGTTGAAGAAGCACTATGGCCGTCGGATGGACATCGTACGGTCACTGAAGCTAGAATCGTTTATATTGACTAAGCTGACAAAGCCCTTTGTATGCTCCTACTTAGTAGGCCCACAGGTCAGCCTCCGAAACGGTGCGCCCCAGATGTCAGGGGGAGGAATCATTTTTTGGGCGGCCGAAGCTAACAATATCCGAGATTGAAAAAGAAGCACGACATCCGTTGGATAGACATCCAACGGCCACTGCTGCTAGAACCGTGTGTTGACTATAATAAGTTGACAAAGCCTTGCATACGCGTCAATTTATTTTTTTAGGGGACGCATCACTTAGTAGGCCCACAAGTGTGTGGCAGAGAACTTGTAGCCCATTTGCATTTTGTAAGAATGTACAGCCCATTTTTGAATTCTAATGGAATTTACAACAGCCCATTTACAGTTTGTTAAAAGTACAGCCCATTTTCTAGCTAGGACAATGATTAATAATTTCAACCAACCGTTGAAGACAGAATTCAATAAAATTTCCCACATTTTGATGGGATCCGAAATATTTTTATCCCGAAATTTCTATTCAGATTAAATATAAATTTGTATTACGTAAAAATCCAACGAAAAATTACGCGCACAACAATGAAAATTTAAGATTTTCAAAATCCATAAATAATATTTTATAAACTAATTTCGTGTTTGGTGCATTTTTTTATAGTTACTACCTAGTTTTTATAAGTACATCCCATTTATTATTTTTAAAGCCCATTTTCCTGTTAAGCCTAATGCATCCCTCCTAGGAAAGATTTGCAGCACAGCAGGGCGGAGAATAACAAGTTGACCTTGCCTGGGTATTCCTCAAAAAGACGTATAGCTAGGCTAGCCATTTTCATCTTGAAAAAAGTAGTATCTAGGCTGGATATCTGGCTTGGGCTAGACGGGCCACAGCCCGCCCAGTTAATACCCTGCTCTCCTTTGAACAACAATGAAATCATCGCCAAGAAAAACTCTGCAGTGCTCACGCCTCAAAAACACAAATACTGCTCGAGCTGCTTGGTCCCAGCTGTCGGCCGCACCATGTGCAATTCTCTCGTTTATATTGACTACATAAGTTGATAATGGTGTGGGACTGTGTTGTCAGGAAACCAGGAGAAAGCAAAAAAAATATAATTGTACATAATAAGGAGGCAGTTGCGTACGTACGGCTATGGCCCTAGTGGGTCCCTAGTGTCATCCAGTCAAAATAAAGTCATCTCCTGAATCCTCATGTTCGTTGACCATGTTAACAATGCTCGGCGCCACAGCGAGCGCAACAACTCGAAGGACAACGAGGGCCTCGCGGGCCCTATGGAGGTATGATACAGCGCCCGCTGCTCATTCAGGAAGCCAGGATCATCGGACACCTATGAGCACCTTCGAGAAACTGAGACGGCATGAAATAGTAAGGCCGCGCTTGGGAGCTCTGGTTTATTTCAAACCTGTATTAACATACAAGTGTAATTTACTCGTCATCGGAAGGCCCGAGGTCTGTAAGTTAAACTGGCGGGTTATGCGTGTAATTTGAGAGACCAGTGTATATTTTATGAGCATTGCTATATGGACGACATTACCAGACGATACATGCACGACGTGTGTATCATGCCATCCATGGGCAAGGCTGAAATAGCAGCTAACGGCTGGATTAGCAGTCGTCCGAGTGTCGTTCAGCGTTTTTATCGTGTGTGAAGTACTTCCGATATTTTACTAGTTGAAATCGACCAACCAAGCGCCTTCGCCCGAGACCATCTGCTTTAATTTACAAGCGGTTTTGGTTGGAAAACGACGATCCAATCACGGCCTAATATCATGACTTGGTCGGAAGATCATATGGTTTCACGTCTAACCTACCCGACATGTCGTATAGGCTATGAATGAAACATCAGACGTTGAACTTCTTACGCACGGAAACAACAGAAGAGGATGATCTTCTTAACAAGCAAATCACTGGCATTAGATCAACATGCAAAACAATACGAAGCATTATTCTCAGGAGGCACGGTGAACAGCTCGTGATGCCGCATGCCACAACATTCCAAGCTCAACTTTGCAATCAAACACAAGGCCTGGCATTACATAGACAATATTCAGAACAAACTCTTAACACAGGAATATCTCAGCAGAGTAACAATTTACTTCTAAACTGAACACGAGAATAGGAAAAACCACTCGATGCTGCTCACAGCAAGGGCATCCCACTCGAAACTATCAAATGCATGTCTTCTGGCTAACATCAATGAGCAAATTTTGACAAGGTTTTCCAATTCCAATATTGAAAGTGCTAGTTATCGACTAGAGGGGGGTGAATAGGCGATTTTTATGAAAGTCTTCAAAACATGGAAGTTTCGAAGACAAACAATAGAAACAACCTAATTGATATGCAGCGGAAGATAAACTACAACAAGCAAGCCATAATCAAGTATGCAATAGCATTAACATTCGAAGATTAATAGCAGCTAGGTAGTAGGATCAGGATGGAAGATAGTATGAAGCCAATCAACAATAGTAGTCAAGCAATGAAGTCAATCAGATAAGACGATAAGCGATGACTTCACGAAAACAAACTCAAAGTAAAGGAGGGAAGAGATAGAACCAGTTGCTTGTTGAAGACACAGGATTTGTTGGACCAGTTCCAGTTGCTGTGACAACTGTACGTCTGGTTGGGGAGGCTGAGATTCAACTCAGAAGACCGTGTCTTCACCTTATTCCCCTTGAGCTAAGGACACTTAGTCCTCGCCCAATCACTCTGGTAAGTCTTCAAGGTAGACTTCCAAACCTTCACAGACTCCGTTCACCCGGCAATCCACAATGACTCTTGGATGCTCAGAACGAGACGCCTAACCGGCTGGAGGATACACAATCCTCAAGTGTAATAAGTCTTCAGGTCACACAGACAGAAAGACTTCAGTGATGCCTAACACTCTTTGGCTCTGGGTGTTTGGGCTTTGTCCTCGCAAGGATTTCTCTCTCTCAAATGCTTCGAGGTGGGTTGCTCTCAAACAACAAAAGTCGTATATTAACTCTGAGCAGCCACCAATTTATGGTGTAGGGGGTGTGCTATTTATAGCCACTAGGCAACCCGACCTGATTTGTACGAAATGACCCTGGGTCACTAAGGAACTGACACGTGTTCCAACGGTCAGATTTCAAACACACACGGCAACTTTACTTGGGCTACAAGCAAAGCTGACTCATCCAACTCTGGATAAGATTTGCTCTCATTGTCTTCGCTCGAAGACATAGGATTTGGGTTGAGCATCACTTCAGTCACTCTGACTTAGTTCACTTGGACCCCACTTAACAGTACGGTGGTTCCTATGACTCAACAAAGAAGAAAAGGAAACAACGAAACCACATAGTCTTCGTGCTCCATAGTCTTCACGCAATGTCTTCTCATGTCATAGTCTTCAATATGAATATCTTCTCATACCACCATTGTCGTCAATGTCTTCATACATTTTTAGGGGTCATCTCCGGTAGGTAAACCGAATCATTGAGGGACACTACCTGCGTTATCCTGCAATTCTCACAAACGCATTAGTCCCTCAACCAACTTTGTCGTCAATACTCCAAAACCAACTAGGGGTGGCACTAGATGCACTTAAAATCTCCCCCTTTTTGGTGATTGATATCAAACTGTTGAAGTTTTCAACGGGGATAAAGTATGTGAAATTGTAAAGGATAGGAATTTGTCTTCATAAGTAGCAAGGGCTCCCCCTGAAGATGTGCATATAAATAATTTTTCTTTTGGAATGCAAATGCACATGGCAGGTTGTACTTGTGGAGATCCACTTCAACTTATGAAGATAATTCATCATGCATGAAATGATATAGCATATAGGATGACATGCATAATGAAAAATGGACGTCTGCAGGATGATCTAAGTGCAGAAGTTATCATCGCACATTGAAATGCAAATAAGTAGCAGACGACCATCAAGTTTAAGTGTTACAACTCAGAGAACCAAATGTTTCAAAACGCAAGAGTTGTAAGCACGAGGCAAAATATGACGCAACCGCCCATATGAACCCTCTTGAAGACTATCAACTCATACGCTTCTCCCCCTTTTGTCAGTAATGACCAAAAAGGTTTGAAGACATAGAACATCTACTCATCTTCTTGATGAGTAGGTGAAGCAGCAGGGTTGTTGTCGTTGGGTGGCGGTGCAGATGAACTTGGTGCAGTGTCGATGCGCACAGTAGTAGTAGGAGGTGGTGAAGTAGCATCATCTTCATCATTGATCACTCTGGCATTTACTGTTGCCGTGGAGGAAGAATATCCAGAGTCTTCAAGAGATGGAGTTCTTCGTAAGACAGCATTCCATGGAGGAGTGGAGTCAAACTGAAATATTTCATTTAAGCCATCGTCTTGAAGATCTGCTTCAACACTAAGCATGGTCTAACTCTTCCATGATCGCCGGCAAGTTTCGTGAGCAACAAAGGCATTCTTGGTGGCAAGGTTGCGAATGCGATTTACATCCACCAAGAGGCTTTGCATCTGTCTCTTGAGCCAAAAGTGATGTTTATCCTGTTTCTGATGAAGGGCCACAAGAAGTTCTCAATCATTTAGAACGCGAGAATGCTTCCGAGGCCTTTGGGCATTGGTGCTGTCAGTGGCTTCCGTAGGTGCTCAATGAGGCAGAAGAGTGTTTCCAGCCAATGGATAGATTCGTGTAGCTGCTTGAACACCTTCAATGGGTTGAGTGAAGCTTTGGTGCTCGGCATTCTGAAGACAGAGAGGCTTCTTGGCAGGGTCAGGATATATAGCTTCAACTGACATATCAACCTCAGGTAGAAAAATCACATGATTGCGAGCAGAAGGTTGATAGTTGACAGTAGAGTGTCGCTTTATGAGGCGCATGACCCATGGAGCATAAAACTTCAGACCAAAGAGATCAGAGCCGGAGGCAGCAAGTTGTCTGATGAAGAAATCTTGTGCATTGAAGCTGATGCCATTGAAAATGTAGAACACCAAAGTGTTCATAGCTCCTTCAAGCTTTGCCGCTGATGAATGTCCTTTGATAGGCCATAGAGTCCGCCTGATGATGTGATATATGGTGCGTGGCAGATACTCAAGGTCTTCAACAAAGAACTTTGTTGGATATTCAGCGTCACGGGGCAAAGGCTTCATCATGCTCAGCATCTGACTCATATTGGGTTCAGGCCTATGAAAGATGCTTTTCAAGGCATTGCGATGATGTTGACAGCCAGGTTCATAGAGTTCTCCGGGAATGGATAGGCCTGTAAGCTCGATGCTATCCATAGCTTTGGCTTCATGATGAACGTTTCCGGTCATCCACTCGAGAACCCAAGTCTTCGTATCTCTGTTGTAGCCGCGAATGTGCAGTGTGGCACAGAATTGAAGCAATAGTTCTTCATTCCAGTGTTCTTTATCTGTGACAAAACTGAGCAGCCCAGCATCACGAAAGCAGTCAAGTGCTTCTTCTAAGCAGGGGAGTCCAGTAATGGCTTCAGTGTCGAGGCGCATATGAGGGAAGATGCGCCCTTGATCATACAAAACACAGGAGTAATAGCTTCGCTGCTGATGACTCCAGAACCGATCTGATGCAATTCTTGGCTTCGTGTAGGGGTTCTTCGAGCTATCAAAGAATGTGTTGTGGCTCTTGAAGCCATTAGCATTGAAGGACCCTGGTGAATTTGCAGTACCTAGAAACCTTGGTAGTCTTGGCTTGGGCTTCTGGACTTGAGGCCTATGCTCAACATGATAGTCAAATTGAGGACCAGAGACATTAGGCGGAGGGACCACAACGGGCCATCTAACTCTTGTTAGCTCTCCGTGGTTATATGCCTACTCAATTGTATAGGGCCTTGGTGGCGGAGCAGGAGCAGTGGCAGCAACTGAGGCTTCAAGCTGCACAACAGGTGCTTCAGAAGCAGTAGCCTCACTATCTTCAGGTGCAGTGGCCGCATTAGCTTTAGGCACACTGGTTGTTGCAAGCTCCACATTAGCTTCAGCCATGACAATGTCATCGGCTTCACTTGCATTGGTTTTGGCAGCTTCAGGATTTTCAACCTCCACTAGAGGAGCTGGAGGGTCAGGCATTGACACGTTCACTTCATGAACTATTTCTTCAGGAATGGGGGGAGTAGAGACACGTTCTTCTTGACGTTCTTCATCGGCTGATGCAGCCGGATTTTCTTCAGCAGCAGGTGCTTCAGACGCAGAGACATTCACAGCAGGAGTGGCTACAGAAAACACTTGACGTGCAACAGGTTGATGATGCACTTCTCCTTCTGGAACGCTCGGAAGAGGAGCTTGAGGCCTTGGTCCTTTGCAAAGCCTTTGAAGTACTGGCGACGCTTTTGGAGATGGAGTAGGCAGGCCCTCATCCTCTTCAGCTTGTACAGATGTTGTGACTTGTTGTTGTTGGGGAGTGTTGGGGGGTCTTGTTCTTGCGGGCGATCAGCCCATGAATCATCCTGTGCAATTAGCATCAGAGGACGACCAATGCTGATGAGTTCGCTGTTCGTACGAACAGGCGATGATACCACATTGTATTCGATCTGAGGAAGAACTTCATCATCTTCAACATTGTCATGATGACCAATGTCTTCAGCAGCGGTGGGTTCAGCTACTGGAATATCTTCAACTTCAGGAGCCTCTATGGAAGCAGGCTCATGTACAGTCATGTGAAGTTCTTGGGATGCAGATGCAGGATGAATCACTGAGATGGGTTCAACAAAAAGGGGCTCTGTGGGAGCAGCCCGATTCTTCTTGGTCTTGCGCTTCTTCTTGGAGGGAGCGGCATCAGAGGCTTCAGTATTCTTCCTCTTTCTGGCTTCGGCCTCTGCAGCCCTCGTCTTCTTCTGTTCTGAAGTGGTTGTGGTGACCTTTGGCTTCGAGCCAGTCATGCTACTTGGGAAGATAATGCGTGGAGCTTCTTGGCTTGAAGGCGTAGGCTGATCAGCAGGAAGCTTCTTATTTTTCTTTGCTGCCATCCTGGGGTCAATGTCAGGACGGCCAAGTGACTTGCGCTTCTCAGCCTCATTGTAGGCAAGCACACACTTATCAGCCAAACTCTTCACGCGCTCACGAGAGCCTTGAGCTTCTTGGCGCTTCTTCAGAAAAGCTTCTTTAAGCTCATGCAGCATGACCTTAAAGTTCCTGACGTCTTGAACACTCAGCTTGGCCACATGCTTCTTGAATTGAGCCTTCTCATAATCAATCTTGTTCTTGAGCTCAACGATTCGTTGAGCGAGAGCCAGCTCAGAAGCAATGGCTCCATTGAAAGAGACGCTGAGGCCAATTGGAAGCTGTAAATCTTCAAAGCTGACATTTGGGGTGTCGAACCACTCATTAATGAAATTGTGGATGATGGCCACATCAAAGAGAGGCAAATTGCTGAAGATTTCTGCTTCTTCCTTGCTCTTTATCAGCTGCTCAAGAGCATCATCCGCAAGATCTTCATCACTTGATAGATCAATGGGTTCCTCACGCAGAATAGCAGCAGGAGTCAGAGCTTGATCAGTATGTCTGACAAGTTGTCTTTTCTTCTCCGTCTTCTTGGAGATACGAGATTGATCTTCAGACTGCACACTGGCTTCAGGAGGTGCAGTGGCCAATGGCTTCACACGAGAAGCTTTTGGAGGTGCGGCTGATGATGAAACCTTAACCTTCTTTGGCTTCTTCGGCCTTGGAGTAGGAGCGGGGGCTTCATCAGAATCAGCATCATTGTTGGGATGATCCACTCTGGCACCATGAACCAAGACGTAGGAGATGAGACCATCAAGGTTTGCAAAGGGGCCAATTCTATTCTCCTCAGCTTCACGTGTCCCATCCTCATGGGGAGCAGAGGGACCAGGATTGAAGTCTAATCCCCATGACTTCTTGTTTTCCTTTGCTGAAGACATAGCAAACTGGAAGTTGTGCTTGAAGAGATTGTCGTCGCGACACCAGAGCAATGATGATGGGTCGGCTTCTTCAGGCTGTGGCCCACGGACCATGCAAGGATAGAATTCTTGCGCAAGGGCTTTAGCTTTGTTCTTGGGGGGAGGCCTCGATAGAGAATATCACCCCAAGGGCTCTTGATAGCATATTTCTCTGCGTACTCCTGGGTGACGAACTTGTACTTATACCACTGTTCAGCCCAATAGCGTCGAATCCATTGGATTCGAGTCTTGCGCTGGTTGTAATCTTCTTCTGGATCTGTTTTATACATTTCTGCCAGATCCTCGAGCAGATCCTTTGAAGTTCCCCCACGACGCTGTCTGCCACCCTTCCTTGCTGATTTTTCTGCAGCCATGAACTTCAAGCTGAATGGCTTCAATATGTTCAGAGGCTTCAGAGATTTACGCTTGCTGGTCAAACATGAACTGGCTTCAGGAGAATTGACATGATGCTATAAGTATTCTGCAAACGAATGCAGACTATGAGAACCAAGGGATTCTCCCACGGACATGTACCTGTGACAGCATTAGAGATGCGAGGGAAGGGGAAGAGGTCATATGCATTCTCAGAAGATTTTGAAGATAAATCAGTTTGAAGACATTGACCTCATGATGCGAAGACATTCACTTATATGTGGTGAGTTGGTTCTAGATTTGTACCAATCCGTGAATAAGTACAAGTGAGGAATCAAACTAGATAGGAAATCTAAGTGAATAGACTAGGCATTATGAGATGCAGACAGAATAGATCTAACATTGAGTAGGCAGAAACCACTTTGGTAAGTAGGATGAATCTATGAAGATCAAAAAGGTGGTAAAAATAGAGTTATAATTACCGCACGACAAACTGCTAGATGGGAAGAATGAGAGACCGAGCAGTTCAGCCCACCGTGCCCTAACTTGGCGACGGAGGACACCTACGGCGATGACAGAGAGGACGATGTCCGCGGCCGGCGTGAGGACGGCGTCGGAGAAGTCGCGGCAGCTAAGCGCTTCATCGCCGGCGTCGTCGCGAGCTAGCGGTGGCGCTAGGGTTTTGACGGAGGTGGAGAGGTGGAAGAAGGATTTCTTTACCGCAGGGGACAAGTATTTATAAGTAGGTGAGAGACATAGCACAATTACGCTGGTGCCCCTGGCGGTTCACATTTGAGGGGTACGTGGCAAGCATGCAACATACTTAGAATTGTCCCACGTTCCCATGCCCGCCAGGCATGTCGGAGAGTTGTTCCGGCTTCTCCGGATTTCAACAATAAAGATAGGTCATTTAAAAAATATTTAATGTTTGTCTCTTTGTCTTCTGCTGACTAGGACGCAGAGAAGACATTCGACAGTTTCAATAGAATGCATATGATTTGGACAGATAGAGTTTGAGATAGGAAGCATAGAGAGGTTAGGGTCCGATCACATTCACTTAGTTCAAAAGATTCAACTTGAAGACATAGCTATAAGTGAATGCTGTAGAGGACAGAATGCTAGTGTGTGTGTGTGTGTGTGTGTGTGTATATATATATATATATATATATATATGCCATCAAATCATCATAGCGCAGTAAATCATGAAGATAAATTGAAACTGAAGACAAACCAAATGTGAAGTCTTTGCAAAAGTAACGCCATGAGAGAAACACTTCAAATAGAGAATTTTGGTGGTGGCGTTACCCACCGTATAGGAAGTATTAGACCCAGACACGGCGCACAATTATCGTGGTGCTCCGAAGTCAAATTCCATGTTAATGTATTCACACTCAGAGTGTAAATCTTCATTGATTAAAGATAAACATTACTTTGTGTGTTGCACATCTAAGTCATCAACATGCACAAGTGTTAGGATGTGTGCCTGATCACAGGACATTCGAGGATTCCAAGATATTTAGCTCACACCGTAACTTGCAAAACCTTTTCTCATCCAAGGGCTTTGTGAAGATATCTGCCAGTTGCTCTTCAGTGTTGACATGCATGATATCTATATCTTTCTTCATAACATGATCTCTGAGAAAGTGATGACGTATTTCAATGTGCTTTGTCTTCGAGTGCTGGACTGGATTGTTGGCAATCTTGATGGCACTTTCGTTGTCGCAGAAGAGAGGGACTTGCTTCAGATCAATGCCATAGTCCTTGAGAGTTTGCTTCATCCACAGAAGCTGAGCACAACAAGATCCAGCGGCAATGTATTTAGATTCAGCAGTTGAGAGTGACACACAGTTCTGCTTCTTTGAAGACCAACAGACAAGTGATCGACCAAGAAAATGACATGTGCCTGATGTTGACTTGCGATCCACCTTGTCACCAGCATAATCAGCATCCGAGAATCCAACCAGATCAAACCTTGAGCCCTTTGGATACCATAATCCGAGTGTTGGGGTGTAAGCCAAATATCTAAGAATTCGCTTCACAGCTAAGTGATGCGATTCCTTTGGTGCCGCTTGGAATCGAGCACACATGCAAACACTAAGCATAATATCTGGCCTAGATGCACATAGGTAAAGTAAAGAACCAATCATGGAACGGTATACCTTTTGATCGAACTCTTTACCATTGTCGTCGGGACCAAGATGATGTTTGGCTGGCATTGGCGTCGTGTAACCTTTGCAATCTTGCATGCCAAACTTCTTCAGGCAATCTTTGAGATATTTTTCTTGAGATATGAACATGCCATTTCTTTGTTGACAGATTTGAAGACCAAGGAAGAACTTCAGCTCACCCATCATGGACATCTGATATTGCTCTTGCATCATGTACCCAAACTCATCACTGTACTTCTGGTTGGTGCAGCCGAAGATTATGTCATCCACATATATTTGGCACACAAACAGTTCACCATCATATGTCTTCGTGAAGAGTGTGGGATCGAGGGATCCGGGTTTGAAGCCTTTGCTCTTCAGGTAGTCTTTGATTGTATCATACCAGGCACGAGGAGCTTGTTTGAGGCCATACAGTGCTTTGTTCAGTTTGTACACCATATCAGGATGTTTTGGATCTTCAAAGCCAGGTGGTTGTGCAACATATACTTCTTCTTCAATCTTGCCATTGAGAAATGCACTCTTTACATCCATTTGATATAGCAAGATGTTGTGATGATTTGCATAGGCTAGCAGTATGCGAATGGCTTCTAGCCTAGCAACAGGAGCAAATGTTTCATCGAAGTCAATTCCTTCAAATTGAGTATATCCTTGAGCCACAAGACGTGCTTTGTTTCTGACGACTTGACCATGCTCATCTTGCTTGTTTCGATATATCCACTTTGTTCCAATAATGTTATGCTTGCGAGGGTCAGGTCGCTTGACAAGTTCCCAAACATTATCCAGCTTGAATTGTTGAAGTTCTTCTTGCATGGCTTGAATCCATTCAGGTTCCATAAAAGCTTCAGCAACTTTCTTGGGTTCCGATATTGACACAAATGAAAAGTGCCCACAGAAGTTTGCTAACTGTGTTGCTCTTGAGCGAGTAAGCGGACCAGGCGCATTGATGTTGTCAATTATCTTCTCAATTTGTACTTCATTTGCAACACGAGGATGAACTGGACGAAGACCTTGCTCATGCTGATCATTGTCATCATTGGAAGTATTGTCTTCGGTCTGAGCATTGTCTTCAGGTTGGTTTGGTGCAGAAATGATAAGTTCCTCTTCAGGTTGTGCTTTAGAGGGCATGATCTCACCAGTTCCCATCAACTTGATAGATTCACAGGAAGGAGCTTCATCAAGTGTACTTGGCAAAATTTCTCTTTGTGAACCATTGGTTTCATCAAATCGCACATCCACTGTTTCAACAATTTTGTAGTGGAAGAGGTTGAAGACTCTGTAAGAGTGCGAATCCTTTCCATAGCCAGGCATGAAGCCTTCGTGAGCTTTGGGTTCAAATTTTGACTTGTGATGGGGATCCTTGATCCAACATCTAGCACCAAAGACTCTGAAGTAGCTGACATTTGGCTTCTTGCCAGTGAGGAGCTCATAGGATGTTTTTCCCAGAAGCTTGTGGATGTAGACACGGTTGATGATGTGACAAGCTGTATCAATGGCTTCAGGCCAGAACTTTCTTGGTGTCTTGTACTCGTCAAGCATTGTTTGAGCCATCTCAATAAGGGTTCTGTTTTTGCGCTCAACAATGTCATTTTGCTGTGGTGTGTATGGAGCAGAAAATTCATGAGTGATTCCCATTGTATCCAGATAAAGATCAAGGCCGGTGTTCTTGAATTCAGTGCCGTTATCACTTCTAATATGCTTGATCTTGACGTCATAGTTGTTCATTGCTCGATTGGCGAATCGTCTGAAGACATCTTGTACTTCAGTCTTGTAGAGAATTATGTGCACCCATGTGTATCTTGAGTAGTCATCAACAATGACGAAGCCATAGAGACACGCCGTTGTTGTGAGGGTGGAGTAGTGGGTAGGTCCAAATAAGTCCATGTGTAGCAGCTCGAAGGGTTGAGATGTTGTCATGATGGTCTTCGAAGGATGCTTGGCCCTTGTCATCTTTCCAGCTTCGCAGGCACCACACAGATGATCTTTCCTAAACTTGACACCTTCGATGCCTATGACATGCTTCTTATTGACGAGAGTGTGCAAGTTCCTCATGCCAGCGTGCCCCAGCCTTCGGTGCCAGAGCCAGCATTCTGAAGCTTTAGCAAGAAGACATACGACAAGTTTTGGACCTGCTGAGAAATCTACCATGTATAGATCACCTTTCCTATACCCTTCAAAGACTAGAGATTTGTCAGATTCCATTAGTACAAGGCAACGATATTTTCCAAATATCACAATCATGTTTAAGTCACAAAGCATTGAGACAGACATTAAGTTGAATCCAAGGGATTCAACAAGCATCACTTTATCCATGTGTTGATCCTTTGAGATTGCAACTCTACCTAGACCCAATACTTTGCCTTTACCAATGTCAGCAAATGTGATTTGACTCTTGTCGGATGGACGTAAGGTTTAGTCCATGAGAAGACTTTGATCACCAGTCATATGATTAGTGCATCCGCTGTCAATAATCCATTCTGAAGCTTTTGGTGACATGCCCTACAGTGCAGTTAGGAGGATAGGCTTCACAAGGTATGTTGTGAAGCATAAGCAGTTGTTGCATACATGGATTATCACATTATAGATGAAAGTTAGCACACAGTATGACAGGTAAGTGATTCATATGTGGAATACATAGTAAGTTATTTTATCATGCGTCCCTTTATGTTTTAGGTCCCCAGCAATTATATCGGACGCCATTGATTGCTGGCTAGAGACCACATTCTGCAAAAGAGAGTTAATTCTTCTTCACCACCCACATTTTCAGGGGTGGCTTAGAAGCAATGAGTCTAAGTGCAGCATCTGAGAATTTTGGCTTTGAAGCCCTAGCAAATAGCCTTGCAGGAGATGAATGATACTCATGTGAATAAGTAGAAAAGTTCTTAGTTCTATGAACATAGCGATTTGAAGACACACGCTCATATTCATGAGTGTGAGTATGATTTCCCTGCAAAACATTGGCGTTAGGGTGACTCAAGTGAGTCCTGTGTTCGTAAGTAGCAGTTGGACCATATGATGCCTTTGGTCCGGGGTTTCTCTTCTTCCCTGGTGGTGTCATGATGACATTCACTGGAAGACTCTCAAGGCAGCTTTTGGGAACCCAGATCTTCTTCATAGGAGGTCCATTCCTGCAGTTAGTACCAATATACCTGGCAAACACTTCACCATTCTGATTTTTGAACAGTTTATAGTTTGCATCAAAGGATTCATCAATGATAATAGGATTAGCACATGTAAATCCAGATAAAGTAGATGGATCCACTGAAGGTTCCTTTGCGGCAACCCATGTGGTTTTAGGACACTGCTGAGGCTTCCAGTAGGAACCATCAGCATTCATTTTCCTCTCAAACCAAACACCCTCTTTCCTAGGGTTTCGGTTCAGAATCTGCTTTTTGAGGACATCACAAAGTGTCTGATGCCCTTTCAGACTTTTCTACATCCCTGTTTCAAGCAATGTCTTCAACCTAGCATTTTCATCAGAAATAGTAGTAGTATCCTCAGAAGAGGGGTTAGTTACCACATCAGTAGTTGAAGACAGAGCAACAGTAGCAGCAGTGGAACATTCAGCAATAGAGGTAGCGTTATCATGCTCAATGCATTTTAAGCATGGTGGTTCAAATTCATCCTGAGCAGGACTGATCTGTTGAGCGCGAAATGACTCATTCTCTTTTTGAAGATCTTCATGAGTCACTTTCAGTTTCTCAAGCTCTTGCTTCCTTTGAAGATAATCATAGGAGAGCTTTTCATAAGTGGTTGAGAGCGTCTCATGAAGACTTTCAAGTTCTTGATACTTAGCATGAAGATTTTTTATGTCTTCAACTAAGGACTGTGAACGTGTCATTTCCGCGTCCAACAGGTCATCGCTTTTGTCTAACAGTTTTTGAGTATGTTCCATAGCCCTTTGTTGTTCAGTAGCAATTTTAGCAAGTGTTTTGTAGCTGGGTTTAGATTCACAATCAGAGTCATCTTCACTTGATGTTTGAAAGTAAGCATTGCGTGATTTTACCTTGGCACCGCGTGCCATGAAGCAGTAGGTGGGAGCAAGATCGTCCTTGTCATCATCAGCGTTGGTGTGGGAGTCATTGTCTTCAGTGTTGAAGATGGACTTTGCGACGTAGGCTGTGGCCAGAGCCAGACTTGCAACGCTAGAGTCGGACTCAGCTTCAGATTCCACCTCTGCCTCCTCACACGCACACTCCTCCTCTGAATCCATTTCCTTCCCAACAAAAGCACGAGCCTTGCCAGATGAGCTCTTCTTGTGAGATGAAGACCTTGATGAGGACTTGGAAGAAGACTTCGAAGATTTCTTCTTCTTCTTGTCATCGGAGTCATATTCCTTGCTCTTCTTCTTCTTCTTCTCGTTGTCCCACTGAGGACACTTAGAGATGTAGTGCCCAGGCTTCTTACACTTGTGACATGTTCTCTTCTTGTTGTCTTGAGTGGAAGCTTCATCATTTCTTGAACTGGATCGTGAAGACTTTCTGAAGCCCTTCTTCTTGGTGAATTTCTGGAACTTCTTCACAAGCATAGCAAGCTCCCTTCCAATGTCTTCAGGATCGTCAGAATCGCAGTCAGATTCTTCTTCTTCATATGAGGAAACAACTTTTGCCTTCAAAGCACGAGTTCGGCCATAGTTGGGGCCATAGATATCTCTTTTCTCAGAAAGCTGGAACTCATGTGTGTTGAGCCTCTCAAGTATATCAGACGGATCGAGTGTCTTGAAGTCAGGACGTTCTTGTATCATGAGGGCAAGGGTGTCAAAGGAGGTGTCAAGTGATCTCAGCAGTGTCTTGACAATTTCATGCTTGGTGATCTCAGTGGCGCCGAGAGCCTGAAGCTCATTTGTGATGTCGGTGAGGCGATCAAACATGAGCTGGACATTTTCATTGTCGTTTCTCTTGAAGCGATTGAAGAGATTGCGAAGAACACTGATCCTCTTGTCTCTCTGTGTAGAGACGCCTTCATTGACCTTGGACAGCCAGTCCCAGACTAGCTTTGACGTTTCCAGAGCACTCACACGGCCATACTGTCCTTTGGTCAGATGACCACAGATGATGTTCTTTGCAGTCGAGTCCAGTTGAATGAACTTCTTGACATCAGTAGGGGTGACACCTTCACCAGTTTTGGGAACGCCATTCTTGACGACATACCAGAGGTCGACATCAATGGCTTCAAGATGCATGCGCATCTTATTCTTCCAGTAGGGATATTCAGTTCCATCGAACACGGGGCAAGCAGCGGAGACTTTGATTATCCCTGTAGTCGACATAGCTAAACTCCAGGTGGTTAAGCCGAATCACACAGAACAAGGGAGTACCTTGCTCTGATGCCAATTGAAAGTGCTAGTTATCGACTAGAGGGGGGGTGAATAGGCGATTTTTATGAAAGTCTTCAAAACATGGAAGTTTCGAAGACAAACAATAGAAACAACCTAATTGATATGCAGCGGAAGATAAACTACAACAAGCAAGCCATAATCAAGTATGCAATAGCATTAATGTTCGAAGATTAATAGCAGCTAGGTAGTAGGATCAGGATGGACGATAGTATGAAGCCAATCAACAATAGTAGTCAAGCAATGAAGTCAATCAGATAAGACGATAAGCGATGACTTCACGATGACAAACTCAAAGTAAAGGAGGGAAGAGATAGAACCAGTTGCTTGTTGAAGACACAAGATTTGTTGGACCAGTTCCAGTTGCTGTGACAACTGTACGTCTGGTTAGGGAGGCTGAGATTCAACTCAGAAGACCGTGTCTTCACCTTATTCCCCTTGAGCTAAGGACACTTAGTCCTCGCCCAATCACTCTGGTAAGTCTTCAAGGTAGACTTCCAAACCTTCACAGACTCCGTTCACCCGGCAATCCACAATGACTCTTGGATGCTCAGAACGAGACGCCTAACCGGCTGGAGGATACACAATCCTCAAGTGTAATAAGTCTTCAGGTCACACAGACAGAAAGACTTCAGTGATGCCTAACACTCTTTGGCTCTGGGTGTTTGGGCTTTGTCCTCGCAAGGATTTCTCTCTCTCTCAAATGCTTCGAGGTGGGTTGCTCTCAAACGACAAAAGCCGTATATTAACTCTAAGCAGCCACCAATTTATGGTGTAGGGGGTGTGCTATTTATAGCCACTAGGCAACCCGACCTAATTTGTCCGAAATGACCCTGGGTCACTAAGGAACTGACACGTGTTCCAACGGTCAGATTTCAAACACACACGACAACTTTACTTGTGCTACAAGCAAAGCTGACTCATCCAACTCTGGATAAGATTTGCTCTCATTATCTTCACTCGAAGACATAGGATTTGGGTTGAGCATCACTTCAGTCACTCTGACTTAGTTCACTTGGACCCCACTTAACAGTACGGTGGTTCCTATGACTCAACAAAGAAGAAAAGGAAACAACGAAACCACACAGTCTTCGTGCTCCATAGTCTTCACGCAATGTCTTCTCATGTCATAGTCTTCAATATGAATATCTTCTCATACCACCATTGTCGTCAATGTCTTCATACATTTTTAGGGGTCATCTCCGGTAGGTAAACCGAATCATTGAGGGACACTACCTGCGTTATCCTGCAATTCTCACAAACGCATTAGTCCCTCAACCAACTTTGTCGTCAATACTCCAAAACCAACTAGGGGTGGCACTAGATGCACTTACAAATATATTAAACTAACGTCTTCTTGCTAATATCAATGAGCAAATTTTGACAAGGTTTTCCAATTCCAATATATTAAACTAACGTCTTCTTGCTAACATCAATGATTAAACTTTGACAAGCTTTTCCCATTCAAAATATGTAATGCCTATGATCGTGTCCTGTCTTAGGTTCTTGTACTTGTTTGGGCACTTTTTGCCCAGGGCACTCCACGTGTTGTAAATTGCCAATGGTCTCTGCAGACTAGTCATGTCACCGGTGTCTAATAATACTCTGTAAAGCTTCTTGGTCATTCCTTTTGTAATGTACCACATCCAGTGACTGCTTCTTTCTGCAAAGTGGAACGACCAACTAGACCCAGTAATGCAGCAGTTTGCCTTGGACACATTGGCTCCTTTTGTGCAGTTCAACTAAAATCGAAGTAGGAATAAAACCGAGCTTTAATTTTGATATCCCTGTAAGCAACAATAGGTATAAGGGAAAAAATTACTGAGAAGTAACGGTTGATGACTTGTCTTAATGGGAAACAAAGCAGGAGAGGAGCAATTCTCCATCAGTGTGATTCATTCATATTGACTGAGACATTATCTTAACAATGCCTTGGTTCAACATGTATAAAGAATGACAAAGCAGAAACGTACCATTCCTAAAACAATGCAACTGATTCATTTTTAAAGAGAAATTATCTTAACAATACCATGGTTAAACATGTAGAAAGAACTACAAAGCAGGATAGTACCATTCCTAACAAGTGTTGCAGTTTTGAACTAAGATTCAGTAGTTAATTAATTCTGAGAGTGGCATTGCTTAATTTTACCAGCGGCAGTAGATTAACGAAAAGCATAAACAGTTCCAGGGGAGAGTGGGCGCAACAACAATATGTGATTCCATCTACTTACAAAGGGGGTGATGCAGAGTTTGTTGTAACAAAGCAACAAGCATCATGTCTGGGTTGGTCCCATTTTTGTTCACTACTTAACGGGAAAAGACAGCAATACAATAACTTCAATTCAACATTTATTTAAAACAACACCAATACAAGTAGCACAACATCTCAAAGCACACTGCACAATCATGTGGATGAACCCATGTACTGGCCTTTCATGAGAAGACCAGGATAAAATACGAATCTGTCAACACGAATAGGAAATCCAATCTCGTTTTGTGCAGTTGCACTAAAATCAAGCAAAGTGTTTCGTGTAGCGAAGCAAAATGTCGCAATAGCAACAAGTTGAATAGATATCCCTGTTTAAACAGAGGCAAAAAGGAATCAATTACTGGCTAATAAAGGAGGATGAAACATGCGGCCACAAAAATGGTAATCCCGCCAATCCCTAACAAGTGTTGCAGTTTTGAAATAAGATTCAGTAGTTAATTCTGAGAGTGGCATCAATTACTGGCTTATAAAGGGGGTGGTCCCATTTTTGTTCCATTTTTGTTCACTACTTAATGGGAAAAGACAGCAATACAATAGCTTCAATTCAACAATTATTTAAAACCGTACCAATACAAGTAGCACAACATCTCAAAGCACACTGCACAATCATGTGGATGAAGGCCTGTACTGACCTTTCATGAGACGACCATTATAAAATACGAATCTACCAAAGCGAATAGGAAATCCAATCTCGTTTTGTGCAGTTGCACTGAAATCAAGCAAAGTGTTTCGCGTAGCGAAGCAAAATGTCTCATTAGCAACAAGTTGAATAGATACCCCTGTTTTAACAGAGGCAAAAAAGGAAACAATTACTTGCCGATAAAGGAGGATGAAACAAACGGTGACAGAAAGAAGCATCTAACTTATCTTGGATGGAAAACAAAGTAGGATAGAAGCATTTCTAAAACGGTTGCATTGATTCATATTAACAGAGACATTCTCTTGAAACAACATTCATTAAAAAATGTAATTTACTTTTAACAGTGGCATTGCTTCAATTTTCCGGCGGCATACTTAGATTAACAACAGCAAAATAGTTGTATGGGACATGCCAGCACCATGTGCGTCCACACGTATAAATGCGTGATGCAGAGTATGTAGACAAGCAGCATATATGCGTTGGTCCCATATTTGTTTTCTTTGAACCTTTTTCCTATGTGAGGGCAGCAAATCTACCCCTGCACAAACTACCCGACCCCCCAGTTTCTTTCCCTTTTCAACAAAGAGATTGGTTCCTTACAGATGTGTGTACTGGCTTACCCCATTTTTTCCTTTTCGGCCTACAAAGCGGCTGGATAGCCAGTCTATACTACTTTCCGCCCCTCCTTTCCTCATTGAACGACGTCCTAGATTCTTGCTCTAGCCCACCGCACCCTTCTTTCCTCTTTGAACCAAGCCCTAGATTCGACTATAGATCGAAAAAGATCCACATGCAGCTAGAGCAACCACGGTTTCAAAGAAACTTATACCTTAGGGTCGTCGGGATGTGGCAAGGCGTGCGGCAGGAGGCCGGATGTGCCCACACTATGTACGGCAGCGAGGAAGAAGGGGTTTTACCTCCATCGAGAGGGCCCGAACCTGGGTAAAAACATCGTGTCCCTTGTCTCATGTTACCATCCGCCTAGACGCACAGTTCGGGACCCCCTACCCGAGATCCGCCGGTTTTGACACCGCCACCAGGCACCAGTGAGAGAGAGGAGAGGCTGACAGATAGGGCCCACCTGTCATCCCTAACCCCGAGTCTAGACGGCCGGCGAGCTCACCGGCGACGATGCAGGGCATGGCGAGGTCGGGCGAGGGCACTGCTGGGCTCAGCATCGTGTCGCCGTTCGGCTGGTGGTGGTTGCGGTCGCCGCGGTGGCCTGGTTCACCGATGACGAAGAGGCACGGCGGAGGAGCTTCGGGCGGCGGTGGCTCCGGCCGTTTCCGGCACCTAAAGAGAGGGGAAACAGGGGGAAAGGATCAGGGTGATGCATAGGCTCTAGATCAAGAGGAAAGAGAGGCGGGGACGGCATGTACCTCGCGAACTCCGGCGAGCCGAAGCGGTGGAGCTCGAGCTTGATCTTGAGCTCGGGCGGCTCTGGAGAGGAACTGGGGGTGCAGGGGGATGATTTGGTGGTGCAGAGGGCGAGCGGTCTGGAGAGAATGGCACGGGGTGGCTTTATATAGCCGCACGATGGTCCACCGTGGACTCATGCGTCGGCGAGCTCGTTGTCGTCGCCACTGGTCACGAGGGCCTATTTGAGCGTGTCTAGGGTGCTCATGGGGTTGGTCCAGAGCGAGCGGGTGAAGGGAGAGAGCAGGAGGAGGGTCAGGGGCATCGCGCGTGTGAGTGTGCTCACTGGTGCGCTCGAGCGGCCGACGCGCGTGCGAGCTGGGGCAAGAGGAGAGAGAAGGGGGAGGGGCAGAGGTGTGGCATGTCGCAGACGTCGAGGCGCATCGTTGGGCGCGTTGGGGAGGACCGAGGTGGTCGGAGGTGGTTGGCAGGGGGCGGCTACAGTGTGGGAGCGCACTGTAGCGCGCTCCAGAGCGTGCTAATGGCCGGCATGCCATTTGTTTTGGCAAAGTGGGCACGGCCAGACATGTCTGGTAGCTCTAGGGAGGAGTAAATAAAGGGGGAGGGGCCTTGGATGCCATGGATGGCCAGTAGGAGATGAGTGGGGTTGAGAGAGAGGGGAAATGGGCTGTCTAAAGAGAGAAAGTGGGGTTTTACCCCTCCAATAATTGAGTTGTGGATTTGTCATTGTTACTAGAGGTGCAAGGGGACTAGGAGGGGCTGTGGTAAAAAGGGGAACTCATGGAGATTAGTGGAAGAGCCCCAAACAGGGTTTTTAGTTAACATGCAAAAGGTGTTTGATATGGTTTTGGGGTACCCGCACTAATTTACTTCTTGTGGCACTTGGCAGGGGTGTTTGTCATGACAAAATGACAGGGTAAAAGGAACATGAGCTCATTTGGAAGAGTTTTCTAATGAAACTTTGGCAAACCCTAGAAATTAGCAGAAACGAACTTGTGTAGATCTAGTTGAGCAAATCACTTCTCCTTGATGCACCACTTGGTGTAGTCGCCTCATTTGGTCATGTGTACATGCTCACAAAAGTTGGGGTCAAGGAGAGAAAGTTGGTAGTACAAAGTTGTTCAAATTTGATTTTGGTCAGAGAGGGTTTTGGGGAGATTTGGTGATGTTATCTTGTTCTCCAAGACATGAGGCTTGCCAAGATCATCCAATATGTCATAAGTAACATGCTAGAATTTTCTTGGAATTTTTAGAGAATAAGTCCTTTGTAAATATTTCAAAAGCTTGAAATATCCAAAAAGGGTTCTGGACAGGTTCGACCAATATTTTGAACATGACCATATGTTGAAACTCTTATATATGGACAATATATGTCCACTGAGTTTCCCTGAATTTTTACAAATATTTTTAAAGCATTAAAAATAATTTTAACCTATTAAAGACCATTTCTGGCCTAAGGAAAAAGCCTTTAAATAAAATAGGAAAATTACTCTTAAAATTATATTTCTATGGTTTATGGGAATCCTATATCTAATAGGTTTCAAATATACTCTTTGAAATATTTTTCATACCCCAAATCAAGTACTTGTAGTGCAAACCTCAATTTAGGGGGTTTTGGAAAACTAATTTTTGAAAATACTATTTGGCCAAATTATTTCTGTAAGAAAATACTATATTGCATTATACACATGGCATGATCATTGAGCAGAAGTTTGGGGCAAGGAGATGAAGTATATAAGGTGGAGTTGTGTTGACTTTAAAGAGCACTTAAAATCACAATGAGAAAACCAACTCCAAATAAAAGCCAAATAATGCAAAAGTTTTTGTTGGTCCAAATTTTTCATGCTTTATTAATGCAAATGACATGTTACAAAATGCAGGGTGTGACACATTACCCCATTGACACTGTTACATGGGACCAGTTTCAGCATGCATTCTGCACTGCCCATGTTTCAGTAGGAGCTATGGCCATGAAGAAGCGCGAGTTTTGCAACTTGCGCCAAGGAGGACGCACAATGGGCCAGTATGTGGATGATTTCAGTAAGGGAGCCCGTTATGCCCCTGATGACATAGCAACTGATGCTGCTAAGTAGGAGAAGTTTCTGGGAGGACTGAATGATGAGCTGAGCATGCAGTTAATGGTGGCAACATTCAACAACTGCCAGGAGTTGGTAGATAGAGCTCTTATGATTGAAGGGAAATAGCAGCAGATAGACAGCCACAAGAGGAAGTATGGACAAGGGAAGTACAATTCAGGATCTCAGCAGAAACCTCGTTTTACCCCGAACTCAGGAGGACACATTCACCGTAACCATGGAGGCCATAATCCTAATGGAGGAAATATGCATAACCATAGTGGCCCCAAGAATGGGAATGGGAATGGAGGAAGCAACAGTCAAAACTGCTCCAACCCAGCAACACCCGCCAAGAAGGACCTAAGTCATATTACTTGTTTCAAGTGCGGGAAGAATGGACATTACGCCACGGAGTGTTCTTAAGCAAAGAATGGAAATGGCAATGGAAGCTTCGGGAAGAATCCCAACCCTTTCAACAGGGGACAAGTGAACCACGTTGGCGTGTAGGAGGTTGAAGCACAACCAGATGTAGTTATAGGTAAGTTTTTGGTTAAGTCCTTTACTGCAATCGTTCTTTTTGATACTGGTGCATCGCATTTATACATATCAAGGGGATTTGTGGATAAGTATAAGTTGCCAACCCAAGCCCTTAGGTCACCCATGTTAGTAACCTCGCCAGGAGCAGAGTATATGGCCAGCTTATGGTGTGATCGGTTACCCTTAAGGATTGGTAACTATGTGTTCCCCTCAGACCTAATAATATTGGAGTCTCAAGGACTAGATGTAATATTAGGCATGGATTGGTTATCGAAGTATGGAGGGAACATTGACTCGCCAGTAAGTCAATTATGCTCACCACCCCCGAAGGAAGAAGGATTAAGTATGTATCCCGGCATGTGCCAAAGAGGACTCAACTGAATTCCTCATCAGGAGTTGTACAGGAGGAAGTACCAATGGTGAAGGATTTCCCTGACGTATTTCTGGAGGAGTTGCGAGGCATGCCACCGGATAGAGACATTGAGTTTTAGATTGAGCTTTTGCCAGGCACAGGGCCAATATCAAAGAGACTGTACCGGATGCCCGCACAGGATTTGGAGGAGATTAAGAAGTAGATTAAGGAGTTACTGGATAAAGATTTCATTCGACCAAGTTCATCACCTTGGGGATGTCCAATACTTTTAGTGGAGAAGAAAGATGGATCGTTAAGGATGGTTGCTGATTATCGTACGTTGAATGAAGTAACGATCAAGAATAAGTACCCGCTGCAGATGATCAATGATTTGTTTGACCAGCTGCAAGGAGCTAAAGTGTTTTCCAAGATAGATTTACGATCAGGATACCATCAGTTGAAGATTCGAGAGCAGGATATACCTAAGACAGCTTTTACCACAAGGTACGGGCTATATGAGTATACCGTTATGTCATTTGGTCTGACTAACGTGCCTACCTATTTCATGAACATGATGAACAAAGTGTTTATGGAGTTTTTGGATAAGTTCGTCGTGGTATTCATTGATGATATATTGGTCTACTCGAAGAATGAAGAAGAGCATAAGGAACATTTGCGTTTGGTTCTCGAGAAGCTCAGGGAACATCAGTTATATGCCAAGTTTAGCAAGTGTGAGTTTTGGTTGAAGGAAGTTGGATTTCTTGGACATGTTATATCCGGAGAAGGAATAGCAGTAGACCCCACCAAGGTCGTTTATGTGACCAAATGGGTAGCACCCACATCAGTTGAAGAGATCAGGAGTTTCCTTGGACTCGCAGGTTATTACCGAAGGTTCATTGAGAATTTCTCCAAGATTGCAAAGCCCATGACACAGTTGTTGAAGAAAGACACCAAGTTCAAATGGACTGAGGAGTGTGAGGCTAGTTTTCAGGAGTTGAAGAAGCGTTTGGTTACAGCCCGAGTGTTGATTCTTCCAGACCAACGTAAGGATTATCAAGTGTATTGTGACGCTTCACATCGAGGACTTGGAGTAGTGCTTATGCAGGAGGGAAGAGTTGTTTCATATGCCTGACGACAGCTTATACCTCATGAGCAAAATTATGCTACTCATGACTTGGAGTTAGCAGCAGTAGTGCATGCGTTGAAGACGTGGAGACATTTTCTCATCGAAAACCACTGTGAGGTGTACACGGATCACAAGAGTTTGAAATAGATCTTCACACAAAAGGAGTTGAATCTCAGGCAAAGGAGATGTTTGGAGCTCATTAAGGATTATGATATGAAGTTGCATTATCATCCCGGAAAGGCTAATGTAGTAGCTGATGCGTTGAGTCGCAAGAATTATGTCAATACGCTCATAACTGGAGATTTACCCAAGGAGTTAGGAGAGGATCTTCGCGAGCTATGTTTGGAAATAGTTCCGAGAGGTTATGTAGCAGCATTGGAAATTCATTCCACTTTCATGGATAAGATCAGAGAAGCTCAGAAGACTGTCAAGGAGATTGTCGAGATAAAGGAAAGGATGAGCAAAGGAAAGACCAAAGGATTTCGTGAGGATGAGCATGATACTTTATGGTTTGAGGATCGCGTATACGTGCCTAATGACCCCGAGATCAGGAAGTTGATTCTGTAGGAGGCCCATGATTCACTGTATTCGATTCACCCAGGGAACACTAAGATGTATCTGGATTTTAAGGAAAGTTTCTAGTGGACCAGAATGAAGAAAGATATTGCTGAGTATGTAGCAGTATGTGATGTATGTCAGAGAGTTAAGGCAGAGCATCAGAAGCCAGTAGGATTTCTACAACCATTGCCGGTACCCGAATGGAAGTGGGACAAGCTTGGCATGGATTTTATCACGGGATTTCCCAGGACTCGTTCAGGCTATGACTCGATATGGGTTGTAGTCGATCGCTTGATGAAAGTAGCCCATTTCATTCCAGTGAAGACCACCTATACAAGTGTGAAGTCGGCAAAGATATACATGACCAGGATCGTATGTCTGCATGGAGTTCCGAGGACCATTGTATCAGATAGAGGAAACCAGTTTACCTCAAAGTTTTGGAATCAGTTGCATGAAACTTTGGGTACTAGGCTAGAGTTCAGTACAACCTTTCATCCGTAGATGGATGGACAGACCGAGAGAGTCAATCAGATTCTGGAGGACATGTTGAGAGCTTGTGCGCTAGATTATGGATCTAGTTGGGACGACAATTTGCCGTATGCAGAGTTATCTTACAACAATAGTTATCAAGCCAGTTTGAAGATGGCCCCTTTCGAAGCATTGTATGGAAGGAGGTGCAGGACACCATTATTATGGGACGAAGTTGGAGACCATTAGTTGTTTGGACCAGACTTGATTAAGGAGTCTGAAGAGAAGGTTAAATTGATTCGCGATAGACCCAAAGTAGCCCAGTCCAGGCACAAGAGTTACGCGGATTCTAAACGCAAGGAGATAGTTTACAAAGTCAGAGGTAGAGTATACCTTCGTGTATCCCCGCTACGTGGAGTTAAGCATTTTGGAGTGAAGGGAAAGTTAGCACCACGTTTTGTGGGACCATACAAAGTTTTGCAACGTATGGCAGACGTTGCTTACAAGCTGGAATTGCCAGACGGATTGTTAGGAGTTCATGATGTGTTTCACGTTTCCGAGTTGAAGAAGTGCCACACAGAGATGGCCGGTATTCCTCTGAGAGATATCGTGCCACTAGAAGCAATTCAGTTGGATAGTGATTTGACCTACGAGCAGAAACCAGTGAAGATTCTCGAGTTTGCCAGTCGAGTCACACGTAACAGAGTTATCAGGTTTTGCAAAGTTCAGTGGAGCCACCATACCGAGGAGGAAGCCGCCAGGGAAATAGAAGAAGACTTACGGAAGGACCACCCGCACCTATTCTCTAGCCAACCTGAATCTTGAGGGCGAGATTCATCTTAAGGGGGGTAGGTTTGTAACATCCCAAATTTTCAATTTGGAATGTTCTACATAGATCATCATTGCATATCATATTTAATTGCATTTTGGTTCATCCTAGAAATTCTAAGCAACTCAAGGACCCACAGAGAGAGTTGGGGATTTCGTTATTTCCATATTTGAGTTTTCTCAAATTTTGGAAAGAGGATCATTTGGTTTTAATCATTTTTGTCTCTGAAATATTTCCAATACTAAAATAAAAGAGAGGAGATAAAATGACTTCTCCGAAATAACACAAATATTGGAGGAAAATATTAAAATCAAATAAGAATTTTATTTGGACTTTTATTGCTATTTTATTTGAATTAGGAAAAAATGTGTTTTTCAAAATTGCATTAGAGGCCCAAATAAATGTTCACTTTGTCCGCAATATTATTAGAGGACCGCGAAAATTTATTTCAGGATTTTTGGACTCCGTTTAGTATTTCTTTTATTTGTTTTTCCGTGCGTCATTTTATTTAAAAAAAGGCTAACCGACCTAACCGGGCCGTAACCGAGCCGGACTTTATAAGGGGCTGAGGCCGACCCCGCCAGCCAAGTCGCCGCCCCGGCAACCGAAAGCCTAACCTAGCCACGCGGTCGCCGCCACC